>NC_092356.1:64310449-64635366 GCF_963676685.1 Mytilus edulis
TTATAAACATTTTGTAGATGTAGATCTTTCAAAAATATTTTTCTGAATTATTGATCTTACCAACAATTTCAATTATATGATACTGAAGTTATTTCCTTCAAATGGCAGTTTGCTTTTATGAAGTTTTCAGTCTTTCATCAATATATCCTTGTATGAAATAAAGTCTTTGTACTTGCAAGAAAACTTACAAATGACATATTGATATTATGGAGTCTCCTAACAAAGAGTCTGATAGCTTGCAGAGATTTTTTATTAGGCAGACTTGTGTCTTTTCCATTGAAATAATAGAATTTCATTTTATCAGAAACAATTTCATATAATGCTGTGTATGTTCCATTGAAATAATACAGTTTCATTTTATCAGAAATAATTTCATATAATGCTGTGTATTGAGCTATGTTGAAATTGATTTTTCGTAGCAAGAGGCAGAAAAATATTATTTTGTACATGGTTATAATTGGCAGCCATCATTTCCACCCTATTTCATTTTATATACAGAGTAAAAATCAATATTGTCTGCAGAGAAAAGCTGTGTATAGAGTAGATCATTCCTTTTTTACGACATCAAAGAATTTTTCCCCGTGGGCCATCTACACATTAATCCAATCAAAATAGAATCAATGCTCCGATAAAAATCAAACATACATGGCCAACATAGAAGTTTAATCCTCCGAGAATTTAGACGCATTCAGAAGATGATAATGGAGAATATCCCGAGATAATTACAAAACGGGAAAGCTGAAATAGATTGTGTAGCTAAAATGAAATTTACTCTGATAGTATTACCAGCCATGTTTATATTTTTAAAGCTGCCAGTAAATGGTTTTTGTCACGCATGAAATTTAGAAACAAATTCAACTAAACAACATCTGTAATGAATCAACGAAAAAAATGGCGAGAAATTTTAGACTGTTAGTGTCAGAAACAAAAGAACTTGTCATGCATGGGTAATTTCATCCTGCATACAACAAAATGATAATATCTTTGGTTTGAATGAGATACATTGATTTCATGTTTGTTTCAAAGAACATTATGAAAAGTGTAGAAATTGTGAAATGATATATTGTCAGTATTAAATAACATCAATTTAATGTAATGAATTTACTGTTAAGTAAGTAAAAACAGTTATATTAAATGTTATTCTAACATAACACTTTTATTTTAAAGTTTCTTGAATTCAATTGAAATTATAATACTTGAAGATTCCCTTCCTTTAGTTTTGGCTCTAAGGAACAAAAGTGGATGGTTAATGTGTTTATAACTGGCTCTCCTTTCTGCATTTTTATATAGATTAGACCATTTATTATCCAGGTTTTCCTGTAAGAATGGTTTTACATTAGTAATTTTTGGAGCCCTTTATAGCTTTCTGTTTGATGTGAGCCATTAGGCTCTTTGTTAAAGGCCAATATGACTGGAAAGTTAAGTCGTGCCTGCAACAAAAGTCTTAGAAGTGAGACTTGAGTATGCTGTTTCTTTAAATGGGACCAATATTAAACTATCCAATAAGATTTTCTGAGTTTGATATATGTATGCATGATGTTAGGTTATTTGGTTTTGATATTATTTTTCATTAATTCTAGACCCATGTGCTGGATTTTCCTGCCCCTATCCTCAAGCATGTATGCTGGATGCCAAAAGACAACCCACCTGTAGATGTAATACTGTATGTCCAGACGAGGTCAATATGGTTTGTGGGTCAAATGGCCATACCTACAGTAACCAGTGTTGGTTAGAGAGAGAGGCGTGTCGTAGTCAGACAGACCTAAAAGTTTTACACCCTGGCAGATGTAAAGGTATACCATGAATTCATTACACATACTTTAAACAATCAAATTAACTTTTATTAATGTGTCAAATAGATAACGTCCGTTGGCTGATAAGATCTTGCAATGGCTTCTAAAATCTTTTCAATGGTGTCTCTTTTCGTGCTAAAAACTGCTTGTGCTGGTTGTATGCGATGTTTAAATGTTAGTGAAATTCTCTTAAGTTGTTGTAATTTCTTCAATAAAAAATAGGAAACATTGTCTTATATAACTATATGATTTTATATCTAGGCTTATGATAAATCTGCATTTCTTGCATGACTTTTGTTATTCATCTTCAGTATTACCATATTACGGCTTTTCTACAAGTCTTTAAATGTTTGTTTGCTTCTGACATGTCTCGTATTAAATTATTTATTTTACTAGACAGATGCAACTATATATGATACCAAAATAATTTTATGGGAAAATATCATTGTTCTCAAGTTCAGTGGCAAATATCCTTTAAAATATTTGATACGAATCACATAATGAATCACACAATTATAAGCACTGAAATAAAAATGCCAGGAAATTTATTTAACTTAAAAAAAAGAAAGAAAAAAAATGAGAGAAAAAATGAATAAGGAGCAAACATACAATATACGTAAGCTTAGCCTCTAAGATTTCTCTTACATATTCTATAATATATCATCTTAAATTTCCAGATTTATTTACCAAATCTATTTTAGATGGTAAGGTTTTATTTACTTCTGCTTGTAAATTATTGGTTGATATTTAATTCCATGAACATTAAATTTG
The DNA here is from genome assembly GCF_963676685.1 of Mytilus edulis. Classification (NCBI taxonomy): domain Eukaryota; kingdom Metazoa; phylum Mollusca; class Bivalvia; order Mytilida; family Mytilidae; genus Mytilus; species Mytilus edulis. The sequence continues at coordinate 64,313,014 of NC_092356.1, forward strand.
TACCTATATTTATATCTTTTAACAAAACTTTAGAACCATGAAAAGAGGAATACATTTGTAGTCCTTTTGGTTTTTATGTTTCATCAAGTTAAGTCTGTCAGACACAATATTTTGCTATTAAATGTAGACTTAATTGTTGATTTTAGTTTTATTCAAAATTTGTATTAGCAAGATAAAAAAAATAACAGTGGTAATTTCTAGAGTAAGAGACAAAAGCAATTGATTAAACCAGTTCTATACTTCATATGTAACATTTTCTACATTTTAAAACAAATTTAAAGACATTGACCAATTTTAATATTCATGGAATTTAATTTATTTTTAACAGATTTAACAATTTTAAAAGGGTAGAATGATATAGGTAAAAAAAACAAAAGACACACAATATTAGCCTTTTCATCACTTACTAGTCATACATAAATATAATCTAACATTGTGAATTATTACTGATTGTGCAAGGGCTGTAAAGCCAGTCAAGGTCATTTAAAATTCCTTATATACATTGTGAATGTTTTTAAGATATGATTTTATATGGAGAAAAACTGCATTGCATGCCAGATGTTTTCTCAAGAATGGACTGATTTTCATATTAAATGTTGTTGAAAGATAGTATGTTAATTTAACAGGAGAAGAAAATACCCAAGATGATTTCTATGGTAAAGATATAATGTTGTAAAACAATCTGTTTACTGTGGCATCTTATACAAGTAATCTCCAATCTTCTAATTTCTAATAAAAGTTTTCTCCCTTTTTCTAAAATCTTATACAAGTTATCTCCCTTTCTCTTAAATCTTATACAAGTTATCTCCCTTTCACTAAAATCTTATACAAGTTATCTCCCTTTCACTAAAATCTTATTCAAGTTATCTCCCTTTCACTGAAATCTTATACATATCTTCCTTAAATCTTATACATATCACCCTTTCACTGAATTCTATTACGAGTTATCTCCCTTTCACTTAAATCTTATAAAAGTTATCTCCCTTTCTCTTAAATCTTATACAAGTTATCTCCCTTTCACTTCAATATTATTCAAGTTATCTTCCTTTCACTTAAATTTTATAAAAGTTTTTTCCATTTCTCTTAAATCTTATACAAGTTATCTCCCTTTCACTTAAATATTATACAAGTTATCTCCCTTTCTCTTAAATCTTATAAAAGTTATCTCCCTTTCTGTTAAATCTTATACAAGATATCTCCCTTTCACCAAAATCTTATACAAGATATCTCCCTTTCACTTAAATCTTATACAAGTTATCTCCCTTTCACTTAAATCTTATAAAAGTTATCTCCCTTTCTCTTAAATCTTATACAAGTTATCTCCCTTTCACTTCAATATTATTCAAGTTATCTTCCTTTCACTTAAATTTTATAAAAGTTTTTTCCATTTCTCTTAAATCTTATACAAGTTATCTCCCTTTCACTTAAATATTATACAAGTTATCTCCCTTTCTCTTAAATCTTATAAAAGTTATCTCCCTTTCTGTTAAATCTTATACAAGATATCTCCCTTTCACCAAAATCTTATACAAGATATCTCCCTTTCACTTAAATCTTATACAAGTTATCTCCCTTTCACTTAAATCTTATAAAAGTTTTCTCCCTTTCTCTTAAATCTTATACAAGTTATCTCCCTTTCACCAAAATCTTATACAAGTCATCTCCCTTTCACTTAAATCTTATAAAAGTTATCTCCCTTTTTCTTAAATCTTATACAAGTTATCTTTCTTTCACTTTAATCTTATTCAATTTATCTTTCTTTCACTTAAATTTTAAACAAGTTATCTCCCTTTCACTTAAATCTTATACAAGTTATCTCCCTTTCTCTTAATTCTTATAAAAGTTATCTCCCTTTACGTTTCGGCCCGAGGGTATCACCAGCCCAGTAGTCAGCACTTCGGTGTTGACACGAATATCAATTATATGGTCATTTTTATAAATTTTCTGTTTACAAAACTTTGAATTTTTCGAAAAACTAAGGATTTTCTTACCCCAGGAGTAGATTACCTTAGCCGTATTGGGCACAACATTTTGGAATTTTGGGTCCTCAATGCTCTTCAACTTTGTATTTATTTGGCTTTTTGAACTATTTTGATCTGAGCGTCACTGATGAATCTTATGTAGACGAAACGCGCGTCTGGCGTATAAAATTATAATCCTGGTACTTTTGAAAACTATTTACACCACTGGGTCGAAGCCACTGCTGATGGACGTTTCGTCCCCGAGGGTATCACCAGCCCAGTAGTCAGCACTTCGGTGTTGACATGAATATCAATTATATGGTCATTTTTATAAATTTTCTGTTTACAAAACTTTGAATTTTTCAAAAAACTAAGGATTTTCTTACCCCAGGAGTAGATTACCTTAGCCGTATTTGGCACATCTTTTTGGAATTTTGGGTCCTCAATGCTCTTCAACTTTGTATTTATTTGGCTTTTTGAACTATTTTGATCTGAGCGTCACTGATGAGTCTATGTAGACAAACCGCGTCTGGCGTATACAATTATAATCCTGGTACTTTTGATAACTATTTCTGTTAAATCTTATACAAGATATCTCCCTTTCACCAAAATCTTGAAAAAGTTATCTCCCTTTCACCAAAATCTTATACAAGATATCTCCCTTTCACTTAAATCTTATACAAGTTATCTCCCCTTCACTTATTTCTTATACAAGTTATCTCCCTTTCACTGAAATCTTATACATATCTTCCTTTCACCAAAATCTTATACAGGGTGCAATCAACAGTTTTTTTCTATGACGTCACATTTTGAGGGACCATGCATAAGTGACCCTTAGTGGTGGACTGATTAATAAAGATACTTGTATAAAACTAGATATCACTGGAATCAGAATGTTCTCTAGTTTATAATGAAATAAAAAAAAATGTGTACTTTTAATATATTAAAAATATCCCATCAAATGAACATGGGGGAAAAAAGGTCTAATTTGAACATAAAAAACTTGAAACCTGGTCATGTGCACACCCATGAAGACATGATCCATGAACCTTTTACATAATCAAAAACTGTATGAAATTTGTAGGTTTTTACCTGGCCTTTCAAAAAAATCTTGTTTCAGGGTACAGTTTCCTGCTCCAAAAAGAGCTACAGTGGCTGCAAATAAGTTTTCAATTTTCACTGCCAAAAAAACAGGTTGTTTACAGTGTTGTCTCCCCTCAAAACATGTAAAGTTAATATAATTTTTAAAATTATTTCAATCATTCAACCTGTTTTAATTCAAAGCTAATTAACTAATTTTTACAATCAAATACAAAAAACATGATACTTTTTCACCAATTGAGTAAATAAACAGGGGTTGTTTCCCTCCATGGTTATTTTTAGTTGGGGAATAACCCCTAGTTTTTTATACGAAACTGTTTATAGCACCCACAAGCTATCTCGCTTTCACTTAAATATTATACAAGTTATCTCCCTTTCACCAAAATCTTATATAAGTTATCTCCCTTTCACTTAAATCTTATACGAGTTATCTCCCTTTCACTTAAATATACAAGTTATCTCCCTTTCACTTAAATCTTATACAGGTTATCTCCCTTTTTCTTAAAACATCTACTTTTTCACTTGTTATGTTTCTTCTCCACACAACATTTCACTTTGACATGACACTTCTAACTTCACTAACAACTTTAACTGTTTCTAATCTTCCTGCTCTTTCTATCTTGCAGTTGTGGTTCATTCTATATTTAATATTTTTCAGAAATAAAACATGCCAGGTCTGAAAAAAAATCTTTTTAGGTTGGTAAACATGGCCTCCTGAGGCAATCTTTGATTCTGTTTTCTACTTAAAAAATCTTTGCATCTGAAAGAAGAAAGTTAAGTGTTTGTGATTTATAAGAAAAAAAACACCCTCATTATAAGAAGTTGTCTACTCTTTGAGAAATTTTAAAAAGAGGTAAATTTATCAGGTTAGCAATTCAGGTTCTTCCTAGACTCAAAATTTCTACTTGACCTTATGGAAATGTACACATTGAACACAAATATGTAAATCTTCCCAACATTTAGTAACTATTTTATTGTTTCTGTAATTGTCATATTGACCATTTTAAATCAAATTTAAGGTTTTTATCCTGAAATAATTTTATTTTTTACCTTGAATCTATAATTCATTCAAGATAAACCAAGAGTTGTTATGAGCAAGTTTGTTTCTTTTAATTGTTTTGTTTTCTTGTCTGATTGGAATAGTCATTATAAGATAAATTGTCAGCCTTTTGGACTCTGTTTTCTGTCTTTTAAATGTTTTTTTTGTAATGTTATCTTTATCTTGCATTTTTGATTGAATAATGTATTAATCTTTTTTGTAATTGGTAAAAGCAAAAGATGGCAGACATTTTAAAAATTTTTAGGAAGAAAGATTTATTTTTAGGCATAGGAATGTTCAATGATAAAGATAGTTTTAGGGTATTTTGATATTGAGTGAAATGATATACTATATTGATTTGTAGTATAATATACAGCCCATATTGAAATTGATTTGATATTTATATTTATTGAATTTAGTTAAATTTTAGCCTTGAAGATTTTAGTTAAGAAAAATTGTATAAGATTTCACAGTTAAACCAAACACCAATATACCCTATACACATTATCTTAATATTAGTGTTGTCAGTCAGTTATAGTATACTTAAATATTGGTGCCTTAGTGAAATCATCCATTGTAAGGGTAAAGTATAATATAAACTTAACCCAAATTTTATTTGCATTCTTTTTTGTTAGAAGAAATTATAGTTATTTTCTAGTCATTTAATACTGTAAACTCTTCAAATATCAGATTCTATATTTCAATTTTAAATAAAATATCACCAGTTTAGACTGTTAATGTTTGTGATGACAGGATGAGCTCAGAAAATGTTTGTGATGACAGGATGAGCTCAGAATAGTTTTACTTTAGAGAATTGAAGGTCAAATTTAAGATTGTATGTGCAGATATACACGTTGACTAAGATTTATATTTCCCAAAAATATTTAAAAAAGGAAATCTGTCTGACAAACAACAGTTTGATATGAGACATAACATTTTATGCAAATTGATGATTGTGAGGTGTATTTGTAATGAGTACTGTGGATTCATTTATTTTTGTGGGTACCAATTTTGTGGTTTTAGGAAAACTAGCATATTCGTTGATATTAATTTTATAGTTTTTTGCAAAGTCTGCATACATTCCTTTAGAAAATTTGTTTTGTTTAACATTTAAATTTGTGGTTCACCTCAAATCACGAAATCCACTTTAAATTGAAATACTAAAATAAATGAATCCGCAAAAGATACTGGTAAACATACATGGGGCCATAAAAAAGAATAGGTTTGTTTGCCCAAACGCTACCTACCCAGAAAAAAGCTGCCTACTCAAATTCTTTTATTGTTTTGATATGAAGAAGTTTTTTTTTAATCAGATAGGCATGAAGACTAATAAACACCCGATACTTCAATTTCTCTTTTTGAAAAAAAAAGAAAATGCCTACCTACTTACCCACTGTCTCAACCTTTGGGTAGGGTTTGGGCAAACCAAAATATTTTTAATTGTGGCCCCGAGTGTAATGAATATAAACAAAAAATGTGGTATAATTGCCAATGAGGCAACTCTCCACATTAGAGACAAAAATGACACAAATTAAGAACAAAAGGTCATTGTATGGCCTTCAACAATAAGCATAAAAGGCCACATAATGAGTCTATTCATCCTATTGAGAACAAAAAAACATTGCAGTTACCATTAATGACATATAGAAGAAATATTTAAGAGCATGATTAGTGTAAATATAAAGAGTGTAAATGGCTTTTTAGTTTTGAACCCCTTCTAAAAGTCATCATCTGGGGGGAAATTTCATTCAGTTAGGTTAGTTTCAGAATTTTTTTCAATCATCATCATCAAAATTCTGATAAAAATCCAGTATTTCCTTTGGGTCACAAAATGTTATATTTTTGTTGTGTTGCTTTTCTACATGAATGTTTGATACTATAATGTTATAAACTTTATTAAAGAAGAGAAATACACACTTAAAGAGTTATAAAGCACTTTCCTTAAGTGGTCTACATGGCTTTACACAAGAAAACATGAGCAGTCATGGCAAATTAGCTGTATCACTCTAACCTTAATTTTGTTTAAATTTAAAAGATTATTTTAGCACACAATACTTGTTGTTAATAACACTGTTTTGATTTGCTTATAACATCCTAGAACATTGCACAGAAATTCATTTATAGACAATTTAGGCTTTCCTCACATTGTACAGTGCTTGAATTATAGAGCTAACTAGTTTCCATTTATTCTTTACATACCAATAGAACTTGGCATAATGATACCATAGTATTAGCCCTTTTTTTATTGAAATTTATTTTTGATCATCATTGCAAGTAAAAAATAACATAGTTATACTGTTTTAATAACAAGAAGAAAAAAAAGCAATTGGCAGCAGATTTGAGGTTTAATTTTTTGTCAAGGTAGTTTTATGAAGTTGAAGGTCAACCAACTTGAAACTCTGACAGTACACATGTTCCCTATGGTATGATCATTAAGATTTTAATGCCAAATTAGAGTTTTGACCTCAATGTCACTGTCCACTGAACATAGAATATAATAGTTAAGTTGGGCATCATCGTGTTACACTATGAACACATTTTTTGTTTATTTTAATTTTGTAATGGGAAGGGTTGGTATTACTTACATATTGCTTGGCAACATTAAAATTACATCATAATATGAATGACCATTTAAAACCTTAATACAATACTTTAAATGATATTTTTTAATTTCAGGGAATTAAGATTCAAGACTTATTTTGTATTTTCTATACATTTAATGGATAATTGTTAAGATAGTTCATACTGTTATGCATCATACATGAGAAAGCTTCACAGATGGCCACATCAAAGATCATTACACTGACTTTAAATCTGATCTTTCTTTAATTATTCATTTAACATGTTGATTTCTATGTGATCTGTCTGAGATCGATACAAAGACAGACAGAATGTGTTTGGTTGCATGAACGTGTATCTGTTTTAATCATAGCTTAGAACATTTAATGTATAATTATAGTTGTTGAAGATGTATTAAATTTATCATCATTTCAGGAGTGAATGGATAATATTGTAAAGTGGCTGATTTCATCAGAGATTACATTTACCGATTTGAAGGGCCAAACTTATTCTTAAAAATTTGTTTTGACAAATTTTCCTGCTTTTGATTCTGCTTTAATAATTATTTAAAAAAAAATTATATTCAGGAAGATTTTGTGATATTATTAGTTTTGCAATAAGCCCCTCTCAAATCTTTCCCATGTTAACCTCATTGTCTTCTTATTGAGTTATGTTATCATTTTAAAGGGTTTAGAAAATCATCTGATGTCCGCCTTACCATTTTTGCCTCCAATTTTATTTTTATCTTGAGGTTCAGGTTTTAAAATAATAATGAATTGAGACATATTAGGGATAAATATAAATGAGAAAAAAAAAACTGTGGTCACTCTCTGTCGCTTACATTTAATACTACTGAAGATTATTATTTAATTCAGTATTTTAAGAGTTTGTTTTCTTGCCTGAGTATTATTTACTCCCACATGTTTTTTTTTCAGCGATGGACAGGACTCTATATTATCGTCAACTTGGAAATACATTAATACCGAACCCACATAAATATCTTTATTAACTGTAACAACATGACTAGTGTTAAACCATTCAAACAGGGTTATGAAGGGTCTAATCTATATAAAAAAATGAGAAACGAGAAACATTTATGAACCACAAATGAAAACCACTGATTATCAGGTTCATAAAATATTCATTTTAACAATAGTATATATACAAGACGTAAAACTTTTTGCAAATACCAGAACAGTTGATTTTAACATGCTTAAAAGTGAAGTTAGTATACACCAATTAGACAGCAATCTTAGAACACCAATAACAAAAAAATAATTCTGAGGTCAACATATCATTTGATTGAATATAAGACAAATAACAATACCATATATTGTAAACCTGTAAATCTTTCTTAATATAAAAAAGTGTAAATGCGTTGAACAGAAATGATCTGCCTACAATGTTGCTTGTTCAGCTGTTAACACATAAATATCTCACAACAAAGATTTTGTTCAGCTGTTTAATAGAATTGAGAAAGGAAATGGGGAATATGTCAGATAGACAGTCACCCCAACCAAAGAGCAGACAACAGCAATATCTCAACAACAGAAATATCTCAACCGAGAAATATCTCAAAAACATAAATGGTCTACAAATATTAACACATAAATATTTCTTCAACAAGAGATATATACATGTAAAAAAAAATGCTTACAATTTAACTTAAGTTTGATTAATTAAATTTCGTATTACAGTAGGCCTTATGAGTAAAAGTATAACTAATTCAAAGTAACAATGCTAAATGTATTTAGATATATCTCTAGTTAAACTTTCAAAGTTTAGTTTTTTTTTCTAAAGTTATAAAAGTTTTCAAATAAATGCTAAGATTGGTATACTACTTCTACATTTACTTCTCCATTACTTAAATACTAAATATGAGTTACTCACTTACAGAGGTTTTTTTTCTAAAGTTATACTGTAAATTTTAAGTTTTTGAATAAAAACTAAAATTTTGATACTTCTGCATTTATACTTGTAAATATATTTCTATAGTTTGTCCATTATTTTAATACTAAATGTGAGTTACCTCCCTTACAGAGGACAATCCTTGTAAACTGATCAAATGTGACTACGGGGAGGTCTGTAGGATAGACCATGAGGGCAAAGGTCATTGTGAATGTCCACCATCCTGTCAGCTGGTCATCAATAAAGTGTGTGGTACTGACGATGTGACCTATGACAACGAGTGTGAACTACGGAGAAGAGCATGCCAGAATAAAACTGTGGTGGATATAAAGCACTTAGGAGCATGTGGTAAAGGATATATTTCTGTTAGAACTAAGATATATGCTCGTTTATAAACTTTGAACCGAATCAGCCAAAAAATTATTTTCAAAACCTGATGCATTTTTGATGATGATTTCATAAGCATACACCAAAACATGTTGAGGAAAATCTGGATTCAGAATATTTTGTTTGTTCTCTGCTTGAAAAGAACATTTATTTTTTATCAATTTTGGAATTTAAAAATATTTTTTTTAGGAAAAAACCTAGACCCTCCCTTGAAGTTAAATGGTTGTTTCCTTATAGGAAATGTTATATCAGTATGTAAAGTTAAGATAATTTATCATGCTATTTTGTACATCAGTAAAAACAGTGTAAGGATTTGTATAAGCTGTTCTGTCTACAAGTCTAATACATTATAATGTAGACTTGTATCTTCTGTTGCAGGTGGAGAACACTGTAAAACACGATGTGGGCACGGTGCCAGATGTGTAAAACAAAATGGTGTAGAAACATGTGTCTGTCCACACAAGTGCCAGGATGGATATTTTGAACCAGTCAGTATTATCAAATCTTTTTTTTAATGCCCCAGCAGTAGAGAAGGGGCACAAAGTTTTACCCTTGTCAATCTATATGTACTTACTTACCTCCCAAAATTGGTTTCCATTCTCTAATTTGAGTCTGCCTTAATGGAATGTTATGAAACTTATACACAATGCTGATTACCACAAAATACAGATCAAGTTTAAATTTTGATGGTGTTACTTTAATCATTATCTAGTTATGCCCATTTATAAATAGAAAAATTGCAAAATTTTTAGTTTCCGTTCTGTAACTTAAGTTGTCCCAACCAAACATAATGATACCTATACACACTACTTATTTCCACAGAACTCAGATCAAGTATAGATTTGGGTAGCTTGGCATCATCTGTGTCAATGAGGAAACATTCCATTTATTTTCTATTTTAATTTGCCATAATCCTTCTTTAAGGCCTTTTTAGCTCACTTTATTATACAACTAATCTGTGATTGTGAAGCAGTGATGCCACATTTGGTTGTAATTTGGTAGCAAACATGACAGTCAGATGCCCCATTTGGTTGTAATTTGGTAGCAAACATGACAGTCAGATGCCACATTTGGTTGTAATTTGGTAGCAAACATGAGTCAGATGCCACATTTGGTTGTAATTTGGTAGCAAACATGACAGTCAGATGCCCCATTTGGTTGTAATTTGGTAGCAAACATGACAGTCAGATGCCACATTTAGTTGTAATTTGGTAGCAAACATGACAGTCAGATGCCACATTTGGTTGTAATTTGGTAGCAAACATGACAGTCAGATGCCCCCTTTGGTTGTAATTTGGTAGCAAACATGACAGTCAGATGCCACATTTGGTTGTAATTTGGTAGCAAACATGACAGTCAGATGCCACATTTGGTTGTAATTTGGTAGCAAACATGACAGTCAGATGCCACATTTGGTTGTAATTTGATATCAAAATGAATTTGTGCAGCCGCACCATCCTTTAATTAACAGAAAATATGAATGAAAGTTCCATGGCAGTGATGTATACATGTATATGAATTTTTAATATCAGTATGAAGGAATTTATTTGATATATCTTTCTTATTTTGACAGGTATGTGGTAGTGATGGGAAGACATACAAGAATTTCTGTAGGCTCCAGGAATACAACTGTCTCCAGAAAACTAATATCATCAAGGAACATGATGGACTTTGTAGTACGTCACATAATTGTAGATTATCAATGGTTTTTTTTTAAACAAAGGGTACTTCTCAGCTTCTATTCACCAAAAGGTGACAGGTCTGAGATGAGATGTTACAGGGAAACAACTTCCAGTTTAAAAGACTATTGATAAGGGATTAATATGAAAAGTTATCCCAAAGAAAGTTTAAAGGAAAAAAATCACACAATAGCAATGAAGGGTAGAAGTGGTCTTAAGTTCAGCTCTAGCTAGTAGTTTCTAAACAAATTGCTAGTAGCTTTCATAAAAATAAAGCCTGAAATTACCAGACATAAGAAGAATTGGTGAATGCTTGTACAGTTTTTTTTAGTTTTATTAACCCTTTCCTCCATTGAATTTTTTTTTTTGCATACTTGATTCGCATAGGATTTTTCAATAAAACTCTGATAATATGTTTTCAAGTATTAATGCATTGCGAAAAACAAATATTTCATCAAATAAATTTGAGTCAGATATTCTTATGATATTCCTTTTCATATTGGACACAAATTTTATTTACCGGTAGTCTACTCCAGACACTTTGTAGTCAAAGCCTTTCAACTGAGGTACTACACAGGCGTCAAAAGGCGTCATTATGGAGTAAAGTGGGTGGCGTCAAAAGGCTTCACTATGGAGGAAAGGGATGATAAGGCAATAAAAAGCAATCTTTATTTCCATTTGAACCAACAGAAATAAGGTAACATAACAAGTGTTTTGTTCTGCTATCATTTTTCTTTAGTTTTTGTGATTAATGAAACTAAAAAAAAAGAATTCTCAAGCTAATAATTTATTGACTACATTTTATAAACTTTTTCAGATGGCTGTGGGAAACAAGAAACATGTGAACATTATTCCTTCTGTTATCGTTCTGGTAACAGTGCTAAATGTGTCTGTCCAACATGTGAAGAGGTTAGTATCAAATAGCTATAACATGCATTTTGTAAGTCCTCTCAAGATTGATCTAGTTATGTGTTGTATGAGTTTGTCCCAAGAATAAAGAGGAAAAGTATGTATTTTGTAAAATATTTGGAAAGACATTACTCTCTCTGTGATCACTCTGGTAACAATAAATGTGTATAGAGAATTTTTTATTTTTTATTTTTGATATAAAAGTATTCAATAATCAAGGTTTTATACCAAACCTTAGAATGCTTGAATATGTACTTAAATTTTTGTCTTTAATTTTTTTATATCATAAAAGAAAATTCACACAAGATAAGGGAGTAATTAAATGGTTAAGCAATTCATTGATAAAATTTTATTGTGTTTTGCAGAATACAGTAGCCAAGGTTTGTGGATCCGATGGAAGGACTTATGACAATGAGTGTAAATTACGGAAAACTTCCTGTATGAACTCTACATTTATAACTGTGGCTTCGGATGGAGAATGTGTGAAGGATCCTTACAATGGTAGGTATTCTGTAAATTCATTGATACACAGGTATGTATAGGGTTCTCGGTGGCTGAGTGGTCTTAAAATTGACAATGGAAATGGGGAATATTTCAAAGGGACAACAACCCAACCAAAGAGAAGATGACAGCTGAAGGCCACCAATGGGTCAACACAATGAGAAAATCTTAGTAGTTTATCTGTAGTGATTCTGATAACACTGAGCTTGTTAGTTTTGACTGTGGCAATGTTTGATTCAGATATTGATTGCAAGTTGAGGCTATGTCGGTACTCCTACTTCTTCTACGGATTAAAACCCTCTGCCATATTATAGCCAACAGTTCTGAAAACGGAGTTTAAACGCCAACAATTAATCATTCATGTGATATTAAATATCAATTACCAAATAATAAGAGGAAGAATTAGACCCAAAATAAGTTTTAATAGAACTATGCATAAAACAGGTATATTTTGTTGAAATTATGTGCAATTCACTGATTGATTGATTTGCTTTAACACCACATCAGCACATAAAGGCTATATCAAGGCCACATATAATTTAGTGCAACTGAATCTGAAATATCAAATTAGCAAACTGTGTAGCATTTTTAATTATATAGATACAGTACAGTTAATTATAAATTAGGGAAACAATATGCCTTTGAAACTAACAATGTTATTTATTTTATAACGTATCGTTGCAATATGTTATCACACATTTGATAATGATATTTTATGTTATTTGATATTGTAGTGATGCAATATGTAATCACACATTTGACACTAATATTTATAGATTATCGTTGATCATCTCAACAAGATTGATTTTCTCGCTTGAGCCGGGACGGCGAAAGCAAGAAAGGCAATCGAGTTGAGATGATCAATGATAATCTGTTCATCGCTATTTTACTTATGACGACGTTGTCAATTTCATGTCAATTTCGTTAGCAACGCCACGTGCCTGCTTAGTTTCTAGCGATAATTTTCCATCTCAAACGAGTAGCATGATATAAAAATTATCGCAAAAAAAGATCAAAGGAAAAATGCACAAAATAGCGATAAAAGATGTTATTTTGTAGCAATGTGTAGAAGACGGCGGTCTAAATTTGTAGAGATCTGTAGAAATGACCACTGTGTGTGTCCTAGGAGCTGTCCACTCTACTAATATTTAATATTATTTTGTAGCAATGTGTAGAAGAAGGCGGTGTAAGTTTGGAGAGATCTGTAGAAATGACCATTGTGTGTGTTCTAGGAGCTGTCCACTCTACGGTGATCCTATCTGTGGCAGTAATGGAAAGACGTACAGAAACAAATGTGAGATGATGAAAGACGGGTGTAGACAGAGGGTAGATCTAACAATACAACATAATGGCAGATGTGAAGGTATAGTCAATTTATAGACAACTTTCCAATTTTGATTTTATGAATTAACTGCCCAGGTTGACCTGAGGTCATTTTGGGGAAAAGTGTCATTGGATGTTATAACGTGAACATGCATGTTTTGTGATGTCAAATTTTCATATACTGTTTATTATTTCAGAAACATGTGACCCAAGTATTCAATGTCCAGAGACGGTCAGAATGGTTTGTGCAAACAATGGCAAGACCTATATAAATGAATGTACAATGAAGAAGGAAGCCTGCAGACTGAACACCAATCTACAGATTGTAGATTTAGGCTCATGTGAAGATGAGCGAGAGGGCTCTACGTCTGGAGGTAATATTTTACTGCATGAGGCTTAGGGCTCTTCTTGAGAATTTTAGGAAAGGGCCTCTGTATTAGTATGTGTTCCCAAAACAACAACTAATAGATGTGCTATGGTTGACATTAAGAAAATCAAAAATAAAAGCAAGAAAGAATAAGATAGTGAAACTATCTACTTGTACAGGGCCAGTCATTGTTCGGCTCTCAACAGTAAGGAAAATACATACAATTTGATGTAAAAAAGCTATTAAAAGACCGAATTTGTAAAGATTTTAATTTATTTCTATTTAGATGCTTCAACAACATACTTATATCACTTATCCTTCCCTATAAATGAGAAGTAACAAATTATTGAAACTTCATTTGCATGTGAATTTGTAATTTAAGGTCACTGGTTGCATGTTTGTAAATACCATATATTATAGAACCCGGCATGTTGATGTTGTTTTGATGTTGTAAATATAATTTTTATCATAAAAACAAAAACTCAGATGGAGGCTCTGGTGATGAAGAAGTCTTATTGATTTGTGAGGAAAATGTCAACTGTAGATTTGGCGGGAAATGTGTAGCAGACGGTCACTTTGGTTATAGATGTGATTGTAACAAGAACTGTAAAGCTGTCAGGTAAGAAATATTGTTAATTGCAAATGGCCGATTCAGGGAGAGGGGGAGGTGTTGATTGGATATATGTCTCTCCTTGATCGGAACAAATATAATGTTTTGCTTGAAATTGTCCAAAATAATTTTGTTTTACCATTTTTGACAATTAGGCCCTCTCTTTCCTGGATTTGCCCCTGATTGCCATAATAATAAATCAGTGTTATCACCATGGATCATAACATTCAGCTTTATGTTTACTAGTTATAAGCTGTATTATAATGGGAATATCATTGGTCAAAAATATTTAAGGTGAAAGTTTGAATGTGAATAGCATCAGTATAAATTTTTATTGTGACAGTAATCAGTACTCCCACTTACTTTTGAAGCTTAGCAGTAGAAAGTGATTCGAAATAAATTGTGCAATTAAAAATGTTCTTTACCTCTGATATTTTAGCATTATCGATAACCCTGATTCTTAAATATACTTGCTGTTATCTTACAACTGATTTAAAAAAAAACATTGTAGTAAAACATAAAATCAATATTAAGGGGGTTCGCGGGTCTAAATCCTTTATATAGGATTTCTCTATATTTTTCTATAAATGAACTTTGTCTTATAGTTAATAGAAAAATAAAATAAAAAAGTGGGGTCACCGTTCATTTGTGCTCACAATCTGCCTTCGAAAGAAGCATACGTTTGTGTAAAGGTGTTTTTTTTTCTGTTGAAGTAATAGAAGAAATAAAGATAATATCGAAATAAAAAGAGAAATTTATTACAGAAATCGCTCAAATTTTACAATAATTTAGTTTAAGTACAGCTTATATGGAAATTAAATTAAAAAATATAGGTCACCGATGAGTTAAAAAAGATATTTCAATTTTAAAGCCAAAAAATGGCATTTTTCCACCAAAGGGAGATAATTTGAAACTTTTTCAATGATGTATACATTTAAAAAGTCATCTGGGGCCAACACGAATTGATTGGTTTGAATGATTTGTGTACCATATGATAAAGTAACAACTACAAAAGGTAATAAATAAAATTTGTAATGAAAAACAAATGTTTAATTTTTTTCTGAAATTTTCATACCCTCGAGCCTCCTTAATCATAAGATCTTTTTATGAAAAGAGCCACTGATCTGGAGCCAATTTGTTTTAAAAGAACTAAATTTTAAGACTTTGGGCTGATTCTTAGTTCTAACATTGTCCTAGAGACAAGTCCAAATAGTGAAAATCCTCATGAAATAAATTGTAGTTAATTTAGTTCCGGTTTTGTAGACAAACAGTTTGTGGATCTGATGGGAAGACTTATGGCAGCCTTTGTCAGTTAGAAGAAGAGGCATGTTCACAACAGAAAGAAATTGCCAAGATTGATTTAGAAAACTGTAATGGTATGTTTGGGTTTGCCTCTCTCGGTTACTTAATCATGAAAAAAGAATATGAATAGAAGAAATATAGGTTAACTTTTAATAATTATATTACATGTATGTTTCATTATAATACGTTATTTTGATTGGCTAACAGCAGTCTCTTGTCATTCTGAAATTAGCGCTTGTTTCAAATTAAATGTAATATTCATGATAACACAAGCTCTGCAATTTCAATTCTTATAATGATTTCCAACTTATGCTTTTCAGGAGTTATGGCTCTTGATTACCTTAATAACATTTGAGCTAATAAATGCAAGTGAAACCTTATATATGTTATCTCGTCATATTAACATAAAATTTAACAATGAGATTTTAGCTTCTAAATGCAAGTAAAACCTGCTTTGCTGTTGATAACCTCATGTTATCTTGTCAAATGAATATAAAATTTAATGATTATTTTTTATAAGAAATGGAGGAAGCATCTTGTGATGGGTTTTCCCCATTGGTTAATCCAGTGACCAATTTAGACTATTACTGTACAGAGGAGAACAGTTGCCCAGAAAAGAGTTACTGTCATCTTAATTTCCATAAATGCTGCAAAGAAGGTACTGTATATATTATTGTAAATATTTAGTAGTTAAGAAATGGTGCTGGATTTTTTAATATTAATTTGTGCTTATTGTAGTTGATATTAAAGTGAGCTATGCAATGTATTGGTGCTTGTTATTGTGATATTTTGTCTTTAATCCGAAAAAAAAACTGTGCTCTAAAACCACTTGGGCCAAACTAGACCAAATTTGGTCACAAACATCATTACATTTTAATTTTTTTTTTTTATAATCAAATCCTGTATGAACATATCATTAGAAAACATGACGGATGTGACAAAATGGAATATAGTAGTCAAAGTCATCTCTTCATAAAAGTTATAAAAGATACCAGGCTTATAATTCTGTACATCATACAAGAGTTTCTTCTACATGAGACTCATCAGTGGATGCTCATATAAAAAACAGAATTTAGAAGATAAAGGAAAACATTTATCTCATAAAGATCATCATTTGATTATCTACCATTCATCTTATTAGATTTTTACTCCTTAAAGATATTTAAAAATATGAAGTGTTAGAAACGATCTCTTCAAAAATTGCCTAAGTGGCTTTTAATAGCTTGCTTGCCTCGAGAGAAGGGTCACATCATGGACTTTATCATTGGTATTTGCTGATTTTCGACTAAGCTTGCAGTATTTAGAATAAGTTTCATGATTGACCAACTGGGTGTCAGAGTACTACTGTGTCCAGGAAGAACTACATGTCTTTCTTCGGACTATTACCTTAAGCTTGTGAACACTTATGTTAAAAATCGGGCTCTACTTTAATATCAGTCCAGTAGTTCGAAGTTAGATTTATATTCATATTACTGTACACTTATAATTGTTCTTGTTCAGATATGCATGCAATATCTGCCAATGGACATTAAAAGGAGTAGGTCCAGTAAGAGCCCTTTTTGGCCCCAAAATATAGCAGTTTTACAAAATTGTTAAAATGTAAACTTTTAGTTATTTATTGGATAGAGGAATGGTTCTGCTACATAAATATGGGCTGTTTTTTTACAATACAATGCACATATATCCGGTACTAGCACCATTAAATCATGCTAAATTACTGAAATCTTAACAATTCCATCATTTTAGTTAAATTTTAGATGGTTTCTGTGTAAAACGAAAGTGGCCACATTCGTGTTCATCCAAAATATTGAAATGGAAGTTGTATTTGATGATAATACATAACATATATAAAGATTGAGGATGAACACGGATGTGGCCACTTTCATTTTTGACAAAAACCATCTGAAAAGTGACATTTTTTCGCATATTTGGTAGATTTTTCATATTTTAGCTTGAATCAGATCGTTTTTAATGACCAAATGAGTTAAAGTCTTTCACAAAAAAAAAAATTGAATCAAATGAAATAGACACTTACGTATTTAAAAAGTGGTCAAAATCTTTCTTCAGATGAAACTGAAATTTGAGGCCAAAATCGGTCCTTACCTACTCCTTTAGTTCACTATGAAGAATATCAAGGTGCTGAAAAATTCTCTTCAAAAATATAAAATGACTTAAATTATCAATTGATTATTTTCTGAAAGGACTTCAACATTTAAAAAAAAAATGTTCTACAATTTAATGTTTTAATCTCTCGTGTGATGTTTATCGTTTTCTGTTACATGTCCAAATTTCTTACTTTTTGTATCATTGTGACACTTTCGGGTGAACAAAATATTGTCTGTTTTCTTATTTAGAAATGATTTAATTATATTTTTAGAAGTTAAAATTATACATAATAAGTTGAACTTGATTGATGTCATTGTAAATTTTCATAATTATATTGATGAATCCTTTGTTATGATTTATTTCTAATTCCTCTACGTCATAAAATATTACTGATAATAGCTTTGTTTCACTCATTAACTTTTTAATTCATTATGCATTTCATTATGAATATTACATGTAAATACACTGTTTGTGTGTTTGAGTGTTTATATGTTACACCTGTGCTATTTAAACACTTAAGAATTTCAGAATGATGTTATAGAAGATTGTAGCGAGACACAGTATGGATGTTGTGATGATGGAGTTACAGCAGCATCTGGACCAAACTTTGATGGATGTACTAGTGAGTAACCATGGACGCTTATTTTTTTCTTGACAAAACAAAAGAAAGATTCAAGATTTTATATAAAGCAAGTTTCGAGTCTCTCATGACAAAACATAAAAAAAATTCAAGATTTTAAATAGGCAAGTTTTGAGTTTCTCATGACAGAACATCAGAAAGATTCTTACCGTTATATACCGGTAGCCTTATTGTGCTCATGCTGCGTAAAGCAAATACCAATCAATCATAAGAAAGATTCAAGTTTTATACTTGCATTAGTTTCGAGTTTCTCATCTCAAATTTCTGGTGTTGTTGGAATATTATTCTTCAAAGTTCATTGTCAATTTGACAGAATATTGTTATTCTTTAACATGTAAGTCAAGAGATCCAAATTTTTTTAAAGTAATTTGTGTATTAAGAATGTGCTCAATATAATAATTGGTTTTCGATTAACAATGCTGATTGTTTACAATAACCATGATTGTGTTGATTTTTACAGGGAAAACATCTATGTATTATTGAATGTTTTTATATGTTGTCTTTGTGTGTTGTGTTTCTTTCTTTCATTAGTGTTGTTGTAATGTTTTAAATAATTGGTACGAGAGCTTATAATTACATGATATTGTTGTTAGCACATAGAGAAATAAATATTCTTTTCACGTTATTAAGGTTCTTAGGTTTCTATATATTCAATTCAATTCAATTCAAAGTTTTATTTAAAGTCTACTTAAATAAACACAAGCTAAAGTGAGCTTTTTAAATTGACTGGATAATAAAATATATACACACATACAAAAGTCATGAAAACAACATAATTTATTACATACAGTGCATAGTAAGGCACTATTAGCATGCACTGTACTGGCATGAGCTGTTTTAGATCCCATGTTAGTACCAATTCTTTGAATTGGTCAAAAGATATTTCCATTCCACAATGATTTAAAGTGTTGTGTGTATGAAACAATAATTTACATTTATAACTTTTAATAAACTTCCACTCAGAAGGAAGGGTAATTAATAGTCTATTTCAGTCTGTCTGTTCATCTCTCCAATACAAATCTGTAATGTTTGCAAAGAGCCTTATTTTTCCATATGGTATTTTCTCAGAAGCAATAATGTCAAAGGTTGTTGCTATAATTCATTGGCACCAATCTTCATTTATCTATGCAGTATTGTTTTGTTTTGTACATTTTGTAATTTTAAAGGATCTCATTTATAACACTAACCCTTCTAGTTGGAGAGATAAAACTATTTTTTTTATATAAACTTTATGCGAACCCCTCTTCTTTGAAATGAAATTGAATTATATAAATTTAAACATTTTAGATATATTGAAATATTGTTGAAAGAAGGGGGAAAGGTAAAATAGCAGAAATACCAAACTCCAAGGAAAGTATTAAGCAGAAAGTCCTTTATCAGTGTTTTATAGCTAGCTAAACCTCTCACTTGTATGACAGTCACATATAATTCCTTTATTGAGCAAAACAAACCACCATCAAAGATAAAATTTTCAAAAAGTTTTGTTATTGTGTATTGTTTTTAATCACAACACAGAAAAACAAAATGGCATATAGACACTCTGGACAAAGTACTAACAAACTTTCGGTTACCATAGAACTAATTTTTCTCCACTGTTTAAAGTAATCCTATTTTTCAGGTGTATGTACATGTAATCGCTATGGCACCATTGACAACACATGTCATCCAAATACAAATAAATGTGAATGTAAACATGGAGTGGGAGGAGCTAAGTGTAATCTATGTCTCCCTGGATACTGGAATCTTAAGGGCATAAATGGATGTTCACGTTAGTACAATATTCAAGATTATATGATAGATATTTTTTGTTATCCAATTTTAACATCTGAGGTAATTACAGGCAAGACACCTGCCCTTTACAATTTTTTTTATTTTCTTAAAAAAAAAAAGTTTTTCAATGCAGTATTTTATACTTTAATGTGGTGTTTGTAGTGTTTCAATGATCAATCTTTCGAAAAGTATTTTGTTTTAAACACAATATGATTTTAGGTTGTGAATGTAATAGATATGGGTCAACAAGAACTGATTGTGAGCAGAGTACCGGTCAATGCCAGTGTAGACATGGTATGACCGGACTGAAGTGTGACAAGTGTACTAATGGACTACAGATTGGTATAAATGGATGTGATATATGTATGTATTCCTTTATATTAGATACAATGCAAAGGTATAAAAATCATTGAAGCAGCAACCTCAAAACACAGAAAAAAATTAAGAAATCTTGTCATTTTTGGCTTATGTTTTTAGTTACACTTTGAAATAAAATAAAATTCCAGTAAATCTAAATACTAAATACCCTCTGTTATATCTACACGTGGTTCAACATTATCTCCTAAAGACTATACAAACCCTGGAAGAAACTAGGAAATAAACACACAATCATTGGTCAAAGAAGCACAAATAAACAACATATAAGGATATGAATAAAATTTGCTATGGGTAAATTTCAAAGAATCATTGGCACAAATTCCATAAAGTATCTAACAATAACTAAACTAAAGTTTAAATTATCCCATGTCAAGATATCATATTGATTAATTTTATTTTTGGCAGATGGTGTGTCAATACAAGGTACTTGCATGGAATTAGTTTGTGGATTTGGTGGCGAGTGTAAAGAACAAAATGGACGGGCATATTGTGACTGCAGTAATCTCCCTTGTTTACCAAAAGATCATAAAAACTCAGCAGTAGTATGTGGCAGTGACGGCAGAACGTACCAGTCAGAATGTCAGCTACAGAGAACTTCCTGTGAACAACAAACACATCTGTACATGCACCACCTAGCACCATGTCATAATGGTAGGTCAAAAATTATTAATTTCATTCACTAAAATTTGTTCTGCCTATAGATTCTGTCTCATATTATGCAACATCTGTATTTCCTTTTCAAACCTTAGAAACTGCTTTTTAGCTCACCTGGCCCAAAGGGCCAAGTTAGCTTTTCCCATCACTATGCGTCCGGCGTCTGTCGTCCAGCGTTGTCCGGCGTCGTTAACTTTTACAAAAATCTTCTCCTAAAACTACTCAGCCAAATTAATCCAAACTTGGCCACAATCATCATTGGGGTATCTAGTTTAAAAAATGTGTCCAGTGACCCGGCCAACCAACCAAGATGGCCGCCATGGCTAAAAATAGAACATAGGGGTAAAATGCAGTTTTTGGCTTATAAATCAAAAACCAAAGCATTTAGAGCAAATCTGACAGGATAAAATTGTTTATCTGGTCAAGATCTATCTGCCCTGAAATTTTCAGATAAATCGGATAGCCGTTGTTGGGTTGCTAGCCCTGAATTGGTAATTTTAAGGAAATTTTACTATTTTTGGTTATTATCTTGAATATTATTATAGATAGAAATAAACTGTTTATAAGCAATTATGTTCAGCAAAGTAATATTAACAAATAAGTTGACATGACCGAAATGGTCAGTTGACCCCTTTAGGAGCTATTGCCCTTTATAGTCAATTTTTTACCATTTTTCGTAAATTTTAGTAATCTTTTACAAAATCTTCTCCTATGAAACTACTGGGCCAAATTAATCAAAACTAGGCCACAATCATCTTTAGAGAATTAGTTTGAAAAATGTGTCCGGTGACCCGGCCATCCAGCCAAGATGGCCGCCATGGCTAAAAATAGAACATTGGGGTAAAATGCAGTTTTTGGTTGATAACTCAAAAACCATAGCATTTAGAGCAAATCTGACATGTGGTAAAATTGTTTATCAAGTGAAAATCTATCTGCCTTGAAATTTTGAAATGAATCGGACAACCGATTGTTGGGTTGCTGCCCCTGAATTGGTAATTTTAAGGAAATTTTACTGTTTTTGGTTATTACCTTGAATATTCAAACAGGTCCTAGATCTTTTATAGATAGAGATAAACTGCTAACAGCAATAATGTTCAGCAAAGTAAGAGCTACAAATAAGTCAACGTGACTAAAATGGTCAGTTGACCCCTGAAGGAGTTATTGCACTATATAGTCATTTTTACGAATTTTTCGTAAATTTTTGTGATCTTTTACAAAAATCTTCTCCTCTGAAACTACTGGGCCAAACTTAACCACAATCATCATTAGGGTATCTAGTTTAAAATTTGTGTCCGATAACCCGGCCAACTAACCAAGATGGCCACCATGGCTGTAAATAGAACATTGGGGTAAAATGTAGATTTTGGCTTATAACTTTGAAACCAAAGCTTTATAGCAAATCTGACAAGGTTTTAAATTGTTTATCAAGTCAATATCTATTACCTTGAATACTATTATAGATAGAGATAAACTGTAAACTGCAATAATGTTCAGCAAAGTAAGATCTACAAATAAGTCAGCATAACCAAAATGGTCAGTTGACCTCTTAAGGAGTTATTGCCCTTTATAGTCAATTTTTAACAATTTTCATTAGTTTTTACAAAATATATTCCTCTGGAACTAAAGGGCCAAGTTAGTTATAGATAGACAAAATTGTAAGTAGCAAGAATGTTCAGTAAAGCAAGATCTCCAAACACATCACCATTACCAAAACACAATTTTGTCATGAATCCATCTGATGATCTGTTTTCTTTGTTTGATATGCATATAGACCAAGGTGAGTGACACAGGCTCTTAAGAGCCTCTAGTTATCAATGCTTACTCACAAGAAAGTTTCCAGTTATGATTCTGCATGAAGTACGTTTATTTTGCTTTAAGTATGAATAGACCTTAACTAGAGTTTACCTTTAGCTCTTAATTTCATTTCAGATAACAGAAAAACAACAGCTCCTATGCATCCTAATAGACTTTCTCGGAAAACAACAAAACACACAGATGATGGAGAAGCTGACGTTACAAGGTCAACAGAAAAACCTAAAGGTCAAACAGGTCCTAGATCTTCTCCTATAGGTAAGACATTACAAGGTCAACAGAAAAACCTAAAGGTCAAACAGTTCCTACATCTTCTATAGGTAAGACATTACAAGGTCAACAGAAAAACCTGAAGGTCAAACAGGTCTCAGATCTTCCCCTATAGGTAAGACATTACAAGGTCATCAGAAAAACCTAAAGGTCAAACAGGTCCTAGGTCTTCTCCTATAGGTAAGACATAACAAGGTCAACAGAAAAACCTAAAGGTCAAACAGGTCCTAGATTTTCTCCTATAGGTAAAACATTACAAGGTTAACAGAAAAACCTAAAGGTCAAACAGGTCTTACCAGGTCAACAGAAAAACCTGAATGTCAAACAGGTCTCAGATCTTCTCCTCTAGGTAAGACATTACAAGGTCATCAGAAAAACCTAAAGGTCAAACAGGTCCTAGGTTTTCTATAGGTAAGACATAACAAGGTCAACAGAAATACTTAAGGTCAAACAGGTCCTAGATCTTCTCCTATAGGTAAGACATTACAAGGTCAACAGAAAAACTTAAAGGTCAAACAGGTCCTAGATCTTCTCCTATAGGTAAGACATTACAAGGTCAACAGAAAAACCTAAAGGTCAAACAGGTCCTAGATCTTTTCCTATAGGTAAGACATAACAAGGTCAACAGAAAACCCAAAGGTCAAACAGGTCCTTGATCTTCTCCTATAGGTAAGACATAACAAGGTCAACAGAAAAACCTTAAGGTCAAACAGGTCCTAGATCTTCTATAGGTAAGACATAACAAGGTCAACAGAAAAACCTAAAGGTCAAAAAGGTCCTAGATCTCCTATAGGTGACACATTACAAGGTCAACAGAAAAACCCAAAGGTCAAGCAGGTCCTAGATCTTCTCCTATAGGTAAGACATAACAAGGTCAACAGAAAAACCTAAAGGTCAAACAGGTCCTAGATCTTCTGTAGGTAAGACATTTCAAGGTCAACAGAAAAACCTTAAGGTCAAACAGGTCCTAGATCTTCTCCTATAGGTAAGACATAACAAGGTCAACAGAAAAACCTAAAGGTCAAACAGGTCCTAGATCTTCTCCTATAGGTAAGACATTACAAGGTCATACAGGTCCTATATCTTCTCCTATAGGTAAGACATTACAAGGTCATACAGGTCCTATATCTTCTCCTATAGGTTAGACATTACAAGGTCATCAGAAAAACCTAAAGGTCAAACAGGTCCTAGATCTTCTCCTATAGGTAAGACATAACAAGGTCAACAGAAAAACCTAAAGGTCAAACAGGTCCTAGATCTTCTCCTATAGGTAAGACATTACAAGGTCATACAGGTCCTATATCTTCTCCTATAGGTAAGACATTACAAGGTCATACAGGTCCTATATCTTCTCCTATAGGTTAGACATTACAAGGTCATACAGGTCCTATATCTTCTCCTATAGGTAAGACATTACAAGGTCATACAGGTCCTATATCTTCTCCTATAGGTAAGACATTACAAGGTCATACAGGTCCTATATCTTCTCCTATAGGTTAGACATTACAAGGTTATCAGAAAAACCTGAAGGTCAAACAGGTCTTCATATTTTATGTTGAAACTAAAAATTGTGTTATATTCCCTTAATGGCAATTCTTAAGAAGATATTTTTATGAATTCCAAAATATACTGTTGAAGTTTTGCATTCTTTGTTCAAAAATTCAAATTTCATCGTGAAACTTAAATGTAAAGATCTTACAGTAAAAGCTTAAAATGAATATTTGATTTCTTTCCTTATTTGAATTCTGTCTTTCTGTTTTATTTTCAGTTAAAATACTAGACAGATGTCTCAATGGTGACTATTGTTCTGTTTATTTTTCAGTTAAGATACTCGACAGGTGTCTCAATGGTGACTATTGTTCTGCTGGTAACAGTCAATGTCGACAGGGAATCTGTCAGTGTAAACAAGGTTACATGTCATCATCAGATCTGAAGGAATGTGTTGGTAAGCTGATTGTTTATTAAGAATTGTTCTAACACTGCTTGCAAATAAAAGCCAAAAAACCTTTAGTTCCCATATAGTCTGTGTTAACCAGTTTTACACGGTCAGATTTCATTTCACATTCAAAAGCCACTTGATAATGTCATAAATCTATGCTGTGTTTTCTGAATTTTCTGAATCAAATTTCAAATATATGCAATATCACCTTATGGTACGTTTTCATCAGGGTATTACATTAGAAAATCTTTTATCTAAGATACTTTTTAAATGCCAAATATCCTCAAAAGATATCCTTAGGTCACCATACTGTCTTCATCAATAGACAAGAGGTCTATAAAGTTAATGTCTCTTTTGTTCACACTACTGCTAATTGTATAGAGTGCTGTAGATTCATGTAATGGAATATGCTGAAAATTCTTAATTTACTCTAATCAAAATAAAGGATGATGATTTTGTACATCCTGGCTTATTGCATCCGGTGCAAGGTTGCTAAATCTTTGTTCAAATATACAGTTTACAGAACAGTGTTTACATTTACATTTTTATTCAAAATTACTCCCACAGCATTAGACGAGTTTAATTGTATTTAATTTTATATATTTGCAGAAGTAGAAACATTACGACCTGATGAACATGTAACAGACGATTCCTGTATAAATAATCCTTGTCGTAACAATGGTTTATGTCGCTTAGACAAAGACTTGGGTTATAGGTGTCTATGCCCCATTGGTCGATCTGGATCTATTTGTAAAGACAGTAAGTCATACTAACAAAATAGATTTGTTTTACATCTAACCATTGTCTATACATCTAAGAAAGTATAAAATGATTGTTATGCAGCATAAGACTGTAATATTTCTATAGATATTTGTTAATTACTTACTGATATTTTTAGCCAATTGGCTAAACATTTTTCTAATATTTCTTTGTTTGTCTCTTTAGGCAACAAGTTTTTTTTCTGACTTTTAAAACATGAAACTGGTGTAAATTCACTTTTTCAGGATCCAATGCATGCTGAGCTAGCCAGTATGATTTCAAAAGTATTAACCATATAATATGTTGTCTTGACAATTTTCCCGAAAACTAATATTACATCAAAGCTGTTACAATATTTCAGTTTTAGGTCTAAACCATGAAATTACAGTTAATCCTTTATATTTTAAAACTAAGCAATTCATAACCTGCAATATCTGATAAATGATTATTTTTTAAAGATTTGACTGCTACTAGGTATTACTTTATCAATGATATATATAAACATATCATGTTGCACAAATTGTATCCTTGAATTTAAAGCTATTGCTATGACAATAATGTATATCAAATGAAAACATTGGACCTTTTCCATATTTGAATGAAGTATCAAGAGAGAGTGAATATTGAACTGCTTTTATATCAAGTCCTATTTAATTTTTGGGTCATCGTATAATTGACAAGAACATTGATTATGAACTTTTTTTCAGATGGACGAATCACCACTCCATCCTTTTCTGGCATGTCACAGTTAATATTACGACACTACATTCAAACGGACCATGAGATAATTATTGATATCAGTTTTAAAGCCTTGAATTATGATGGACTATTATTGTTTAGCAGCCAGTTCCCCAATGGGTCTGGAGATTTCTTGTCTCTGTCACTCAGAGATGCATATGTAGAGTTCAGGTAATCAGATTAAGGAGAGAATCAGAGAGACAAAAAGAGATCTGAAAATGATTTATATTTTAGTTTGTTTATATCTTTAAATAACAATACTGGTAGTCTTTTGTTGGTATATTCTTGAAACTCTGTAAAACCTTAGTCAGGAGGTGCTTAAAGGGTGATGTAAAATCCTGACTACTGAAAAATAAAAATAAAAATAGAAAAAGAATTTGATCAGATAATCAAAGAATTCATTCCTCGCTATAAAATTTTCAGTGCAAGAACAACTAATCACATAATCTTTCTTAAAATAGGTTTTCATGATTCATGTGAGCATTCTTAACGATGTGGTGCATTTCAGATTTATGGTTCATCATTTTCCTATTTACTGTATTTTATAATTCCTTACATATAATGACCATGTATTAAAAGTTATTCTCATGAACTACAGAGATCAGGGCGTTGTGAAGTTTGGTATCAAGATTCATGTGAGCATGCTTTACGGTATGGCCTTTGCTCATGGTTGAAGGCCATATGATGACCTTTAGTTGTTAATTTTCGTGTCATATGGGCTGTTGTGAAGAGTTGTCTCATTGGCAATCATACCACATCTTCTTTTTATGCCCACCTACGATAGTAGAGGGGCATTATGTTTTCTGGTCTGTGCGTCCGTTCGTTCATTTGTTTTTCCGTCTGTCCCGCTTCAGGTTAAAGTTTTTGGTCAAGGTAATTTTTGGAGATGCAGAACTCCAATCAACTTGAAACTTAGTACACTTATTGCTTATGATATGATCTTTCTAATTTTAAAGCCAAATTAAACTTTTGACCCCAATTTCACGGTCCACTGAACATAGAAAATGAAAGTGGGAGTTTCAGGTTAAAGTTTTTGGTCAAGATAGTTTTTGATGAAGTTGAAGTCCAATCAACTTGAAAACTTAGTACACATGATCCCTATGGTATGGAATAAAAAAATCAAATTTAGCATTAAATTTATATTTTTTACCTGATTTCACGGTCCATTGAACATGGAAAATGATTGTGCGAGTGGGGCATCCATGTACTTTGGACACATTGTTGTTAATATATACTGTGTGATGAGTTTTCATATTTTATTGCCCATCCACTTGTTGAAAACCTTACAAGGAGATTTGTACAATAACCAATAAACTTATTTATTCTTGATTCTATTTTTATTGAAATTGTTTACTGTTCTCATTCAATAAATAATGCATGATAAAAAAAATGAAATCATAAAAGGTTAATTAAATCATTTAGATTTAGAATTGATTATTCATGGAAATGGTGAAATATATATTTTTGATTGTATTATTTCTAAAGATTTGACGTAGGTGGTGGTCCTATGATACTGAGAAACAGACATAGGATACAGCTGAACCAATTTATCCATGTGACGGCCAGTCGGGACGGTAAGGACGGGTCACTGACAGTGGACAAAGAAGCACCAGTGTTAGGAACAGCTCCAGGATCACTGGTCTCACTCAACTTAGTAGACAGACCATTTTATTTAGGGAATCCACAAAGTGAAATAGATAAGTGAGTATTTAGACCAAATGATGAATTTAACCACGGTGGATTCACTTATTTTCCGAAGTTTGCATACAAGCCTATTGGAAATTTGTCATTGGTTAAAAATTTAATTTCGTAATTACTTACACCAACGAAATGCACTACATTGAAGACCTGTTGGTGACCTTCTATTGTTGTCTTTTCTATGGTTGGGTTGTTGTCTCTTTGACATATTCCCCATTTCCATTCTCAATTTTATTACTTCATTAATAGTCAAATCTTGAGTATTAAAAAAAAAATTCATTATAAAAACTAGTTGAAGGTATTAACTTATATACCTCACCTAGGGGCATTATGTTTTTGGTCCCTTCATCCGCCTGTCCCACTTCAGGTAAAAGTTTTTGGTCGAGGTAGTTATTGATTAAGTTGAAGTCCAATCAACTTGAAACTTAGGACACATGTTCCCTATGATGTGATCTTACTGATTTAAATGCTAAATTAGAGTTTTGACCCAAATTTTATGGTCTACTGAACATAGAAAATGATAGTGTGAGAAGGGCATTAGTGTGCTATCCACACATTCTTGTTTTAACCTTAGCTCTTTATAGATTAATTTTAAACCAAATGATATAAGATGTTTAAGAAATATCAGAGTAATTAAGTACAGACACAACAGCAAAAATGGTTTCATTCTTCAAACCTACTTTTTCTACCCCTAGTCTGGCAATTTGGCAATTCCTTTGTCTGTCTACCTGTTCTTTCCAAACATATTTTCGTACCACTGTTCTCAGAAACTGATGTGAGAAAATGACTTTATAAATGGTTACCAACTTGACAGTAATGAGTTGTACTTTGTGTACAATTCTGGATGTGTCAGATACATATATAGCCCCTGTTTGGCTGAACGAAATTAAAAGAAAAATTATTACATATTTCTCCTATGCTATGGAGAAGCATGTCTTCATATTTGGCGAAAACAGTTGTTTAACTCATGTGTCTAACTGAATAAGTGCCAAAGAAGTAGCTATTGCATGTTTATAACTTCACATTTATTTTTCAGGGAATTCAAACAGAGACTGCCAATGGGATTTGTTGGCTGTATTAAAACTTTCCATGTCAAGAACAAACTGAGAACACATCTTTATGATCTATCTTACCCACAAGTATCAGATCATATTATGTCAGGGTTAGATATTGGTAGGTAGAATGGGAAAACATCATTTATTTATTAGTGGCTGTTAACTTTGAACAAGCAATTACTACAAAAATTAGTTGAAGAAGGCTTTACTTATCAGATCAACAAAAAAAACACAAAACACTAAACAAAAGTAATGACACAAAGTACTAATCTCAGATCTAGAGTACTAACAATTACTGAAAGCTACTTCTAAGCCAATAACAACCATTAAAAGAATCATGTAACCAAAACTTAACTAAATATCAATCAATATGCAACTGATGGATTTAGTGTACAGTTGTCAAAGAAACACAGGATTTTGTTCAATGCAAAAATATAAGTACAGACAGAATTTAGAACTATGAATGGTCATAGCTGTATGGTCATCTTCTTATTTTAAGGATGTTTGCTACTCTGTTTAAAAAATAACAAGAGACTGTTATAAATTGAAATGTATATAAATAAAAATACTAAAAAAGCAGAAATAGTGTGCTTGTTTTTCGCAATATAAGCTGTTGAAAATTTGGCGGGAAATAATTCTCTCTAGATTTTTCTTTTACTTAACATTGGCACCTTTTTTGTTTAAAAAACTATGAAAAAATAACAAGGATTTCATAAGATTTTGAAATATGGCTTTTTAAATAATACATAATGAAAATATGAAAAGAAAAGTAGGGGTTAGTGGGCAAATTATTTTAATGTTAATACATGGATAAAACCAGAGGGTTTAGAAATTCAAAAGGTAGAGGAGCAAATATCCTTAACAAGAGAAGGCATTATATTTTATCAGTATTGTTTCACTGTGCATTTACATGAGAATAGCTAGCTAGAGCATGATATAAAAGAATTAATTTGATTCTCACAGAAAATTCTAGAACTTCTTCACCACAAAATGGCCTTATGAGACAAGTAAAAAGACAGCCAATTTTAGTTATTGAAGCTAAAAATATTCAGGAAAAGCAACTATTTCTCAAAATAAAAAAAGTAATAATACATGTGTACTTTCTTTAAGAATGATTTCATTCTTTCATGACAAGAATAACGAACAGACGTATATAAAAAATAATATATAATGTGGTATGATTGCCAATGATACAACTCTCCACAGAAATTAACAACTATAGGTCACCGTACAGCCGTTAACAATGAGCAATGCCCATACTGCATAATCAGCTATTGTGCATCACATTTACTTTTGGAATTAAAACAAAGAAAAGCATCATGTTACAATTTTAGATTGAAATATTTTTCAGAAGTTGAACAGTATGAATTTACTGTGATTTTGTCAATGTATTTGTACCAGTAGATTGTTTATTTTCTATAACTCTGTAAATGTGTTTTCAGCTGAATGTGGAAGTAATTCTTGTAACAGTTTACCGTGTAAATATGGAGGGACTTGTCTGGCGAAAGATTCTGATGTTTATAGCTGTGTGTGTAAACATGGATTTACAGGTATTTGTGCACAATATATACAATGTAGTGTTAAAAAGAATTTAGAAATGTAATAACTTTGTATTGAATTCAGAATGTTAGCATAATTTATTTTTCACAAAAAAATGCCTTAATGAACTACATTTGTCAGAAAGAGGGGATAGTTACCAAGGCTGTCCCTCTTTATGTAACATATAAAAGGATTGATGTATGGCTGTTTAATGTCCAGTGGCAAATTAAATGCATATTTCAGAGGAAAAAATATGTCAGTGTGATATGAATATTCATTCTGTATTGTACTAGTCAGATCAAGCCAGAATTTTAAGCGCATAAAGACTTGTCATTCTACCTAGACACATTATTTGGACTCTGATTCTGACCAGTCTTTGCTCTTACTTGTTTAATGTCCTTAAATACAAAAATACAAAATTACCTCCCACACTGGAGGGGAACACACTGTCATGAGACTACAAAGGTGGTTGGATAGATTTAAATTTATAGGAAATTGGAAAAAGACAGAATCTTCAAGGTATATGGCATACTGAAAGCAAACTGTACTATAGTCGCCGTCAGCTGAAATTCGTAGCGGTTATCGGTAAAAATAATCTAAACTATCAACCACGTTCACTCAAGATATAGTTTTTCACATTCCATTCATAAATCGCCAAAAGAAAAACCACTACTGACCTACCTTTTAAGTGATTGCACTGTGATAATCCTGACCTTCACATTTTCCAAGACAATTTTGAATGTTGGAATCCGCCATTGTTTTTACCGGAAGTGTTTCTGTGGAGTTCAATTTCATAAAATTTGCATAAAGCGCGGGAAACCTTATCATCAATGAAAAGAACAGTTCAGGAAACTGCATAAGTCACGAATGTCATATGTAAACAAAATCCTCATAGAAACAAAGATGGCGGAATTACAATGGAAAACATTCTGGAAAATGTGAAGGTCAGGATTATTACAGTGCGATCACTTAAAAGGTAGGTCAGTAGTGGTTCTTCTTTTTGCGATTTATGAATGGAATGTGAAAAACTATATCTTGAGTGAACGCGATTGATAGTTTAGATTATTTTTACCGATAACCGCTACGAATTTCAGCTGACGGCGACTATATGTTTAAATTTTGTGTTAAAAATACTGTTACTATAGCAGGTATAGTATACTTATATAGTACAATGTATAAGAACAAAGAACTAGAGCAATTGCTTGTACAAAGAAAGAAAAACGAGTGAAAGAGTAATTTTTTAACACCCAGTAGGAATAAGATTTTTCCCTGAAGAAATTCTGGCTGAATTACATATAATCTGATTTATTTATTATTGTTATTTTAGGACGTGATTGTGAGATAGTATTGGATCCATGTGTGATGGCTAACTGTCATGAGAGTTCTACTTGTCAGATCTATGGAAACTCATACAAATGTATCTGTAGTTCTAACAGGGAGGGAGAGTTCTGTGAATTTGGTTAGTTTTTACAGTGAAAATAGCCACAGACTGATAGAAAAAAAAACCTAGATCGCAGAGCTTATCCAAGAGTTCTTGAAAACTTTTATTCAGTTATTTGACTGATATAAATTTGAAATGTCTAACATATATATTGTGATGATATAAGTCCAAATGTCTGAAACAATTTCGAACAGTGTATAGCATTTGTTAAGCTCTAAATTACTGTATCTAAAATACCAACATTGATGATATGACAAAAGTATTAATTCAAATGAGACTGCAACCTAGCCTAGCTATACAATAAAAAAAACATTTAAAATTCAACCAAAAGTCTTGATTTACTTCATATTATAAAACAAGCTCTTAATTGTGTAAAGTCTAGACCAACTATGTTTTAATTCCAACAAACCACTGAAAACCTGACATCAAAACCAAATATTTCAATAGACAACTTGCTATAAAAACAAATTGACAACAACTGACAATGTTCTAATTTAATTTTTTTTCAGAAAAATTACAACCAATAGATGTCCCTGAGTTTTCAGGAAACTCTTTCCTTGAGCTACCATTGGGTGATATAGGGAGTACAGCCATGACATTTACTATCTGGTTCAAGACATCCAAACCTAACGGTAAGTTATATATATCTTCACTACCATTGGGTGACATAGGGAGTACAGCCATGACATTTACTATCTGGTTCAAGACATCCAAACCTAACGGTAAGTTATATATATCTTCACTACCATTGGGTGATATAGGGAGTACAGCCATGACATTTACTATCTGGTTCAAGACGTCCAAACCTAACGGTAAGTTATATATATCTTCACTACCATTGGGTGATATAGGGAGTACGGCCATGACATTTACTATCTGGTTCAAGACGTCCAAACCTAACGGTAAGTTATATATATCTTCACTACCATTGGGTGATATAGGGAGTACAGCCATGACATTTACTATCTGGTTCAAGACATCCAAACCTAACGGTAAGTTATATATATCTTCACTACCATTGGGTGATATAGGGAGTACAGCCATGACATTTACTATCTGGTTCAAGACGTCCAAACCTAACGGTAAGTTATATATATCTTCACTACCATTGGGTGATATAGGGAGTACGGCCATGACATTTACTATCTGGTTCAAGACGTCCAAACCTAACGGTAAGTTATATATATCTTCACTACCATTGGGTGATATAGGGAGTACAGCCATGACATTTACTATCTGATTCAAGACATCCAAACCTTACGGTAAGTTATATATATCTTCACTACCATTATGTGATATAGGGAGTACGGCCATGACATTTACTATCTGGTTCAAGACATCCAAACCTAACGGTAAGTTATATATATCTTCACTACCATTGGGTGATATAGGGAGTACAGCCATGACATTTACTATCTGGTTCAAGACATCCAAACCTAACGGTAAGTTGTATGCATCTACATAATTCCAGCAAAGAACAGACAAACATTACTTGCAATAGAACAAAAGAGTAAAATGCAAGCTGTGTATATTGTCTTAAATGAATGTCAAGATCTACTTGTTTTTGTCCATATTGTCAAACATGGCTACTTATATGAGTTATTGCCCTTGAATGACCTTTCGTCCAATTTTGTCATTTCCACCTATTACTTTGAGACCTGCAGTATAACAGATAGAAATCTTTAAAAACCAAATAAGATCTACAAATGTACTATGGTTTTTTTTTCAAGAAGTTGTTTTTTAATCTACAACATGTTTTTATTTTTCCAGGAGGTTTGTTTAAAGTTATAAATGTATACTGTTATTTTCCCTGTAGTTCTGTTTTGTATCATAGACTACAAGTATGTTATTTTTCCAGGAGTTTTGTTTTATGCCAGTACATATGCGGGAGGCAATGGAGATTTCATATCTCTAAACATTGTGGATAGAAGGGTTGAATTCAGGTTCAACATGGGAAGTGGTACTATTGTTATATCGTAAGTAGGCATTTATATTGTTTTCTCGTAGAATGTATTATTGTTATATCATAAGTGTTCATTTACATTCTTATTACATCGCATATAAAAATAAGGAGATGTATGATTGCCAATGAGACAACTATCCACCAAAGTTCAAATGAAGTAGATGTTAGCAATTATGGCAACCAGCCTTCAACAATAAAGTTAATTTTGACCTTGTGTTGATTTCTTAATGATCCATGAAATAACAAGTATCTTTCCAAAGTCTATTTGCTAATTCCTGTCATTAATGACTCTGTGATAAGAGATCAATTTTTAGTTCACTCCAACTTTTATTGTAGGAGTGATGCAGTTATTTCCCTTGATACGTGGCATGAAGTGATGATTGATAAAACCAAGAAATTTGGTATATTGCTGATAGACAAAAATCCACAGTATAATTATACGGGGGAGTCGAAGGTATGTAAAACCAAGAAATTTGGTATATTGCTGATCGACAAAAATCTACAGTATAATTATACAGGGGAGTCGAAGGTTTGTTTGTATCTTAAGTTAATATTAATGTTGTCTTGGTTACAAGTTAGATATGTTGCCAAATCTTTGAAATTATATTTTATAATATAAATTAGAAGATGTGGTATGATTGCCAATGAGACAACTCTCCACAAGAGACAGAATTACACAGAAATAAAACATTAATATAATATGTCACAAGCAAAAACTCTAACTGTAAAAATATAAGGACACTGATTTGTCAAATTGCAGTAATACACAAATCTTATTTTTCCCAGTTTCTAAGAATTTAACTTGAATTAATCTAATTATCTGTTTTTGTTTCAGGGATTTTTAACAGAATTAAATTTAGACAACAGTATCCTATACCTGGGTGGATTTAAAAGTAGATTTGATATCCCTGTGGATTCTAATATAACATATAATTTGACAGGAGTAATACAAAGGGTTTGTATATTGTATTTATGTATTCTCTAACTCTTACTCAATTTATCATTTTCCCGACCTGTAGATGAATTTTATTTAATCAATGTGTAATTCATTTGATCCCAGATCTTCATTGGTTAAAATTTAATTATGATGTCATATTTTCTTGCTTTTGTCTTTAATTTCTATCGTAATGTCACAAAAAAGGGGATCATGTCTTATGAAGCCCACGTAGAAAGAATACATATTTTTTGCATGCCGTTCGAAAAGATAGCTTTAAATAAATTGTTTACATGATCGTCTTAAAATCATAAGAGAAACAGATTCCACGCCAAATCTTGTTCAATACAATATTTATCCACTATCGACAGTTAAATTTAAAATATTTGAAAGGCATGGTGAGCCGCTCCTTTTAAATTTGAAAATTTACCTGTCTTGAGTGGATAAATATCGTATCACACTTGATACAATGGTAGAAACTATATGTACAGTATAATTTAATGTTGATAGTATATTGAAACAATGGTATGAAGACTTCAAGACTAGAAGGTTGTATGATAGAAATGCTTATCTTTTGCACTAGCTTATTAGATGGTTTTGGTCAATTCTGCTATATAACTTGTCCTGGCATGACTTATGTTTAGTGTACATGTTTTATTTCAGATGTATATAAATGGTAAACTGTATGATGATTTGATGTTGTCAGCCAAAGATAAGATAAATGTTCTCCCCTACCGAGGCGCTCCATGTAATGTAAATCCATGTTTGAATGGCGGGGTCTGTATACCCAAAATGGATCAGGTGGAATGTAAATGTCCCGCCAAATTTATCGGAGTAAAATGTGAAAAAAGTAAGTTTCATTCTAATTTTGAATTATCTAGATTTGAAAATTTTTCTGGTGAATATCATAGACATTCCCTTTGAATTTACTCAGTTAAAGCTGTAAATGGAAGTTCTCCTTGAACTTTTTTTTTTTTTTGCTGTCACTTTAATATTTAAGAACTTCCTAAATATAAAGTTTTACTAATTTATTTGTGGTATTCCTGAAATATTTCAGTGTATCCTGAAATACTTTAGAAGGTCCTCAAAGTTTTGTGGTAATCCTATATTTAAATTATGCAGGTCCCAATATATTTCAGTCGTTCCTTAAATACAATAATTTTGACTTAAAAGAGGGGCGAAAGATACCAGAGGGACAGTCAAACTCATAGACTGAAAATAAACTGACAATGCCATGGCTCAAAAGTTAAAAGAAAAACAGACAAATAATAGTTCACAAGACACAACATAGAAAATTTATGACTAAGCAATACGAACCCCACCACAAACGGGTGATTTCAGTTAATCTACACCTCATATATTGTTAATTATGATAAGATTATTTGTTTTGTTCAGGAGTAGACTCTGTCAACAGAGACAGACCTTTATTATTTGATGGAGAAACCTATTTACAGTATTCAAATGAGATTTCTGAAGAGTAAGTAGAACTTTGTTTAGTGTAATGCAGTCAGAGAGTTATCTCCCATTCCATATATTTTTATAGTGCATATTCCAAATGTTTTTTATTCATTTACAATAGGTTTTTCCCAGCAGTAGTTTGAATTTTTAACTTCAAACTGATCAACTGAAAAATTATTTTAGTCAGTTGCTAGTGAAAGGTTGTTAGCATGAAATCGAATGCAAAATCATCCTTGACAAATATTACAAAAAAAAAAATCAAAAGCCTGTTTTTAAAGTAATTTTTATTAGCCTTTCTACATGTTTTGTGGACATTAAAAATTCTTCAGATTTCATACAGTTCAAAATAAGATGTGTTTTATCTAAAAGATGTTATGAGTTATGGTCCTTTTTTATTGTGACCTCACAAATTTAGCCAATTCAGAGAATGCAATGTAAGAAAATTTGATTTCATCAAAATATAATAAATAAATAAATTCCTTTTATGAAGTAACATAGGATTAGTTTAATTAATAGAAGAATAATTATAAAAAAAGAAGATTTGGTATGATTGCCAATGAGACAACTCTCCACAAGAGACCAAATGACACATAAGTGTACAAACATAGGTCACCATACGATCTTCAACAATAAGCAAAGCCCATACCACATGGTCAGCTATAAAAGGCCCTTAAAATGATAAATCTAAAACAATTCAAAGGAGAAGACTAACTGCCTTATTAATGTACAAAAAATGAACCCAAAACAAATATGTAACA
Source organism: Mytilus edulis (assembly GCF_963676685.1). Classification (NCBI taxonomy): domain Eukaryota; kingdom Metazoa; phylum Mollusca; class Bivalvia; order Mytilida; family Mytilidae; genus Mytilus; species Mytilus edulis. The sequence continues at coordinate 64,350,572 of NC_092356.1, forward strand.
CAAAAACAAATGGCAACCACTGAATTACAGGCTCCTGACTTGGGACAGGCACATACATACAGAATGTGGTAGGGTTAAACATGTAAGATGGATCCCAACCCTCCTCCTAGCCTGGGACAGTGGTATAACAGTACAACACAATCACAAACTATGAAAAGTTGGCTTTTGCGACCACTCCATCATATTAACTGTTAAACTTTGTAATTTAAAGAAATCATTAAGAAGCTGTGCACTCAATGACTCTTACCTTATTATTTTTGATTTAACATTTTCCTTTTTCAGATCAGCAGCACAGAGATCTAATAAATATTATATTAAATTTCGAACATTAAAATCAAATGGATTAATACTATATCAGAATGGTAAAAGTAACGTTTTAGGTGACTATTTAGCTATAGCTATTGTTCGTGGGAGAGTAGAATTCAGTTATAATCTAGGAAAACAATCGGAGAAAGATTTACATATTATTCGATCAGCTGTTGATATTGACGATGGTGGATGGCATAAAATATTGGCTGAAAGGTAGGTAGTTTATATAAATTCTGCCTCCAGGTGCAGGATTTTCACCCTGTGTTGAAGACCTATTGGTGGTCTTGGCTGTTTTCTGCTCTTTGGTCCGGTTGTTTTGTTTTCTCTATGACACATTCATTATTTTCATTCTCAAGTTTATTGATCAAAATTTCTCCCATTCCATAATGCATATCATACCTGCCAACTTTTGAAAATGCCCATGGGGGTTTTAGCGCGCGACAACAATTTCAAAGTTTAAAATTCTTTGCGACGACTATTTTGCGCGTGCTGTTTTGTAGTCTAGAAAAAGTGTCATATTTGCATGATTTGTAAGATGAGCTTACATCCCTTTTTTTTAAGTTTATTTGCATGATTCTAGTTATTATATCAGCAGAAAATATGAACATGTAGCTGTAAGACCAGGAATTATTTTCATGTGTAAGGATACTAAATAGTTGTTGACTTTTCCAATTTAAAATTATACACAAAGAAGGACCTTTATCAGGTTGGGAACAACACATAGGGATCCCCCCTCAATGTTAGGACATTAAAAACCACTTTTAAAGTACAAATGAGCACACATTCATGTGCATATTATTTGAAGAAACTTTTCCCAAAGAACTATACATCTTATGACCTATCTGGTATTATAGGGTCAACACATGTCCAAGAATTTTGATATGTTCTTGGCCTTATATCTTCTTTATTATTCAAAATAATAGGACTCTTCATTTAGAAAAGCTGTTCCAAATATAATGTCAGAATTTCCCATTTTAAAGTTAATAAATCTACATTTTTCTATTTCATTTTTTACAAGAGTGACCCCTTGACTAAGGGTAGTCCCTCATTTAAGGGATTCCTCATGTTGATGTGGGTGTGGGGGTCCATGTGAAAAATAATGAATAGTGCATTATACTTTAAATGATTGAATACATAAATGAAATTATGTTACAGCAAGTGTATATGTAAGGCAGTGGCTATTTGACCGGCACCGGCTAAATAGCAAATTTGCTATTTAGCCGGTGCCGTTCAAATAGCCACTGCCTATATGTAATGTCAATAAATTAGTGAATAAACTACTATTTATTATATTTATGGCAGTACTGCATCATTGAAGTTTGTCAATCAGCCATGCTTTTATTCTTATTCTGTGTAAGAACCTCCTTGCAGTTGAAAAATCATTTGCCATGTTCCCGTTTTTACATCAACAAACAGTGGAATACAACACAAGTTCAATATCTAGCATGTTAAAACAATCTTGAGAGAAAACGTTTTTGATTGGCTGATTAATTTGATCATGAGAAACACACAATTTGATTGGCTGAACACGATTTTCCTCCATTAGACACAGTTCAAAATCGGGAACAACAATATTTTTCGTGTAGTTTTTCACCAAATCGTGTTTTAGAGGGTTTTTCAGGAACACGATCGTGCAATCGTGACTAAGGGTCAAAATCGTGTAGAACACGCCTAAATCGTGAAAGTTGGCAGGTATGGCATATTAGAAAAAAAAGTTGTTAATGTCTGTGTCATTTTGGTCTCTTGTGGACAGTTGTCTCATAGGCAATAATACCACATCTTCTTTTTTATATTTAACTGGAAACCTAAAATAGAGTGTAGTCAGGAACTTAATGTACAATATTCAGGCTGTCTACTGAGCAATGTATCTTCACAGTTTTACTGAATATGTATACAGTAAACCAACTTATTTTTGGGTATGCTTTATTTTGCCTTTATCAAGCCCTTTCTATCCTACTTTTGCAGTAACTTAATTATGCAAGTTTAATTTAATTATTGCAGTTCATTCGAAATTCTGAGCTAATTGAAATTTGTTTTATCTTATCAAACTGTTGGACTGGTCAAGTCATCAAAGTACAAAGTAATAGAATAGAACATGCATGCTTGCAATCCTGTATAATACTTGAATTCTACTTTATGGAATGTTGTCAAAGATCTATGAATTGTTTTATTTTTACAGGCACGAGAGAGAAGGCACATTAAAAGTTGACAATGAGAAACTCATTACAGATTCCTCAACAGAGGGCGCTTCACAACTAGATACAAATGGTATCTTACTAATAGGTCAGTATGAAAGTTAATTATTATGATATAAAAAAAATTGAAATAAGCTGCACTACATTTACATTGAATTTATTGCAACTCTGGTAAATTAGTACATGTAATATTGTGATTGGTTCAACACCTGAGGCGACCTCCTACTTCAACAATATATAGGGGGTCAGTATCATGATGTCATTGTCGACTATTAATGACAACGTCATCAAGTAATGATATTGCATTTCATTGCTTAATTTTATGCCACACCTAGCTATAGGGGCATTATGATTTTTATGCCCCACCTACGATAGTAGAGGGGCATTATGTTTTCTGGTCTGTGCATCCGTCCATCCTTCCATCTGTCCGTCTGTCCGTCCGTTCGTTCAGGTTAAAGTTTTTGGTCAAGGTAGTTTTTGATGAAGTTGAAGTCCAATCAACTTTAAACTTAGTACACATGTTCCCTATGATATGATCTTTCTAATTTAATTGCCAAATTAGAGTTTTGACCCCAATTGCACGGTCTACTGAACATAGAAAATGATAATGCGAGTGGGCATCCGTGTAGTATGGACACATTCTTGTTGGTCTGTGTGTCCATTTGTTTATCTGTCATTCCCTCAGTCTGTCCTGCTTCAGGGTAAAATTAAAAAAAAAAAAAGATAGTTTGTATGAAGTTGAAGTCCAATCAAGTTGAAACATGTTACCTATGACATAATCTTTCAAATTTTAATGCCAAATTATAGTTTTGACCCCAACTACCTATGAACATAGAAAATAGTGCCAGTGGGGCATGCATGTACAATGGACACAATCTTTTTTAAAATTTGGCAGGAAAAGTCCTGTGTGCAATTATTATATTGTTCAATACTCACCCACTACAGATCTATAGAGAATATTATATATGAAAGCTATATACACATTGAAATGTTACCATGACCTTGACTTACAGTGCTGACTTTCTACTTGTTATTTGATGTTAATAATTTATATCGTACTGTAAATTCAGAAATTATTGGTTACATTTATTTTTGCAATTTAAAAAAAAATGGACAGAATTATATATACAAAATAAATTTTATATTGTTATTCCAGGAAAATCTGAATACCTATATATGAATCATTAAGCAGAATGCTAGATCTTATTATTGTGATACTTAACTAGTTGCATTATTTGCATATTCTCTTTTTCGCATTAAATAAAGCCTTGCAATAATTTTTGAATTTCCAATATTTTTTTGCAGGTGGGAAGACTCGTGTGAACATAGAATTACCGGAAGATTATAACCAAGGGTTCATGGGATGTATTCAACAAGTTCTAGTCAATGACCGTGAACTACATCTCGTTCAGCACAGAAGGACAAGTTCAGCTGTCAATTTCTGTGATGCTAGATGATAAATGTTAAAAGTTCCAATCTGAAATATTTTAAGATATAAAATATGATATTGATAAATTGGTTTTTTGATTTTAAGATAATTTTTCTCATTGTGAATGTTTTTCTCTTTTCATAGATGCATTTTTTTTCAATTGGTTGTTGCATGCTAATTGCTGTCTGTCATAATTGTTTTCTGATGTTGTTTTTAGTACTAATCAGGCTTTCAAGTCTTTTGTCTTTTGAATGTCTTGCCTGATTGATGTACGAAACAATTTATGAAAATATATATGACATATATCAACATAGGTCAACCACTAAAAGTTCGATATTTGTGTTACTTAAAAACTACCTGAGTTGGTAAAAAGCTGTCTATATTCAAATTCCTTTATTATGCTTTATAAATAAGTACAAAGTTTTGCTGTTCTATATTTTTTAAATTCATAGTATTACAGTATTGATATTTTATGTGCTATATTTATATATAAAATGATCAACAGTTGTTTTTTAAATATATGAATAATGGGTATTATTTTATTTGAATTATTGTTAATTTTGATTATGTACATAATATATATCATTCTGCTGTATTTTGTACAGTTCAGGTTGTGACATTGTTCTAGTATTTTTATGACAGAACTTTTCTTAAGTATCCAAAGGCCATCTATTAATTATTTAGGACTATTACTTGGTTGAAGTTTAATAATTTTAATTAAAGCAAGAATAACTTGAGGTTTTGTTATTTGTAAATACATAGAGATTCTATCATGTAACCCCCATGATTACATTATTAATTATCTCTATAGACAATTATATTTTCAATTTTTAAACCTCAAAGGAAGCATTTATATATATGAAAATTTAAAGTTTCTAGAGTGGACATATATTGTAGTTAATCTGATAAATTGATATAATCTTTTTTTCTCAAAATAATGGAAATTGCTGAGTGCAATGTTCTGAATTGGTATGGTGGGAAAATTACATAACAAATTTTAAGTTGGTTTTTCAAAATAAAAAAAAAAATGGTCAAACTATGTGAATACAAAAAAGTATTTAAAAGACAGATATAACTGATATTATTTACCTCATATTTATCAATCAGATTCATTATGTAATGTATTTTGTATCATACATTTGCTTATTAGTTTTTTCAACAATGTAAATTCTTTCCATTGTCATGCTAAGAATTCTTTATTATTTTGATTGGAGTTACTTCCCTTTCAAAAGAAGCTGTGGTTATTCACCTGAATAACAGTGTAGTGATACTGTGTTAAGATGAAATTAAGTATATCAAATTGTCACAAATTTTAGAAAATATCTCAAATGGACAATCAATTTTTATCCTAAGACTTGGATTTATGAAAAATTTATGCAGCTAATGTTCTCCAAATTATACCCAATATGATATTCTACTTTTAATCTCGATTTGTCCATAAAAAATTATTATGTATGAAGTAAAACCTCTCTGGTACAGTAATTTATGCATATTTTTTTTATTTTATGAGCCCAATCAATATTTAAAATCTCTTTTTAGGCCAGTAAGTAATGAGTTGAAAGCTTTATGTTTTGAGTGATTAGTGTTCTTAAAATAAAATTCCTTTATATGTCACAGTTACAGAAAGCCTTATAAACACCTTATATTGTATGGAGACTTACAGCCCTGAAAAGTTTACACAGAAAACAAAGTTCTCAGATTCTGAGCTCAGTGATTAGGTATCTGTAGGTTATCATCATCATCCAAAAGTCATAGTACATTTGGTTTTGTTACTATAAACAAAAAAATACTTGAGAAGTTTAAGTTTGTACAGATAAATGTTATAGGTGATATGTATATTTTATACCAAGCAATGGATTTTGACTAAAAAGGTGAAGGACCAAGATTAGGGGGAATTGGACCTCATTTTATCATTTAACTATACTTTTTATAAATGTGGACTGTATCTTCAGTTGGAAAGAATTTTTTAAGGAGTGATCCAACAATTTTATAGAAATGATTTTGCCAGTATTATTGTGATTAGAACAAGCCAGTCAGTAACGTTTCCATATTTGACCAGTGGCTGAGTGGTCTGAGTTAAATTATTTACACTGATCACTTGGCTTTCAGCATTGATTTCTAATGCTACTTATGGTAGAGGCTGTAGACTAATATTTGCCAGTTTTCATACTGACGGCCTATGGTTCTCTAAGGGTCTTTCTCCACCAATGAAAACTGGTGTCATGATATAGCAGAGAGTCTTTCTCCACCAATGAAAACTGGTGTCATGATATAGCAGAGAGTGATAAAAGTAATGTAAAACACATCAACTATTTGGGATAATTTTTTTTCATTAATTTGTATTTTGGTATTTAGATAGCTAATATTTATAATGGTTAATTTGATATAATCTGTTTAAGACTATCATGACATCACTGCTTTTAATCCACACTTATACTGATGCTGTGACTTAAATAATATAAAGAGATATTACTTGTTATTCAAGTTTTAGCTCCTGTTTAGACTGGTCATCATAGATCAGTAGATTTCAAAAGTAATAATAGGTTATAAGAAAACTGTTGTTAAGTAAGATTATAAGTGCAGATAAAATATAAATTGATCGTTGCAATGTGCCATATTTTGTATGTGTATTTATATTGTGAACAATTTTAACATGAAACTTATCACTTTTAACATATTTTTGGTATGTGCCCATATTAGAATCTAAATGTCGAACATCCTAGTAGATAGATAGGGAAAGTCAATCATACATTTTGATGGATGATAATGCTGATAATATTTAGGACTTTTTTTGCAGATCTTAATCTTTTTAGTGATGATGAATTAGAGTTGGGATTAAAGTTTATTCATAATATTCAATTCAGAGAGATGCATATATTGTTGCCTTAAGTTTTGTGATTAAACTTTAAAGCAGACCGTAGCATATTGTAAAGTGAGTTTTAATTTTGAAGATAGAATTATGTAATACAGATTCTATCATCATTAATCTTTTAACTATGAATGTATATTCAATTTGTTTAAAATATTATGATTCCAGTGTAATGATATACTGAAATATTATAATGAAATATTAAAATGTTTTATATATAAATCTTGATTTTGATTAGCCCTGAAATTTAAATTCAAGGTCTTATAACTCAGGAATTGAAAAAAGACGTGATTTGATGAACGACCAGAACAAGGTAACTGCAATGAATATTTAGAGGTCACCACACATAATTTCAAACAATGTTGAAGGCAGTTGAAAGGTAATATCACAGACACACTGAACTCTTAGGAAAACTAAAAAAAGGAAAGTCCATAATCAAATTTCAAAATCAAAAGCTCAAACACATCAAAAGAATGGATAAGACCTATGGTTTAATACTGATATTAATTTCAATACAGTAAGACCTCAAGCAAACATCACTGTAAAAAAGTATACCAAAAATACTTAGCAGAAAATACTGAATTCCAAGGCAAATAAAAAAAACCTTGCCATAAATACCTCCTTTAACATTTGTCATGAATACACCTATGCCAGAAAATAACACCAAAGTCAGTGTCACCTCCTACCATTCTAACGTCACTAGATGCAACTAGACAATGTAATAAATATCTGACAACATAACGCCACAAGAACTCCGAACAGAGCATACAGATGGCTACTCAACTGTATGCGTCGAAAAAATCAGCAGAGACGAAAAAGGAAATTCATCCCTGATATGGATGCTTCACACGCAGAAAAACAAACAAATCAAAATTTCCATTTGGGAGCTTTTATGGGGAAAATCCCCCGCAAATAGTGACAGTTGGCAGGTATTCTAGTAATGTTACTTTGAAAACATGTAATGATGCCAATGTTCACTTAACGATGTTATTTCATTACACAAACTAGTTTCATTTTCGATTTAAAAATATCTTCAATAAATTTTACAATAACAAAGAATGGTTAAATTTCTTGACTTTTTTTTATTGTTACAGTGAGTTGACTGTTAGTGTTGCTCTCCACCAATTGCAACTCATTCAAAATTTTGACCAAATTGCAATTTGTTTTATTAAACCAAACTGTTCAACTGGTCAGAATATTGAACAAATTGTTCAGTCAAAATGTGTAAGTGCAAGGTGATAAAATAAAATATACTTACAATCCTATAAGACTTTAACTCCATTTTAATGATGTTGTGACAAAAATAAGTTTATCAGTTTGTATAGTTATATTAAATTCATTTCCATGCTGAAGGGGAACTGTTTATTTTGAATTGCTATTAAATTGTCCAAACTAAGCTTTCATATAGTTTTTCTTTCTAAAAGTATTCTATATTTATTAGAATCAGATATCATTTTAAATAAAACATAATATATTCAGTAAAATATGTGTGAAATAACAATATGCTATTGATAAGTTTTCAGGGGAGATAACCTAAAATATTATTCTTTTGAATAAAGACTTTTTGAAAGAAAAGTTATTATCTCCCCCATGGAAACTTCCTACAAACATATATTGCAATTTTACACATATTTTACTGAATATGAAATGTTTTAATTCACATAATGTCTGATTCTTATAAATATAGAATACTTTTAGAAAAAAAACTATATGAAAGCTTAGTTTGGACAATTTACAGTGACTTGACTGTTAGTGTTGATATCCACCAATTGCAACTCATTCAAAATTTTGACCAAATTGCAATTTGTTTTATAAAATCAAATTGTTCAAATATTCAGAATATTGAAGAAATTGTCCAGTCAGAATGTGAAAGTGCAAGGTGATAAAATAAAATATACTTACAATCCTATAAGACTTTTATATAGTTTTTCTTTCGAAAAGGATTTTATATTTATAAGAATCATATATCATTTAAAATAATACATCATATATTCAGTAAAATACGTGTGAAATAACAATATGCTATTGATAAGTTTCCTTGGGGAGATAACCTAAAATACTATTCTTTTGAATAAAGATTTTTTGAAACCAAAAAAGATTATCTCCCCTTGCTACAAACATATTGCAATTTCACAAATATTTTACTGAATATGAAATTTTTTTATTCACATAATGTGTGATTCTTATGAATATAGAATACTTTTCGAAAGAAAAACTATATAAAAGCTTAGTTTGGACATTTTTATAGCAATTAAAAATAAAACAGTTCACCTTTAGTATGGTAATGGCTATACTATAACTATACAGATTGATAGACTGTTTTAGTAATACCATCAATAAAGTGAGAGTTAAAGTCTTATAGGATTGTAAGTATGTTTTATTTTATCACCTTGCACTTTCACGACTTGACTGTGGTTTTCTACCGCAGTTGGTTCAAATTTCTGACCAGTTGAACAATTTGGTTTAATAAAACAAATTGCAATTTGGTCAAAATTTTGAATGAGTTGCAATTGGTGGAGAACAACACTAACAGTCAACTCACTGTAATGTCTTTTTAATTACTTTTGAGTCTGTTGCATATTTTATTCACATTTCTTATTCAAAGTACTTTAACTTAATTGAAATGAAAATTTAAAAAAATGCCAGTTGGAGACTACTATGTCACACACCTGGGCCGGTTGTTGTAGAAAATGGTTTTGTAAAGATATAAAGGACACCTAATATGACAAATTGTCAACTTTGAAGTTAGTCTATCTTTGTAGTATTTTATCTTAAAAATATCTCAAATAGTCAGTTTGATTTTGAATAATAATAAATTCATGACTTTAAACTTAAACCCATAATTTAACGTTGAAATTACATTTTTATCTATACGATCTTTATTTTAAATTTATTTTCTATTTTCTACCTCAAAATAGTTTGCACTTTTACGGAAATATGTTATGCATGAACTACGACTGATTCATGTTTTTTATCTGTCGGTTGTATTTTTAACCAATCATTATTTTCAAAATCAGCAAATTCAATGACCAAGTCAGGAATATGATAGTTGTTATCCATTCGTTTGATGTCTTTGAGCTATTGATTTTGCCATTTGATTAGGGACGTATTGAATTTTACTCAGAGTAAAGTGTTTCTGTTGTTTCTTTATTTTTATCTGATTGTTGATATGTTTTTCTCGGTTTTAGTTTGTAACTTGGATCAAATTTCTCTTAATCGATTTATGACTTTTGAACACCAGTATACTACTGTTGCTTTTCTAGGAAAGTTATTTCTCATTCTTTCCGTTTGTTGATAACGTTTTATCAGATTTTACGAACCTTCTTTTCTGGAACATACATTGGAGATCGATATGTTTGTTTTACCTTTTTTTAATAACTAAAGTTTCACATCTAATCATGGATAATGCCCTTATAAATTGTTGGTAAAAATGAGCTTGTGTTACAGGTATTGATAGGGTTCGTGTTGCTAAGTCTTTAGTTTTCTATGTTATATCATGTGTACTATCATATGTGTGTTTGCCTGTTTTTGTTTAGTCATGGCGTTGTCAGCTTGTTTTCGATCTATTAGTTTGAATATCACGTGGTATCTTTCGTCCCTCTTTTACACTCGATACAAGTACTATTATTGCTTTTTTCTGTGATCTTTTCGATGATTTTAATTTCCCTATAGTCAACTTTCCATTTCTGTGTCGCAACATCATAGCGGCAACATCATATGGATTATTTGTGTCTCAATTGATACGTTACTATAAAGCTAGCTTAAAGGACGTTGATTTTGTTGAACGAGGAATACTGCTATCTCAAAAGTTGCTAAGACAGGGTAATGCATCAATCAAATTAAGTTCATCATTTAAGAAATTTCACGGTCGCCATTATGAGCTGATTGGCCATTATGACAAAAGTGTGTCAGAAATCATATCTGATATTCTTCCTGATTCATAATAACCTTCCATCATTACCGCACTGATCACATAAATAACACGGCGGGGGCCGTATACGGTGCAGGAAATGCCTACCCTTCCGGAGCACCTGATTTCACTCCCATTTTTTAGTGGAGTTCGTGTTGTTTCTTATTTCTTATTTGTAACTGTTGATGTAAATGTCTTTTGGTTTTATGAGTCTTTGTTTACTTCTAGGTTTTGATTGCTGTTGTCTTTTATTGCGTTGTTGAAGCTACCGTTCATTCGTTGAAATGAACCGCATTTTTTGTATTCCACTCAAATGTTTATGTAATAAAATCCAGACAGATGAAGAAGATACGAAGTTTGTAAATGTATATTAAAAAGTGAATTCCCATAAGATTTCTGTAACCAAATCATCAGCATAATATTTGATAGAATAATGTCCATATATCTTCCTTACTTATTTCAGTAACAACTTTACAAACCTTTGAATTTTTCGAAAAACTAAGGATTTTCTTATCCCAGGCATAGATGACCGTAGCCGTATTTGGCACAACTTTTAGGAATTTTAGATCCTCAATGCTCTTCAACTTTGTTCTTGTTTGGCTTTATAAATATTTTGATATAAGCGTCACTGATGAGTCTTATGTAGACGAAACGCGCGTATGGCGTACTAAATTATAAATCTAGTACCTTTGATAACTATTTACACCACTGGGTCGATGCCACTCTTGGTGGACGTTTCGTCCCCGAGGGTATCACCAGCCCAGTAGTCAACACTTCGGTGTGGACATGAATATCAATAGTGTGGTCATTTTTATAAATTTCCTGTTTACAAAACGTTGAATTGTTCGAAAAACTACTGATTTTCTTTTCCCAGGCATAGAATACCTTAGCCGTATTGGCACAACTTTTAGGAATTTTAGATCCTCAATGCTCTTCAACTTTGTTCTCGTTTGGCTTTATAAATATTTTGAAATGAGCGTCACTGATGAGTCTTATGTAGACGAAACGCGCGTATGGCGTATTAAATTATAATCCTGGTACCTTTGATAACTATTGCCATGAAAGTAGCGTACTTCATCTAAGTAGAACAATGTAATGACATTTCAATCAACACGTATTTTTGCTTAACGGTTTGATAAGGACATAGTTTATAATTCCTTATCTACAATATTTACGATATAACATGGCTAAATATCTCCGATTTCTTGTACTTGTGGTGACTTCGTTGTGTGTAACAGCATTTGGTGACAAAGATATTCTTCTAAGACTAGGTAAATTGTGTTTATCAAGCTTATACTAATAGATGGGGTGTCTAAATTATAATTTATAGAATTTTTTAATAATTTGCCAAAATGTAGTTTATATCATACTTTTTAAAAAAAATGATAAAAAGAATGGGTCACTGGGCTTATTTTCTCGCTACACGGTGTTCAAAATTGACTAATTTTGTATAAGTTATCAAAGGTACCAGAATTATAATTTAGTACACCAGACGCGCGTTTTGTCTACATGAGACTCATCAATGACGCTCATATCAAAGTTGTGCCAAATACGGCTAAGGTAATCTATGCCATGGATAAGAAAATTCTTAGTGTTTCGTATAGATTATGCATGGAAAACCTAATTTTCTGAAATAAAGCGTAATCTACACCATAGAATTTTGAGATAACATATGAGAATATGGCTTTAATAAAATTGAGAATGGAAATGGGGAATGTGTCAAAGAGACAACAGACAAGCAGACAAGAACAGAAGGTCACCAACAGGTCTTCAATGCAGCTTTAATAGTATACTTGTGTTAAGAAAAAAGAAACAATGGGGTCACCGGACCCGTTTTCTTGCTCAATTATATAATAGGTAAATTCCTAACACATTCTATTGTAAAAGTAACTTAATCTGAATTATCTGCCCTTGTATTTGAGTTGCCTCCCCTTATGTGGCAAAGTTGGGAAAAAAAATTAAGTACAACCATGAGTTTTTCTATATCGGATTGGAAGTTTTAACACATGAATTACCTACTACTCTAAAAATTTGCACATTCTATTAAAGATCTAGACCTTGTTTTCTGGTATTTCCAAATCCAAGATGAAAAAAGACACTCTATCTACCTTAAGTCCGCTTTATGTTCATGTAAAAACTGCGATTCGTAAACACAAGTACGAAGTTTAAAGACTAAGTAACCGATATCGTTGGATTTTTGAATCAAAACTAGAACGTGACAATGATCAGAAAGAAATTGCATTCCAGATGTAGTCGTCGGAACAGTTAGATGTTCGGAACTACCCCCAGTTTTTGAAGTGGTATGCATGTATAAATGAATGACATGCTACTTTACCAATACACATCATTTCAAATCCGGGTTAACAAATTAACTAATCACAGATACGCAACATTCAAATTTTGTACACTAGCCGTGCGCTACAAAAATATCACCTCTGCGAGTACTTTAAAATGTTGCATACGTAGAAAAGAAGCAGCAAAGAGCAATTTATAATTATTCAATTCTTTAGTCTGGTCTATTGTCAGATCGACTCCGTGATCTCCTAACCTCAAGCAAATCACGATACTATTCAAACGCGACGGTTGTTTTCGACATATTTCCGAAAAGAACCGGTTAGTGTGGATCAGGGAAACCCTACCCAAAAACCTTTTTTAATTGAGTAATTCAAGAGGTCTAGATCTCTTATTGCATTTCGTGGATAAAATGTGTTCTCATAACGCATCATGATTTTGTTTCAAGAAGTGAGATTAATCCCCTCTATGTCATATCGGAGACGCAGCATTAAAGTGGAATTGTTTAACTGTTAGCAGCCTGACACATTAATACTTTTTTGAAATCATATCAGTTATTCTAATGATACATCACTTAGCACAATTATCTTCATGGAATCTCATTTCATGCACTTATTCATATTCTACAGGAGACACTGAAAAGAATGTGAAGGAACTAAGACAAGAAAATGCTGCGCTCAAAGAGGAAAACAGAGATATGCACCAACTAATAGCACGTTTGTCTGCCAAAATAGACAAGATATCCAATCTTGCCACTGAAGAGGCCATAGAAGATACATCAGCATCGACCAATGGTCGTTACCAAATTCATTCCAATGTAAATTCGAAAAGATTACTTTCATCATGTAAGTCTTTTTTATTAACCTTTCGACTTCGGGAGTTTAACAATTTTGCCAACACAAGGGAGGAGAAAGATATAAAAGAGAGATATTAAATCCAACAAATCGAAAACAAACAAATAAGAAACAGACAAAAATACAAACAATATATAGTACACAAAACAAAACGTAGACAACTAAAGACTGAGCAATATCTCAGAATAAAAAAAATGAATTTTACAATGTTTTCAGGGCCTTGTTTACAGGTATTGTTTGACAATTGTGTTGAAATATTCCGGAAGTTGTCGATTAGGTGTCTTACTTATTTGAAACAATATACCCACATAACTTGAAACAAGGCAGCATTTGGTATAGTATGAATACAAACACGACAATGTGTTGAATATAGTTCTATATTTCAGCGTTACCAGATTATCTTGCTTTTGCTGCAAGCTTGAACACAACAATCCCACACGTTGCTGCACACCAATTAATCAAATACAATGACATAATAACAAACGAGGGAAATGGTTACGATGCAACCCAAGGAATTTTCATTGCACCTGCAAGAGGCCTGTATTTAATTTCTGTTACTCTTTGGGAATCTATGAATGATCTTCAGAGAATAGGTTTAGATTTAGTTCTGAATGGAAAGAAAGTGATTTCAATATTTGCTGATGGAGCTGGTACAAATGATTCAGCAATGACACAGACCCTGCCTTTAGTTCTGAAACAGGGAGACAGAGTTTGGGTTCGTACACACGACAAGTACGCTGGGTTCACGCTTTATGGTAGTGCAGAATGGAACATGAATTCATTCTCAGGAGTTCTCTTGACGTATATATAAAATTGAAATGAAAAACTACTCTTCTGGTTTTGCTTATTAACTACTACATATATTATCGATATACAAATACGATGTACATTAAAACTGGACCCTGTGTATGTTTAGGTTTGAGCTTTTGATTTTGCCATTTGTTAACGGAATTTCCGATTTGAATTTTCCTCGGAGTTCTATACTTTTATGGTTTTAATTTTTACACGAGATAACAATCCAAAAAATACTAAAATGAGGAACGCTCCCAATTAGCCAGTTCTTTGGTTATAGTATAATCATCTATTGTTATCTTATACATATCTCGATGTCCCCTATAGTTGTCTAAATATTAGGTTTGTTTTGCACGCATCTGTGTGATTATAGAAAAGAAGATGTGGTATGATTGCCAATGAGAATCTCTCTACAAGAGACCAAAGTTGATTGATTTTACACACCTGCTTTGTTTTTCAATTCTCTGCAGTTGTGGTATGATCGTCTGTTTGCATAAAATATTGCTCAAACCACTGCTAAGGGCTGTCTCTAACTTGCAGTGTGGGAATTATTGTTGCTCAGTGTTGAGGAACTCATGATTTCTTTGAAATTAAGAACATTGATAAAAGCGCTGTTTCTTTCTTGTCATATTTTTCAGTTCTGTGAATTTCCAGTTTGAAAAAAAGTTTAAGGTTTAAATTGTTACTTTCTGTTTAGCTCTGACAAAAGTTGTCATTCTTATGTCAAACGTCAAGTCTTAGTCATTTTCAAACTTTCAAGGTAAAATATCATCACAGGATCCGATGGTTAACAGTTTAGATTAGCGTGCTTTGTTTGGCTAATTTATTTGAGCATGTTGAGGTTACTACTATAATTTCATAATCATCGTTTGGATAATACATGTACTTAGATAGGCCCTGAATGAGTACTCATTTACGGGCAGATACAAGGAGTACGTCTGCCCCTCCTTATTGAATTTGTAATCTTCACATACGAGCGTCAAACAATTATCATAATCACTACAAATTAGTGAGTGTAAATTTAGCTTAATGGGTATTGCAATAAAATTATAAGAATATATATAGTACCCAACCCAATGTTTACTAGTTCCTCTATGTGTGTCCCTTTTAGCTTCAATTCGATCATCGAAATATGTTAATTAGATTTACTTTGGAATACAATTTGTAATCGTTTCTGACATCTTAATTTAAAAATTTCAAATCCAGTTTTAAGAATTTGATTTTATATCATGAATGTCTTTAAAAAAGATATAAATACATTCAAGTTCATGTCGAGATCAGCGTTTTAGGTGACCTGAACAGAATTCAGCCTTGACTAATTAAAACGTACACGAAAGAAAAGTTGGTGTTTTTGTTTATTTTAATAAATTTTTCAACTTAAAGCTTGTCTTATATTCTTATCATAAATCAAGTTACCATATTTCATTATCTCACATGAACAAATCTAGTTTTAGGGTGACAATAATCACATAGTTTAGTGATGAAATGACATTGCCTTTAAACCTATGTCGTGATCTACGTCTCAGGTGACATGTATAGAATAGAGCCTTGACTGGTCAACACGCACCCGAAAGAAACTTGAGTCTATTTTGAATTATAATGAATTGTTCACCTTAAAGATGTCTTTTCGTCTTCTCGTGTATCATATTTATCAGTATACAAAATCATCAATTGTCAGGGGAAAAATTAACATTTTTATAATAAGACGACATTAACACGTTGTACACATTGTCATAAAAAATCTTATACTGTTTAGTAAAACAATAAAATAAACTTGTTTTGAGATAAAATATATTAAAGTATTTTACAGATATTCGTTTTTAAGACTCCCACCCATTTAAAACAAATAGCTTTTTAATAGAAAAACAAAGAATACGAGTTATTCATCAATGACACAAA
This sequence comes from Mytilus edulis, assembly GCF_963676685.1. Classification (NCBI taxonomy): domain Eukaryota; kingdom Metazoa; phylum Mollusca; class Bivalvia; order Mytilida; family Mytilidae; genus Mytilus; species Mytilus edulis. The sequence continues at coordinate 64,367,121 of NC_092356.1, forward strand.
AAACAACAAAAAGAATTAAAAAAAATACACACACTCAGTAAAAAAAACACCAAAAACAAAGCAACGAAACAGCATTTAAGTTTAAAATTTTGAGCATGACTAATTGATAATGCTGTGACTGATCCCAACAGAAATCCTTATCAATACATGTGTAATTTGTAGCTACAAATATATCATCTGTACGAGTTGACAGGATTATTCTAAATCGGAATGCGATAAGTTAAATTTTCATATTAAAATTTTTGAACGTTAAGAAACACCCGTCTAATTCGTATGTTATACATGTTATATACGTCTGCGTCAGAGTTTCTTAAATTCTATTACGCTTGTATGATTGTAAAACTTTCAAATTCTTTTTTAAGAAATTGTTTTAATATCATGAATGTCTTAAAAAGTAAAAAAAAATTATCTTTATGTTCATGTCGTGATCCGCGTTCAGGCGACCTGTAATGATTTTAGCATAGAAAACGTACCCGATAGAAACTTGAGTCTATATTGAATTATAGTGAATTGTTCACTTTTAAGGTTGACTTTTCATCTTCTTATGAATCAAATTATCATACTTCATTAGTTTACAAAAACCAAATATTGTTGGGGAAAATAATCAACAGTTAAATGATTAGGCCACGTCAGTATTTCATGTACACATTGTCATGAACAATCTTGTTTAGTGTTAAATTTTGATCAAACTTGTTTTGAGATAAAATACATTAAAGTATTTAAGAGATATTTCTGTGTTAGATTATGACTTGTTTTTTTACTTATAAATTTTTAGTTTACAATTTTGAGCATACATGTACAAGTTTGCGGCCATTTGCATTACACAATTTTCCTACAGAACTAATAATGCAATAATTTGCCACAAAAGAAATCCCTACCAATATCTCTGAGTGTGTAATGTGTTGCTTTAAATAAACCATTTTTACGATTTGGATTACCATTATTAACAATTTTGCAGCCCTAATCTAAGTTTTTAACGTTCAGAAACACCATGCTAATTCGTATATAGTAAACGTGGGCGTCCGACTTCTCACAATTATACTACGCCGATATGATTTTAGTACTTTCAAACCCAGTTTTAAAGAATTCGTATTTATATAATTGATGTCTAACAAATCAGGGTAGACCTTCAACTTCATGTTATGATCTGCGTCTCAAGTGACCTGTATAAAATAGAGCCTTGACTTGTGAAAACGAATCCGAAAGAAACTTGAGTCTATTTTGAATTATAATGAATTGTTCACCTTTACGATTGACTCTTCGTCTTTTCATAATTTATCATACTTCATCAGTTTACAAAAAAATCATCTATTGTTAAGGGGAAATACACAAACATTAAAGTAATAATTCGACATTAGCAGGTCATACACATTGTCATGAAAAATCTTATTCTGTTTAGTGTTAAATTTGTATAAAACTTGTTTTTAGATACAATACTTTTAATTATCTTACACATAAGTCTTTGTTAGACTCTCTTTTGTTTTTACTAATAGCTTTAAATATTAGAATTTTGGAGCATACATGTTTTCGGCCATTTGCATTACAGAAACTATTATGCTGTAACTGCTCCAAACTGAAATCCTTACCAACATCTCTACGTGTTCAGTTTGTAGCTTCAAATATACCCATTATCTGGTCTTTTTATAAATTTTCTGTTTCAAAACTTTGAATTTTTCCAAAAACAAAGGATTGTCTTATCCCAGGAATAGATTACCTTAGCCGTATTTGGCACGACGTTTAGGAATTTTGGGTCCTCAATGTTCTTCAGCTTTGTACTATAAAAACTATTTTGATCTGAGTGTCACTGATGAGTCTTATGTAGACGAAACGCGCGTCTGGCGTACTAAATTATAATCCTGGTACCTTTGATAACTATATATACCACATGTACGAGTTGAAGGTACAACGTTAGTAGGAGTACCATTAATGAAATTTTCTGCAGTCTTAATTCAAAAGTTTTATTTAGTGTTAGATTAGGATAAAACTTGTTTTAAGATAAAAATACTTTTAAGTATTTAGCACATAAGTCTTTGTTAGACTCTTATTTGTTTTTATTAATAGCTTTTAAGTTTAGAATTTTGGAGCATACATGTTTGCGGTCGTTTGCATTATTTAATTTTCTTACAGAAACTATAATGCTGTAACTACTCCAAGCAGAAATCCTTACAAACATCTCTACGTGTGGAGTTTGTAGCTTCAAATATACTATAGATAAGAGATGAAGGTATAACTTAAGTAGGAATACCATTAATGAAATATTCTGCAGTCCTTATTTAAAAGTTTTAACGTTCAGAAACGCCCTACTGATTCGTATCTATTATACGTGTGCGTTAAAATTCTTAACATTATACTATGCCTTTATCGTGTATATCATTTAAGTACTTTCAAATCTAGTTTATATCGTGATTGTATCAATAAGTAAGAAATACCTTCAAGTTCATGTATTGATCTGCGTTGCAGAAGACCTGTATAAAATCAAGCATTGTCTTGTGACAACATACACGGAAAGAAACTACTAGTATAGTCTTTTTTGAATAATGATCAATCGTTCACCTTTGAGATTGTCTTCTTGTCACCTCGTGAATCAATTTATTATATTTCATTTGATTACTTAAACATCTATTGTTATGTTGATTATATTCACATATTTTTATGATGAGACGGGATTGGCACGTCATAAACATTGTCTTGCAAAATATAGTTCTGTTTATTAATTTAACGTGTGTTTGGAAAATATATTGGTGTACTGTACATATATTTCTTTGTAAGACTCCAACTTATGTTTGACTAATCTCTAGAATAGGTAGTGTTGAATAATTTCAAGCCCGGTGTTGATTGTTGATTTGGTTTTCGACACTAGTAGTAGAAGCCGTTAAAGTAAATCAATGTTTTCATGACTGTTGGACTGAAAGGACTACACGCATAATAAAGTATCTGTGAAAATAAGTTGGGTGTCTATATAATGGAATTTGACGCGACTGTCATAAAAGTGAGAAGTTAAGCTAGCTATACCACCAGATTTTCTCCACCATTTTCTACATATCAAAATGCCTGTTCTAAGTCAGGAATATGACATTTGTTATCCATTCGTTTGACATGTTTGCAAATGATGTGTTTGAGCTTTTGATTTAGCCATTTGATAAGGGTCTTCCCTTTTTGTATGTGTTCAGTACTTTTGTGATTTTACTTTTAAATGTATATGATACAATTTCTTATGGTTTGGTTATATCTAAATTTAATAGAAGGCGTGTTCAACATTTAAACTGTGTTCATATCAAGAAATATATCGATAAATGGTCCATGGAAATATATGCCTTATTTTAGGTATAAGGTGTCTTCATCAACAGAACAGTCTATCTTTATATATCGTTTTTTTCATGGTACACTTATATCTTATTTGTGTATAAGATGTGTTGTATAAAAGAACGGTGTCTATTTAGAATATGTTTTCATAGTTCAATTATACTTTATTTGGGGTACAAGGTGTCTCCCAAATACGTTTCAACATGCTTACTGACACTTGATGAACAGTGACCAATGTATTATCGTTATGTGTACAATTGCCGAAATTATAAGCTAGCACAAAGCCGCCTATTGGATGTAATCTTAGACCAAGTTTTTTGATACACAAAGCAACATACACATCTTCCAGATGAAAAAACGGAACATCTTTTGATGTTTTCACTATTTTTGTGACAACGTTCAGACTGGTGACGTATCCAGTACCGGAACAGAACCCCGGATAGGTTGTTTGAGGATAACTTTTAAATGAAGCATACCATTTGGACCGTTTATCCCGTATAGGATTTGCCAATAGAGCACAGCTTCCTCCAATGGCAGTCTGTAAAGCCTTGGCATTCTTCTTAGTAACTCTTATTAGTCCAGGAATATGAACGTACATATCGTCATCCGTTTTCATAACGAACTGTGCGTTTCTGCAGTGTTGTGTTGCCCATTGATAACCCATCAATGTTTTATAAGTTAGATTATTGTATGCGTCCTTAAAGTTTCCCAAAATGATATCCTTTGTTTGCAAGTTTTCTTTTTCTAATTCTTTAGTCATTGGCGATTCTCCAAGTAGAAATACATATCTGATATTTCCTTTGTTCATTTTCGTATGCGTCAACCAAGTTTCTCGTATAGCGTTTCGACTCAACTTATTTTGCGGAGAAGACGTTATCATTATCAGTATATCAATAGACTCGTTACTTGCTTTACAGATGTCTTCATTGTTAATGATAAAATGAAAGCTTTCTGAGAACCAACCAGTATATTTCTGTTGCATGTCTTCTTGCTTTTGTTCAAATGTTTTTTTAGTACCAGTATGTAAAGTTGGATTAAGGTCAACATTGTTTTGCATATTCATATGCAAGTTTGGAAGAGTTGTAAAAGTTTTAATGTTTCGGAGAACAACTTTTGTGTCCCCTATAGCATCGTATAGCAATTTTTCAGTAAGCTCTAAAGATCTGGCGTTTAGGTATATGTACCAGGACATTGGAAATAATATTCCGATTGTTATAATAAAAGTTAGAAGACGTACAAAGTCCTGTCTGAAATCACCCCGCTTCACTTGAATAACTTTAAGCATAATGTCTTGTTTTCCTGTTTTGAAGATAGACGTTAATCTGAAAAAAGCAATGTAATATTAGATGAAATGTTTCACTCGTGCATATATAATTACATTCCATGTCTGTTTCATAAAAATACGTAATTATGATTCGGTAAGTCTTAATTATCCACAGATCGAAATAAATGTTCAATCTTTACAATGGCAACAAATAACCAGGTTCCTCTTTGCGTTATATTTGAATGCGTGAAACCTACTCCGCCATCTTAATAATGATCAGTACTGATAGATTATCAAAGATAATCAATCGGTAATTGGTAGTTATTAATGGGGACTATATCAACGTAATGAAACTGCAGCAAGATGAATCATGATATTGTACACTTAAATACCCCCATCCCCTTGAAAACATTTCAAGCTTATTTGATCCATAACGGGTTTTGAATATTTTGATACATCTTGAGGCATTAAAATGCCAGTATTTAACCTCAAATGGTGATATTAAAAACCTTCTTTTGTTGTTCTGTAGTATAACATAGATAATTAATATTAATTATGTAAATTAAAGCGACAATACGTAACCGATATTCACATAACAAAATTAAACACTAAATAAAACGAGACTTGATGAGTCCACAGGGTAAATGAGGGGCGAACGATACCAGAGTGTCACTCGAGTTGCCATTTAGGCATGCACCAATGTATGGTTATTCTAAATATCATAATCGAGAATCTGACACATTCCAGAAAGGGACATAATCTGTAAAGTAAGAGCTCAGACGTTTAACCTCAGATATATAAAGCTCATACGATGAAGCATGCTGCTTAAATAAAGCTAAACCATTCAAAAGTTAAAATCATTACGGTTGTCACTGATTCTAGTTTGACGTCGTTCACTCGTGTCAATATTTAGTAAAAGATCAAGATATGAAGAGAGGAAAATAAAAAAAGGAAAGTCCCTAATCAAATGGCAAAAAACAAATGTTCAAACACATCAATGAATGGATAACAACTGTCATATTCCTGACTTGGTACAGGCATTTTCTTATGCATATGAAAATGGTGGATTGAACCTGGTTTTATAGTTGCAAGTTAACAACTATATAAAATAGATTTTAAATAGATAATGAAGATATCCAAGATTTATCAACTTTTGTTTTTATATCCTATCAACTTCACAAATAATACATGATGGTGTATATGGTATATATTCTAGGTATTGACGTGGTTTAGCGTCTTTTTTACGTAATGAAGTTACTTTTATTTGTCTTTTGAAAATTATGACTTTAACTGCCTATTGTATTTTTTGTAAAATCCGTTTGACTTGGCTTGGTATTTATACATCCAATTTTTGTGCTAAAGGTGTAATACCATCATTGATTTTCCCCTTCTGAAGTTTTACATTTTCTTACAGATCTCATTTCCAGATATAACAATTTGATGACACCTAGTTAGGGCTACTTACAAGAAAACTATTGTACTAATCATCCCTCCCCTCTACTTAATCACATGTCTTCATGTCGTGTGAAATTGAAGCTACTCTTAACAATCCAAATATGATTTAAATACCTAAATGTTAAATGGGTCAAATTACATTATATTTATTTAATCTAGCAAATTAAATTATTTTAGCATAAACCAGTATAACAGTTAAGAAACAAATTTATTGATGTCATTTGTGTTTCTTTGTTGGCATAATTGTAATTATATTGATTAAGATCATAACACAATATTGACTGCTGTACTTCCAATTTTTGGGACATTTTTACGACTGTTTTTACGTCTATTATGTCTCTTTGTTTTGATCACACATCGTTTTCAATATATTTGAATTTTATACGACTTTCGCACAAGAGGGAGACTTTATTAGCTATAAACAATGTCCTACATAAGGATATACCTGTACCAAGTCTGGAATATAACAGTTTTTATCCATTCCTTTGATGAGTTTTAAGCATTTGATTTTACCCTTTGAAAAGGAACTTTTCTGTTTTTAATCATTCTTAGAGATCAGTATTTTTGTTATTCTACTTTTTATTCAAATTGTGTTTCGCATCAATATTATAAATAGCAAAATACATAAGACCCTTTTTCTTATAAACGCAACATTTTTAATCAATATGAGTTTATCCAAATAGCTAAAGAATAAAATTCTTTAAACATATTTTTAAGTATTGGTATATATAACATGGAATAAAAACATTCTGCAAAAATCAATGAATACTACTTAAAAAAATTCAATACATTTATTAAAGGGAGCAAAATTATGTTTTAGAACTATGTGATTTTTCCATAAAAAAATCAACTGTCATAGTCATCAGAGGAGATGAGTAAGAATGTCGGAATAAAACAACACACTGTTTACTTTTATTTACTGCCTCCGTTAGTTTTGAGGAATGCTTCAGTACCCTCAAAGTTCCCTCAGCAGTAATGCAATATGAAATTGGTTGAATTGATTTTAGTTTTACCTGTGTATATTACTGACATTAACTTTTTTGTGTGAGAAATGTCAATATACCAGCACAGAAGCTAAAACAATAGAGGAAGTCTTTCGTCTATGCCTGGATTTATTTTCAAAACACATATATCAAGTGTCGTTTTGCAGCTTAAATCGCGAGCTTATTACAAAACAATGTGTTACGGAAAATTATATATTCATGACCAAAGTAAAATATTTTCCTGATAAGCTTGAAACAGTTCTTTTCGAAGATAGAACACTTTAGATGCATCCATAAAAAACTAAACCGACTAACAAAAAACATAAACAAATAAACATTATGAGGAAATATGCCTTGTTTACAAGCATTTAAAAAATATGTTCAAGATTTCCAAACAGTAATAAACAAATAAATAGATGGATTGAAGGACGCCCTATGATTGTTTGTCCCCCGAAATGCAGCACGCAATAAACCGAAATAATTTCCTCGCACATAACGACCATAACATATGCAGCATGAATATCTAATCAATGGAGATTTTATTTAAAAAAAAAAACCAAAGCATGGACTAAATACAAGACCTACAATAATGTAAAACATAGAATTTCGTATATATAATTTATATGAGCAATTCTGATCTGAAACATGATATTTTTTGGACTCGATTTCTTTTTTGTTTCTTGAATTTTAAAACAAACTGATAAATGATTCACATGACAATTAAAAAAATTATAAACTAGATAATATCACCAGAATCAAAGAGACAAACATATCGTTTCATGTTTACGTTTATAAACACAGATTTTATCCAAGGAATTAATTTAGAACATAATGTGTCCTTTGTCAAAATCATTACATGTTATGAGGAGAGGACACCATTACACAATCATAATCATTCATCGTATTTACCTTGATAAAAATATGATAAAACGAAATATATCATATATTTATGGCCTTGTTTTTTTCCCGCATACACTACCATAATTTTCAGGGATTGATCAACGCCTTAACAATGAGCATAACATGTATCATTTCAAAGCTGCCTTCAAATTTCAACACTTGATAATATTCAATCTAGCAAGTACAAGTATGCGAAACCTGTTACAGACATGCATTTCCGAACCACAATTGAAATACTTTCCCAAGACAACTACACAGTTCGAACATCCGATCCTGTGGCACAAACATGGCAAAATAATTACAATATTGATTCTCAGGTCATCTAACATATTCCGAATGATGTTTCAGATACAATAATGAACTGATAAATATAAGCAGAAGCAGAAATAAAAGAGAAATTTACCAGAGGGACATTCAAACTCATAAATCGATACAAATTGTAAACGCCATGGCTAAAGTAGAAAAACACCAACCGAAAAACAATAGTACATAGAAAACATAAAGACTAAGCAACACAAACATCAATACTGGGGATGATCTCAGGGGAAGGGTAAAGATATCTTGCTCCACATGAGGCACCCGTCGTGTTGCTCATGTTAGTACAAACCGGGCTATTAGTCTAATTCGGTAGGCCACACTCGTATAATGGGAACGGGATTATAATAACAACATAAGGAACATATTTAATATCATCTGTGAAATGTATATTACATAAAGGTCAACAAACTCGTGATGGTGTCCGTAAAATGTACGAAGGGATGATTTCAACTTCATCTAAATATTTAGAACTCTTGGTTTAATAGCATCCTTCAGACAAGTAATCATATGTCAAGGAACCCATGATGGGAACTACAAGCCCGGGAATATCGTGTCAATTTGAAAATATCTATACGTATGTGCAGGTGCTGCTTGAATGTTGATACATAGAAATGAAAAGTTCATAATTAGACATGTGAAATCCTCTCTTTTTGTCGTAAAATTTTGTTTTCAACCGACTTTCAATGTAAATTTCTAAGACTGTTCCTTTCGGGAAAGTAAACTAGTAGACGATGCCTGTAAAAAAATGTTTTGTTTTGCGGTTGGGTAGGGGGAGGGGGTGTGTTCAAACTGCTCAGTCTTTAGATTCTATGTTGTGTGATGTGTACTTTTGTTTGTCTATTGGTATTTTTTTTAGCCATAGCGTTGTCTGTTTGTATTTGACATATGATTTTGTTGTCCTTCTCATATCTTTTGCCCCTATGTTAAATTAAAATACTTTGGGATGACAAGCTATAAAAAATAAGAAGATGTAAAATGATTGCCAGTAAGACAACTCTCCGCAATAGATCGAAGGGCAAGGAAAATAACAACTATAAGTAACTAAACGGCTTTCAACAATAATAACACATGCGGTTTTTACTTTGAGGAAGGAAGAAAGAAGAATAAGATGTTGCAAATTATAAAGCTTTATTTCCAAATTTCAAATCGAAATTATGAATCTTATCCTTCAACGGGTTTTCATCACCACACAATTATGGCTTTCAGAGTTCAATGTCTTAATGTTGAGGTTCAGGGCCAATCTATCTAAAAAAATCAAAATTTAATATAGGTGTCGAAAAGCTAACCAAACATCAAAGTGGGTGCCCTTAGTTAGCGATACGTTTAAGGAAATATACGTGGTCACTGAGATTGATTTAATCAAAATAATTGCAATATGATTTGGTAAAATAGCATATATTAATTGTATCATACCTTATATATCAACTGGGATACATATCTACGTAGCCAGAGTCAGGCGGGGTGTCACTAGAAAAGAAAAAGAGAAAGTTTCGAATTTTCAGTAATATATCAACATTAATGAGTAAGTTAAGCAAGAAATTGTTCTAAATGGATAACTTTAAATATTTTTGAATCTCTCAAAACTGTATTAGGAAGAAAAACAAACCCACAAAGCAAATGGAGTATCCGTCCATGAAACACAATCAGTACATTTATATGATGTTTTTATTAAAGCATATGCTTCAAATAAAAATATGTGAACATGTTTTTATATAATGCATATTTATCGTGAGATGTATACATTACTAATTTTGATGTGCTGTACAAACCTCAATTTAAGACAACTATTGTATTCTTTAAAAAGCAATGAATATATGAAGAAATTGTAAAAAAATACAATCGATTTGATTTTATGAAGGGAAAGACTAAACCAATGACGTCGATTATTCAGTATCAAATAAAAGATTTATTGATTTTGTTTTGCCGTCTGATATTTAGAGATCAATACTTTTTAAATGTTCAAATTTACAAGGTTACGAACCTATCTCTATAATTTTCTGTATAAATATGAACTAAAAAGAAACAAAACACAAACAATCGTTCATACAATTGTAAAACTTTAAGTCACTTCGATGGTAGACACTTTTGAATATATAGCAAAGTTAACAATACACTCAATGTTAGCGACAACGCTTTTATAAAAATCAAATAAAAAAACCACCTTAGAAACAAAACATGAAAAGACGAAGTGCGACGAAAATCGATGTATTAGCTATAAGCTAATGCAGCTTCATCAATTTTCTTGAAATATATATTCCAAGAATTATAATCCCTTAATTAACATAAATACGCTTTATCCCAAAGTGTAGGTTTTATGTTTCTTAAAGGTTGTCAAGGTACTAGTAATAAAATTGAGAATGGAAATGGGGAATGTGTCAAAGAGACAACAACCCGACCATAGAACAGACAACAACCCGACCATAGAACAGACAACAGCAGAGGGTCACCAACAGGTCTTCAATGCAGGGAGAAATTTCCGCACCTGGAGGCGTCCTTCAGCTGGCCCCTAAACAAATATTTATACTAGTTCAGTGATAATGAGCGACATACTAAACTCCAAATTGTACACAAGAAACTAAAATAAAAGTAAGCAGAAAAAAAACCCCATTGTGTTGGAAATGTACAGGGTGCAGACAAAAATCATGACTGCTGTTTTGTTCATTTATTCAGATCATTTTGTAATTATTTGCTATTAGCCTCAACTTTTTAAATACAGCCACAGCTACAGCCACATAAACAATAAAGATAATAACAAACAATGATGAGGGGTAGAAAAACGACCTTTGTTACTAGATTCAACTAATTATTACTATATCAAACCACACACATACACACATATTCAAAGCAATACAAATATACCAAATAAATGAAAGAGGGGACGAATAAACATGAGGGACAGTCAAACTCATAGATTATAAATAAACTTACAACGTTAGGGTAAACATTAAAAAAAGACAAACAATAGTACACATGCCACAACATAGACAACTTAAGTTATTGAAAGTTTTCATAGTGAACATATGCGTAACTTATATTGAATTCAGCAACGTGATCAAAAGTAGAGAAACCACCTTTTTGTTCGATTAAAAGAGAAAGTCTGCGCATAATGTCGTTGATGCAGAAAAGTAAAACATTCATATGAAGATTTTAGTTTTGCTTAAAAATAACAGAGGTATTCTATTTCATATAAAACTTTGATGAAAAATTATCAAAGTTATTACAAATTTTGTTGAAATTGCTAATAGACAGTAACCGTTAGTTTACCAGTGAGAATATTTACTTGAATCGGTACATATTCATTGATTTAGAAAAATCCATCGCCTTAGTTTTGAATTTGAAATGAAATACGAAGAAACTAGATGTTGATTCCATTCACTGAAATTAGTCTTTTCTTACCTACTTATGTATATTTTTTTAGTATTGTACTTACCAAACATGCATTTTAGTTATTTAAGGTTTTGTCCACATATTATGCTAGTTGCACATGGATACAAAGCTACTTAGATCGCTACTGACAAAATGTCGACTATGTAATATGAAACGTCCATTTAAAATGCACAATACAATTTCTGTTTAACTTCCAATAACCGTGACAGTAATGTTGTTTTTTAATCTTTATACCTGATCACAAAGTTTTTCTAGTACTACTTTTCTTGTTAAGTATTTAATTGGCAGTGATTTTACCTGTATTATAATTAACCCTTAGAACCCAAAAGACGCATGTTAAATGTTGTATGGGGGGATGCATACAATGACATTTTTTTACACTTGGTAAAAATAAAGTTGATATTGTGTTATTTCCAAAAAATAAAATAAAATATATATATTTTGTAGCTTGTTCTCATTTAGCAGGTTGTCAAAATACAACACAATTTGAAAAGCTGATATAGGAAAAATGCATTATTTTGTAAATCAAAAGAAAAACTAATTTACATTTATTTGAAATAAAATATGAGAATATTTTATTTTCATATAAAAAAATATATCAGAAAATTAAGAGAAATAAAAAATAGATGATCGCACTTTGCTATGGAACAAAACAGAATACAAAGTAATATTCTCGAAGCTTAGCTTGCTCTCTATCTACAGGCTGGCTTTCAAAATACAATACAAAAATGTGTTAAGGCAAAAAGCTCTCGTAAAATGCTTTAAATCTTTAAAACACAAGTCTTTGTACGTTCTTTCTGGTTGTAAAATAAAATCACCAAAAAATATGTCCTGTAAAAAAATATATGATTTAATATTCTTTATAAGGAAAGGTTAAAAATTGTTAATAATCTTATTAAAAAACTACACCTATCTTTTTCTACCAATTTACGACCCGAGACGGTGGAAGACTCCGATACTTAAATCTCCGATAAGTAATTTAGATAGGCTATTCCTCAATGACAACAAACAGAAAGTATTCATAATGCACAATCAGGCGTAGTTTACTTTGTTTAATAAGGTCATGTTTTTTTTATATTCAGTTCATTTAAAACTCCAACAAATCTTTATTCATAGTTTTGACAATCAAATTAATTTGATAGCTTAAAGTATAGGTGACTTCAATATATTAACATCCAATTTGTTGAATAGTACTGCACAGGTGCATCTTCCACATATAACAACAATATTTAACGGCATCAAATGCGTTGTACATATTTGATATTATCGTCTCGATTATCAACTAGTGTAAAAAAAAAAGATTTACATAAATCAAAACTTGGAGCTTCATTTCAAATTTTTGTATTCATCCTGCATATATCCTAATCGACAAGCTAAATGTCTAATTAAAAACTCTTTATTCCTGCCCTTCCCGATTTCAAATTATTTGTCTTTTGTTATATACAGAAAAATTACCGACACAACAAACAGTTATATATATTTTATTCACTATTAAATCATTTGTTTACCGTTACGAGGACTTAATTTTAAGTTATACATTTCCTGCAAATTAAGGTAATAGTAAACAAACATTGCATGATTTTGTGACGTCTCGATGAATTCCCTTCAACGTGTTTTTATAAAACAAAATACAGATTTTGGTCATTTTTCATGCATAGTTTTTGGACATGCAGATAAAGAGTACATGCAAATACCAACTAAATAATATACCACAATGTTTGTAAATGTAAACCACATCTACTTTGTAAATATATTGTTTTTGTTTCATACGTCTTTTCTTTTAATGTAAAATCGTCTGTAATATTTAAAATGATTAATTTCTAGCTAAAAATCACTATACCTTTTTTTTTGTTTTTTGGTACACACAAAAAAACTGTTCCCCCATAAATGCAAATGAAGCCATGCGTGTTATAAAAATGTTGATATACACTACGTTTTTAGGTTAACGCCATTGACCTGTCTGTTTAAATATTTACTTAATTTTAATTGCGATTTGGTAAACTAGTTTTATATTTTAGTAGTCTCAATTGTGGTACACTCCTAACAAACACAAGTTACCTTAAGTAATAAAAACATAAAAATATAAAACTTTATGCTTATCGAAAACAAATATAACCTATAATTTGTTTATTAAAATAGATCCGTATAATACCATTTTCAATATGGATTTAAAAAATATTCATTTAGATGGTATAAACGTGTTTTATATAGTTCCAATTACAGTGTACCTTATAAACTGTTATAAATAACCAGACGCTCTTTAAAAGTCTTTGTCTACGCACTGCCTTATAATAAGGTTTACAAGTTTCGTAACTCAAATGCATTTGCTTGTTTCAACTTCTTTGGGGGAAATAGGAGGAGGGCTGTAAAATTGCAATTCATATTCCTGACGTTTTAGCATTGTTTCAAGATGTTGTGTTATGTTTATCATCTGCATATGATAATACTGACTAAGTTATAAAATATTTCTTTACTGGAAGACTGGTATTTTACACTATGTAAGGTGTTGATAAGTCACATTTCTTTACTGGAAGACTGGTATTTTACACTATGTAAGGTGTTGATAAGTCGACAATCATGCAAAGAAAATTAGAAATACAGAGTGAAAATCCGTTCTTTTTATTGAAATAATTGTTATTTTAAAATTTATATCAGCTATAAAAAACGTTAACTCAATATGATCACATTATACATTTATTGAATTTTAAAATCGATGACAGATGTCTGTAGTTGCTTTTTTAATACGAGATAATAATTACAGTTCTACTGTAAAAAGTGCATAAACAAGTATTTGTAATGATGATCAACCATGTATTTGTTTAATATGGTTTGAAATGCTATTCCTTCTTACAGTTGACTGGACTATGAAGCAAGCCACTGATGACAGAAGACACGGCTGGATGACCTAGACTGTCCCAAAAACACCACCAAATGCAGGACAAGCTAGCACAGGTTGAAAAGAGAGCAGCAGAAATAAAGAAATTTCCATCAACCATAATAAGACCAAAGTTTTAAGTTTAACACAAGGTCCCTGGTCTGGTGGTAAACACCCAAGCGTTAGAAGAAATGGACTCCTTCACATACCTTGGAAGCGTAGTGGATAATCTTGGTGGTTCCGATAAAGACATAAAAATCAGAATTGGAAAAGCTAGAACTGAATTTAATATAAATCAATTTGAGAAACAAGAAACATCACTATCAGTACCAACATACGCTTGTTCAACTCAAATGAAAAAAAACCCATACTCTTATGTGGAGCTGAGACTTACAAAACAACAATAAACCTGCTTCAAAAACTTCGAGTTTTCATTAACAACTGTCTCAGGTACATCCTTTACATCAGATGGCCTGAATAGTTATCTAACCAAGATCTGTGGGAAAAGACCAACCGATCCCGAATTGATAAAGAGTTGAAAAAGAAGAGAAAGTGGCAATGAATAGGGCACACAATGAGGAAGCCAAAGAATAACATTGCAAGGCAAGCCCTACAGTGAAAACGTAGCAGGGGCAGACCAAGATACACGTGGAGAAAGAACGTTGCAGCAGGAATGGAGAAAGAAGGACACACGTGACATGATCTAGGGAGGCTAGCAAAAAACAGAACAAGGTGGAGAAACGTCGATAGTGGCTTATCAAGGTAAGGTAAGGTTGATGTGTTTGAGCTTTTGATTTTGCCATTTGATTACGGACTTTTGCTAATATTTGAATAGCAAGTAAGTTAAATATATTAATAGCTGTGATTAATTCAATAAACTCAGTTAAAACAATAAAGTCATGCAATGAATTTTCTTAAGTCACTTTATATCATTAATTCATCGAAATCAGGAATAAATCATCGAGGATTCTGTACTTTAAAAAACAAAACCAAAGACGTTTCATTTAATTTATACCTCATGTCCAAAGTCTGACCGTTGGCAATTTGCTGCATATTATTGAAATGGTCTGGAGAAAAAGAAAAAAAACACCAACCCAGATATAAAAAATAAGTTTGGATCTGTTTTGAACACTTTAATATTCTGACTACCTGTTTATAACAAGTATCCATAACTAAATCCAAACATGTGTTGCTCACGTGTTAGATTTCCTAGAACTCAATACTCTAATATTTTCCTACTTTGAGTCATACATCCATTCATAAATAATCTATTCATGTAAAGACAAATTTAAAAAAAAATGAATGTCTGAACAAATTGAAATAGAAAAAACCCTACTGTATAAAAGAAATAAATTAAAACACATGCATCATAAGCAAATAAACATTGTGAAAGAGAGGATAACGAAATCGAAAGGATTAAATTATGGTGTTATTTTACTGAATTAAAACGTATTACATATTTTTTATTCGTGTCTTTTATTGCGGACTATGCGGTATGGGCTTTGCTAATTGTTGAAGTTCGTAAGATGATCTATAGTTGTTTACTTCCGTGTAATTCTCCAATGAACAGCTGTGTCCTTGGCAATCATACCGCAAGTCCAAAGAAAACTGACATTTCCATGGCAAAAACCAAAATTTATGAACTGTATACAAGAACAAAAATAAAAATTGCCGAGCATACGATGCCAACAAAACCACAGGAGTAGGGGTATTATTATTACAAAAATATAATTAATTTTATACCTCACCAGAAATCTATATCATCAACGGATTTGTGTCCGTTAAACTACATCTATGTATTAATTTCATTAACAATAGAACAACTAAACGTCAATAGTATAGCCATAGAATGCAGCTCATATCTATCATTGATATGGATACACGAGATTTATGACAGCAACCAGTCTATAGTATAACAACAACATAGGTGAAGTTGACAACTTAAATCTGATCACTAAAATATAAGTAAAGAAATATAAGTCTTATTGGACCAAACTCAATTAACAAATTGTTCCTTTTTTTTACTAAACATTTCTGGAAGCTTTATATATATATATATTTGCGAAAGCAAATTTACAGATCTAACATTGTTGGGTTGATGTTTAGACGAGTTGTATATACATTATGTACACAGCCATGTATCACCATCATTGATGGTGATCCGATGGATACATCTGTTGTAGGGTTGTCACTGACTCAGACGTACTTATAAATATAATTATTTTCTGTGACTGTATCTTACATTAATTTGTAGGATCCTTTACTATAGATAATTTAGCTGATCTGTTACAATAACATCTTCATGCCTTATATATCATGTACTGCAGTACGCCGCTAGATTAAAACTGACGTGGAAAGGTAACACACGGCCAGCGAAAGCTCTTTTTTTGAGAGCCCAGGTGGTCGTGTGGTCTAGCGGGACGGCTGCAGTGCAGGCGATTTGGTGTCACGATATCACAGTAGCATGGGTTCGAATCCCGGCGAGGGAAGAAC
Organism: Mytilus edulis; assembly: GCF_963676685.1. Classification (NCBI taxonomy): domain Eukaryota; kingdom Metazoa; phylum Mollusca; class Bivalvia; order Mytilida; family Mytilidae; genus Mytilus; species Mytilus edulis. Next base: position 64,384,099 of record NC_092356.1, read on the forward strand.
CAAAAATTTGCGAAAGCAAATTTACAGATCTAACATTGTTGGGTTGATGTTTAGACGAGTTGTATATACATTATGTACACAGCCATGTATCACCATCATTGATGGCGATCCGATGGATACATCTGTTGTAGGGTTGTCACTGACTCAGACGTACTTATAAATATAATTATTTTCTGTGACTGTATCTTACATTAATTTGTAGGATCCTTTACTATAGATAATTTAGCTGATCTGTAACAATAACATCTTCATGCCTTATATATCATGTACTGCAGTACGCCGCTAGATTAAAACTGACGTGGAAAGGTAACACACGGCCAGCGAAAGCTCTTTTTTGAGAGCCCAGGTGGTCGTGTGGTCTAGCGGGACGGCTGCAGTGCAGGCGATTTGGTGTCACGATAACACAGTAGCATGGGTTCGAATCCCGGCGAAGGAAGAACCAAAAATTTGCGAAAGCAAATTTACAGATCTAACATTGTTGGGTTGATGTTTAGACGAGTTGTATATACATTATGTACACAGCCATGTATCACCATCATTGATGGCGATCCGATGGATACATCTGTTGTAGGGTTGTCACTGACTCAGACGTACTTATAAATATAATTATTTTCTGTGACTGTATCTTACATTAATTTGTAGGATCCTTTACTATAGATAATTTAGCTGATCTGTAACAATAACATCTTCATGCCTTATATATCATGTACTGCAGTACGCCGCTAGATTAAAACTGACGTGGAAAGGTAACACACGGCCAGCGAAAGCTCTTTTTTTGAGAGCCCAGGTGGTCGTGTGGTCTAGCGGGACGGCTGCAGTGCAGGCGATTTGGTGTCACGATATCACAGTAGCATGGGTTCGAATCCCGGCGAGGGAAGAACCAAAAATTTGCGAAAGCAAATTTACAGATCTAACATTGTTGGGTTGATGTTTAGACGAGTTGTATATACATTATGTACACAGCCATGTATCACCATCATTGATGGCGATCCGATGGATACATCTGTTGTAGGGTTGTCACTGACTCAGACGTACTTATAAATATAATTATTTTCTGTGACTGTATCTTACATTAATTTGTAGGATCCTTTACTATAGCTAATTTAGCTGATCTGTAACAATAACATCTTCATGCCTTATATATCATGTACTGCAGTACGCCGCTAGATTAAAACTGACGTGGAAAGGTAACACACGGCCAGCGAAAGCTCTTTTTTTGAGAGCCCAGGTGGTCGTGTGGTCTAGCGGGACGGCTGCAGTGCAGGCGATTTGGTGTCACGATATCACAGTAGCATGGGTTCGAATCCCGGCGAGGGAAGAACCAAAAATTTGCGAAAGCAAATTTACAGATCTAACATTGTTGGGTTGATGTTTAGACGAGTTGTATATACATTATGTACACAGCCATGTATCACCATCATTGATGGCGATCCGATGGATACATCTGTTGTAGGGTTGTCACTGACTCAGACGTACTTATAAATATAATTATTTTCTGTGACTGTATCTTACATTAATTTGTAGGATCCTTTACTATAGATAATTTAGCTGATCTGTAACAATAACATCTTCATGTCTTATATATCATGTACTGCAGTACGCCGCTAGATTAAAACTGACGTGGAAAGGTAACACACGGCCAGCGAAAGCTCTTTTTTTGAGAGCCCAGGTGGTCGTGTGGTCTAGCGGGACGGCTGCAGTGCAGGCGATTTGGTGTCACGATATCACAGTAGCATGGGTTCGAATCCCGGCGAGGGAAGAACCAAAAATTTGCGAAAGCAAATTTACAGATCTAACATTGTTGGGTTGATGTTTAGACGAGTTGTATATACATTATGTACACAGCCATGTATCACCATCATTGATGGCGATCCGATGGATACATCTGTTGTAGGGTTGTCACTGACTCAGACGTACTTATAAATATAATTATTTTCTGTGACTGTATCTTACATTAATTTGTAGGATCCTTTACTATAGATAATTTAGCTGATCTGTAACAATAACATCTTCATGTCTTATATATCATGTACTGCAGTACGCCGCTAGATTAAAACTGACGTGGAAAGGTAACACACGGCCAGCGAAAGCTCTTTTTTTGAGAGCCCAGGTGGTCGTGTGGTCTAGCGGGACGGCTGCAGTGCAGGCGATTTGGTGTCACGATATCACAGTAGCATGGGTTCGAATCCCGGCGAGGGAAGAACCAAAAATTTGCGAAAGCAAATTTACAGATCTAACATTGTTGGGTTGATGTTTAGACGAGTTGTATATATATATATATATATATATATATATATATAACAAAAACAAGAAAAAGAACTAAAACAAAAAGGACACAAAATAAGACTTTGGAAATATGTATTGCACACAACAGTATGTTTCGTGTACTTTTAATGTCTTAATCATAAAAAAAAATATTGTATCATTGTCATTCACGTATTGCTTTGAGATTGCTTACATGAACCCTTACCTTTACCTAAACCCTTACCCTAACCCTAAAACTCACCCTAAACTTCACCCTAACCCCAACCCTAAGCTTGCGGATATATAACAATATATACATGTTGTTGTTGTCATTAAATATTGTACATCTTATTTTGTTATTGCTTACATGACCACCTTATTTGTTGAGTCTTTATAACTATATATTCAGATTGTGTTGTAGTCATTTTATATTATATCTTATATCAGTATAACATAAGTAAGTGTTTTACAATAATGAATTCGATCTTGTTCTTTTTGAAGTCCATGGTGTGCCCTCTATTTATGTTTAGTATCTTGATTTTCTCATTTATCGATATATTTGAACATTAGTAAACTTTTGATGCTTTCAAATAGATGTATTGAACTAAAACTTTTGTTTTATCTCTGATCGAGATGTAAAACATTAAGAAATACATTTAATAAACATTCAATGGTCTTCATAATTTGTACAGATTTGATCTTTCAGTATACATAACATGTGTCGCTCACCTTGGTTTATGTGTATATTCAACAATAGACATTTTCCAACATTGTAGACAAGAATATAATTTATGTCAAAAATCAGTTCAGATGATCTTGTTTTACTTATCATTTTGCCTGTTCAGTTTCTCTCTAACAACGTTAGTTTTTTTTTTCTAAAAATACAAAAGAGGATAAACAAAATCTTCGTTTAAGGGCAATCACTCCCATAAAGAGGCAGTCTACTTAACTATATCGACAAAATTTAAATTATTAGTAGATCTTGACTTGCTGATCATTTTGTGATTTATAGTGTATTCTTATCTATTGTCTGACCATTTCCTCCATATTATCTTCATTGTAGATTTTGTTTTGCTGCATTTTTTGCCTTGCTAATTTTTAATCTGTATAATATAGTTTTAAGATAGAAGGCAAAAAAACGCAAATATTGGTCAAAGTCATCATCGAGCAATATCTCTAATAAGGAGTCTATAAGACAACAACGTTGACATGTTTCCCTCAGTTTTAGTTTGTAACCTGGATTTGTTTTTTTCTCTATCGATTTATGAACTTTGAACAGCGGTATACCACTGTTGCCTTTATTGGTGGGCAGGGTCATCGGATGCCCTAAATTTTCAGCACAGATAGATCTTCATCTAATGAACATTTTTACATTTTGAGGATGATTTAGGCCAAATTTGATTTTGTTTGGCCCAGTAGTTTCAGAGGAGAAGTTTTTTGTAAAAGTTAAGGGACGACGACGGACAACGGATGCAAAGTGATGAGAAATGATAACTTGGCCCTATTGGGCCGGATGAACTAAAAAAGGGGTTTGGCTTCATCTCTATGATACAATACAAAAATAGATGACAGTTCAGACCAGGAACAATGACAGAAAACAATATAATTGACTCACCTTGAAGGAATATTCTCGATATGTATTGAATATTTAAAGACGTTAAGCCATTATGCTGACATTATCAATAACGTTATTTCGCAATTATACCTAGTTAAAACTTGTAGTTTCAAAACGGATGACTGATCTTTACAGTGTATGCCTATACAATATGAAATAAAATCTATATTCATACACTGAGACAATTGACTAGCTGGGGTTCGTGTTATTTATTCTTTAGTTTTCTATGTTGTGTCATGTGTACTATAGTTTTTCTGTTTGTCTTTTTCATTTTTAGCCATGGCGTTGTCAGTTTGTTTTAGATTTATGAGTTTGACTGTCCCTTTGGTATCTTTCGTCCCTCTTTTCTTACAAGACCAATTAATGTTTCATAAACGGCTAATTTAGGTGACGGGTAAATTGACCTTCAAAAAAAGATTTAAAAAAATCATCTTTCATTGTGAATTTCTTATCACCACTCGAATACAGAAGATATCAGGTAAATGGTAGATATTTCATTCAACAGAGGTTATGAACTAACCATATATGTGACCAGCCACGACATATCCAGGCTTATGGAGGTAGAACGTCATTGTGAGAAAAACGCCGTTAACTATATGTGACTAGCCACTTCCAGTCTTAGGAGGGTACATTGTCTAAAATTTGCTTTTTGTATATTTATCTAGAATATTCCAAAACAAAACTCTCTGTCATGTTATTATGACATATTTGTTGTAATAGCAATAACACGAGTCATTTCGAATATCGTTATGAAAATGAGACTGTTCTATGACGGCTTTTATTCATTGAAGGCACTAATTTATAAAAAAACTAAGTTATTGTATTTATTGGCTCGTAGTAATGTTCAATAGCGTATTTGAATAAAATTTCAAAGACTTAAATTTACTACAATACAATCAATTCTTAGCCCTATTTTAGAACATGTAATTTAAACTTGTTGAAATGAAGTTAGTTTAAAATTTGTCAAAATAAGTCAAATAAGCTTTAAGAATTCCTTTTTTTTAAATTCGTCTTTTCATTTAGATTTATCATGCATGTCTCTAAACATAGTATGCGACGCGTAACAGTTTATAAGTAGGTGTTCTCATATATGCATTTGATACGGTGCATTTATTATGGATATATTTCAGACTCCATTGATGAAAGAAAAATTATAAAGCAGAGCATTTTTTTTGTAGCTCTATGTTAGAACATTTAATTTAAACTTGTTGAAATGAAGGTAGTTTAAAATTTGTCAAAGTAAGCTTTACGAATTCCTTTTTTAATTTAGATTTATTATGCATGTCTCTATACTTAGTATGCGACGTAGGTAGGTGTTCTCTTATATGCATTTTATACGTTGTATTTGTTAGGGATATATTTCAGATTTCATTTATGAAAGGAAATCTATAGAGCAGAAATTTGATTTTTTTTGTATCAATTTAAAATGTAGATTCAAATATTTTTCAATTCAGACGATAAAGTAAAACTTCTCCAAAACTTATATATGATGTATAGTTCGGCGTCAGCAAAACAAGAAGCCAAGGAAAGTGTTTATCTCTTCTTCACAAATACGTATTTCATTGAATCTCGATATTTATCATGTTTATAATTTTTCTAACAATGACGTTCTACCTCCATAAGCCTGCAAATGTCATGACGGGTCACATATACCCACACAAAGGGAATTTTAAAGGGTAAAATAGTGTTGACTTTTGCAAATTGGTGAAAACATGTTAGATAATTACTGCATTAAATTTCATGAATTAATACTCGCTTACTCCGGACATCATCAGTCCTAACTTTACGTTTTCAAAGTTTTACTGGTACATATACAATAACTTGCGGTTAATAAAATATCTACGAGGCCAATCGCACCCTCTAATTGATCGATCGAGTATTGATTGCTTAACGACAAGTGGCAATTACATACCCTATCAAGACACCAAAACGGCTACTGAGAATCTATAAAACATAGCTTCAACAGGATTAAAACACGGTCAAATTCCGTTTCCTGTAATAATTGACTTTCAGCTGACAAACTCAAACTAACTCAGTCTCATTGTGGCCAGATTCTGTATCATTTGTAGATACAAAATTGTCTAAATTATCAAATTCATTACAATTATATTATTAGCATAGCAAATATTGAGCTGATTCTTAAACACAAGACAAAATATCAACATGGGTCCTAATTCCCAATTATATAAATACAAGACTCAATGTCAATATGTTTTTTTTTTATTCCTAAATACATGAATGATACCAATATGTTGCTTGATTCCAAAAGAAAAGACACGATGTCAATATATTTCATGATTCAAAATACAAGACACGATGTCAATATGTTTTCCGATTCCTTAATACATGACACGATGTCAAAATGTTTTCCGATTCCTAAATTCAATGCACAATGTCAATGTCTATAAAATTGTGATTTTTTTTTACAGGATATCATTCCCAATTTTTCAATGCAACATGAACTTCACTTTTGGTAGATTATATTTAATAGATAAACCTAAAGGACCATGCTGTAAAAGAGAGGCAACGGATACAAAGGCACATAAGTCGAAAATAAACTAAAAAAGTCATGGCTATAAATGAAAAAAAAACAAAATACCAAAAGACAAACAACAATACATAAAACGCAACAAAGAACACTAATGACTGAGCAAGACAAACCCCTAAAAAAAACCCCCGGAAGTAACTGATTTCTGTCACCTTGAAATTTGCAACAAACCCGACATATATGATATCTCGTCAAGAATGCACTACACAAACAAAGAATAACTTTGTCTGATAACTTGAATCATTGGCTACCGAAAACAGATAAGTGAATTTTCTATTAATTACATTTTAATATATGAATTACAGTATTAAAAATAAAAATTGTCCACAGCAACATATTGATAGTAATATCATTTATTAAGTTGACTACTTTAATATGTAACACAATCATGTGATATTTTCTTTATTCTCTAATTCGTACACACTAGGTGTATACGCATTCTTAGGAGGCAGGTTTGTCTACTAAAGTTTCAAACCAATAACAAAAATGTAGGGTATTGATAACAAAAACCTTCGGGACTTATGAGTTTGAAGTCACTTTGAGATCTTTCGCCTTCCCCCCTCCCTCCCCAAAAAAAATGTCTTGCAAAATGTGTCACCCGTCATCAACATGAAACGTTTAAAAATTATGTGTAGTTCATTTTTGTAATAAAGGATGTTTGATATATTTCTTTAGTGTGTGTTTGATAAACAAAATAAATCAGTTTGTTCTTTCCAATTGATGATTTAGAAAAGTAATGTTTTTTCTGTGTTTTTCGAGGCCAAAACAATTGCAATCCATAACACGATACATTAAATGTAGAATTGATATAATAACAATAATTATAACTGAATATAACCGAATCCGTACAAAGAATGGGTTCTTGCATGAAAAAAAATATCAAATATATTCCTAGATGTAAGTAAAGGCAAAAATAGTATACCGCTGTCGAATTCATAAATCGATTGAAAAAAAAACCACAATTCCATGGTTACAAACTAAAACTGAGGAAAACACATCCAATATAAGAGGAAAACAACGACACAACAGAAACACAAAAGTGCAACAAAAAACCAAACGACAATTAAACAAAATGATTTTCAACATTTTATTAAAAAATGTTCATGCCAGTACTAGGCTGGTGATAACCTCGATGACGAACAGGTTACATGCATATGTATCTTCATGTATCCTGTCAATCATTCCAAGTTTTGCTACTTATGAACAATATTTTTGTTAAAACTATATATTGGACTAGACAGTCTAATGAATATTACTTCATTTGTTTTTTTTTCTTGCTGAATTTCTGATATATAATTATGATAATTCCCTTGCGCATGAGATCACCATCGGGTTTTGTTAGGACTCATCTTGCTCATTTTTTAGTTTTGTTTTTGTTTGTTTCGATTGTTTTTTTTCGATGTTCGTTTTTTTCCATGGCATTGCCAGTTTGTTTTCGCCTTATGAGTTGTGAATACCATTGGTGTCTTCCCCTTAGTTTATACTTTAAAGAAGTTTCAATCTATAAAATCAGCAGATATTAAATCTTTTCTTTTCTAACGTTTCCGAAAGGCGCATTCAATTGATAAACCAGATGTAGGTTTCTACGGTATAAATTATCATAAGTTAGATTTGTCAATAAATATTAAATGAAAAAGAAAATAAAATATCTACTTTCGATTTATCACAAGCACCATTATATAAAGAGTGTGTAAAAAATATCATTGATATCGTAAATACACTGTCCCTATTGATAAAATGAAGGCAGGATATTGCTGATTAGTTTCATGTGCATAAAATTAATGTAATATTTAGTATAAAATACAAAAATGCAAAAGATATTTCCTCTTTCAAATACATAAGCTATAGTTTTTGTTTGGGTTACTTTTTCTCTTTTGGTGCACAAAGTGTTTCCCACATCAGTCGCATTCTGTTGACTGCCACCTTGTGGACAGTTACTAATGTATTATATTCATTACGACAAAGTCCAAAGGTTCTCATAAAACCATCAATATAATGCAATTTTAATCCAAGTTGTTTAATACACAAGGAAACATACACATCTTCCAGATGAAAAAAAGGAACATCTTTTGATATTTTCATTATTTTTGTGACAACATCCAAACTTGTAACGTATCCAGTACCAGAACAAAACCCCGGATAGGTTCTTTGTGGATAACTTTTAAGAGAAGCATACCATTTAGATCGTGTATTTCTAATAGGCCTTGCACTTTGCTTACAGTTACCACCAACTGCAGTCTGTAATACTTTAGAGTTTTCCTTTATGACTCGAGTTAGTCCAGGAATATGAACGAACATATCGTCATCTGTTTTCATAACGAACTGTGCGTGTTTGCAGTGTTGTGTTGCCCACTGATAACCCATCAATGTTTTATAAGTTAGATTATTGTATGCGTCCTTAAAGTTTCCCAAAATAATATCCTTTGTTTGTAAGTTTTCTTTCTCTAATTCCTTAGTCATTGGCGATTCTCCAAGTAGAAATATATATCTGATGTTTCCGTTGTTCTTTTTAGCATATGTCAACCAAGTGTCTCTTATAGCGTTTCGACTCAACTTATTTTGCGGAGATGACGTTATCATTATAAGTATTTTGATAGAAACATTACTTGTTTTACAAATACCTTCATTATTGATCAGAAATGTAAACTGTTTTGAAAAGCATCCATCACATTTATATGGCTTCTCTGTTGGTTTAACTTTAGCAAGACTTTTGTCAACGCGTGAATGAGTTGTCAACGTTTTAAACTGTATGGTAAGATTTTTCAAACCACCAGTGGCATCATCTATCAACCATGTTGTTTTCTTCAAAAGACTAAATGATTCTTGTGTTGTGTACCAAATCAAGGGAAAAAAAGTACTGAGTAAAATCGTTACTAAAATCAATCGTAAAATCTCCCTTTTCCCGATTTTCCATTTTTCCCAAACTACTTTAAACATAAAGACTGGTTTTCACTCTGACATTCACCTGGAATACAAGTAGAGCGATGAAATAGTAAAACAATTATTGTAATCGATATATGATCCCTAATGTGGAATTTTGATAGAAAACAAAGATCCAGAATATCATATAATGTACTCATATCACTTAAAAAGAAGAATTGTAATCTAAAACTGCCATCACTGCAATAAACTGACATGAAAAGTCAACAATTGTTCAATTATATTATTTTTTCATCAACTCTAAATTTCTGGTATTTGCAAAAGACATTTTTCGCTCCTTGATATTATACACAAACACTATAATTATTGTTGTGATCGTCCCTTATTAAATTTTGTTTAGTCTGAAACGGTATTTATATCTTTTTCAAAATGTCCTGAAAACTCATCAGAATAAACTAATAAGTCATGTTCAATGTTTCAGTCAATAGTCAGATAAACTCTCACTGTTCAGAAAATCGCTTGCAGTCAATTCAGTATTGTTAAATAGCTTTTTAAACAATGCAGCATGTTGTTTTTGTGTACAGGTAAATAAAGCACAAGACAGAGTGTTGTGGAGAGAGCTAGTGTCGGCCTTATGTGCATCAAAGCACGAAGAGGATTAAGTAAGTAAGTAAATAAACAACTGATGAACATTTTGCACACAGACGTAACAAATCTGTATTAACTGCAACAGATTTTAGAGCTGTTCAGATTAAAATGACAATTTCATTTCAACGTTGTTTTAAAAATGACAAATTATAATGGTAGAATAATTATGAAAACATAGATTTTTTTTTTTTTTTTTTTTTTTTATGAAATATAAATATTAGATGGCAATAGTAAGCATTACAAGTTTTCGAAGAATTGAAACTCAGACATATATAAGACATACTTAATATAGCCTCTAAACATTTATTGATATGGGATGAATTTTGTGTTAAAAAATGTTGTCGGGCAATCTGAAAATTTAAACGGATTAATATAAGTTGATAGTTTGTTTCCAGTTCCTATCAATAATTCACTTGTATAAATATGTAAATGCCAATTTGTGTACATTAAAAGAACTCGTATGTTTTGAATGTCGTTCAAAAAGTCGGATTACAATTGTTTCATATCGTAAAAAAATCATTAGAAAAACAGCTTCCACTACCAAGGCTCGTAAAATACAATTTTACTAGTGATCCACTCTCGAAAGTTAAAGCCTCGCGTTTAAGATTTCAAAATTCTACTATCTCGAGTGGATAAATGTTGTAGAATCTATGTTAAACAGTTCTTAACATAAATGGAACAAAATGTACTGCTCCAGGGCGTATGTCGACAATGATTTCTCTTCAGTGACGACCGAGGCGGAACATAATACGTAAATTCAAATATTTCTAAAAGCAAATTAAAAAGTACTTTATACTGGGTTTGTTGCTGGTACTCTAATTTACAACAAAGATCCGTCTGTACAGTCTTCTAAATAATGCAATACTAGATCAGAAGGACTTGATATATATGTATAAAACGTTTAAGAACTGGTTACTCATTAGCATTGGAATACCTATTTGTGTGAAAGAATTTACTTTAAACGTATAAAATCAAAGTTTTTTTTTATCTTTTTAGGGTGCTATTTCAATCAAACAGACGACAACCTTTTGCAGATTGTACCGTTACACATATCATTATATCTCACCAAATGTTTATATGCATATATTATATACAATAGTTAATATTTAACCAAGCAGACGGACGATATCGAAGACTTGTTTTGAAAGTGGGACATTAAATATTTGCCTATACAACAATACTGAAATTCCAGTCGTATCTTTTTTGAAAAAAAAGTTGACGACGACATCTCAAATGCAGCATTTGGAATAGAGGATAATAAATAGCCAAAATATGATTTCTTGACGTTTTTTCAACTATTTTGAGAACAATGATATCTCAATTGCAGCATTTTGAATAAAGGATAATGAGGTTGTCCAAAATAACATTTTGTGACGTCCTTTCTTAACTGTGAAATGCTAAAATAACATTTCAAAACTGAAGTCAGGGGTTTTTTGCTTGGTCCTAAAACCCTACTTGTAGCAATTCCAGAAAAAATATACTAAGGATTAAGGACATTGTGGAATATTCTCAACATTGGTATATCGGATGAGCGTCATTCTTTATATGCATTAATTTTTGTTTATTTAAAATGAATTATTTCAGCAGTCAATTCATTTTGACTGTCCCTCTGGTGTCTTTCGTCCCTCTGGTATCTTTCGTCCCTCTGATATCTTTCGTCCCTCTTTTACTGCATATGAGGTAGATGTTTTTGAATAGAAATTATCCAGAGAGGGTCTTTTAACTCTGCATAAATAGATCAATGATTCTGATATTACTGAAATAGCAAAAATTCTGGCTTCGTTTTCCAATCGCCATTTTTTTTTGTTTCTTATTTCTAAACTTGTTTCGACATAAAGTATTGATAATGTTTTTTTTATATACTCATCGTTCAGAACCACTTCTAATAGGTCCTCACTTGCTGGTCGTTTAAGATGTTTTTAAATCGATCTTTCTCTATGTTATATATTTTGTGACACTTTATGTCAATAAAAGGTAACATAACCTGCTAGAAATTTTAATTGTCTTTTGCAAAACAGAAATTGTGTATTGATATTTCTTCTCTTTCATGCAAAATACTCTGAAGGGAGACATATTACGTATCAATATTTCAAAGGTAACTTTCTATTCTGCTTTGATATTGGGTTTTCTTAATATTTTTTATGTGACTTAAAAAAAGATATCGCAAAAAAGACATGTGTGCAGTCAAATCAAACCAAAACGCAGTTTTTTTTTAATAGAAATCGAATTATATAAGATGCAAATAATTAATTTAAAAAATCAGTTGTCCCTTATAAAATTTACATATACAGTACATACAGTACCTTTTTTTAAATGATGCAAATTTCGACAATAAATGTCATTCTTATGATGCTTGAGAGCGTAACAAAAATAGAGACAAAAGTATAAGCTAAGCTATGCAACATATTTCCCAAATTTGTAATGTATCTTTCACTTGTAACAGTTTTAGTTCAACTAGCTAAGAAGAATGATACCCTATATATTTCGTGCTATTGAATTCTAAATTGCCCGTACGTTTTGTAAATATCTGATCCTTTTTAGCCATGGCGTTGTCAGTTTATTTTCGATTTATGAGTTTGACTGTCCCTTTGGTATCTTTCGTCCCTTTTTACCTTTTTGGAATTTCGAAAAATTGTTAAAAAAAGGGGGGAGAAAGATACCTCATAATTGATTATCCTGTATAAAAGTTGAAAAGAATATTAAAAATTGAAACTGAAAAATCTATAATTTGAAATGGATACGTCCGTGAAACAATATATACAATTATCAAAACAATATTTCATATATAATTGTTCACGCATTGGAGATATACATCTGTAATATTATATGTTGATGAGTTTGTCAATATAGTATTCCAATAGATTGCGAAAATGTTTTAAACATTTTTGATTTGGCAGAATTTTCGGGAAAAAAAATCCTTTACCTTTTTTGATAATTTGAAAAGAAAGTGATCAATTGAGTAGTAATCCTGTTTTGGTAAATTTGAAATATATCGTTTTTTGTTGTTGTTGCATCTTTCATTGTACGGAATACTAAATGTATGGTCAAAGTATATTTTGTATAATATACAATATTTTATCCATTCGTTTGATGTGTTTTAGTTTTTAATATTGCCATTTGATTAGGGACTTTCCGTTTGAACTTTCGGCGGATTTGAGTATTTTTGTTAAAAAGCTTGACCTCCAAAACTGTGTCTTAGATTTCTAAAAACATTAATAGAACAAATTTTATACCCACTTTAATTAAGTGATCTCTAATAAATTGATGTTGCAAACTTCATTGAAGATTTAGGAGAGAATAAAACACAATAGGAAAAATCTGAGTCAAGCTGTATTATGCAAGAATCAGGTGATAGCAATACGCATGAATCTGTCATTAAAATAAACAATTACCTGATTGTATATGTTAAACACGTGCCAAATACTCATGCTTTTTGTTGATTATTTACTATAAGGTGACAATCGGTAAACTTCGGCTTCAAAACACGGCATTTAATGAGTAGCCATATTTGTTAAATCATAACAGACAGATAGAATAAAAAATTGACGATTATACGATATATTTGCGTAAAAAATGATAAAATCGTGCACAGAGGACTAAGTTTATGATATATAAATGCATTGGTTCAAGAATTGAATGAACATTTTTTGTTCACAAGTCACTCGTTTCTTATGACTTTAATATAAAACTTGAGACTTCTATGCATTTAAATCCTTCGTTTTTCCAATGTGCAGCTCATTTTTTATAAAGCAATATAACAAACATCTAATACTTCTTGATAAATACTCAAATCAAAGCAATATTGATTAATAAAAAAGAAGTTGTGGTGTAAGTTCCATGATACAACAGTCAATCCATGTAACACCGTATATATTGTAAGCAGTTTTAGGTAAAAGTATAGCCTTCAACACGAAGCCGTGAGAAACAAGAAACATGGATGTATTCTTAAAAAATATTGTTTAATCGATAGCATTTTTTTAAAGATTTGTGTGATGGTTTGACATTGGTTTTTCACAATAAGTATGGTTACCGTCGGAAAATCACTTTTGATTTTGTTAACTTTATTGTTATTCAGGCTTCATCATTGCATCAACTGTTGACAATAAAAAAAGAAGTCAAAATTAACGAAAAGGATACAGATATAAGACATATGTGGTGAATTTCAACTTAAAAAAATGAAACCCGTAGAAAAACAGAAAAGGAAATAACTATAAACTTTTTTTTTCTTTCTACATAATCATGTTTTACTTTTGCAAATAAGAAAACTAACACTTGAATCCCTATGGATATGAACTCAGTCGCAAAATTATTTACTATATTTGAAAATAAATGTTTCGCCCAGAAAGTGTTTTCAAAATATAAAATATGAACTAGAATTCCTACCGTTGCTTGTCAGTCGTTTTATTTATCGCAGTTTAAGATGTATTATATTATGTAGCTAAAACTTGTGACATGTTTGGTCGATTTTAAAGGTAGTATTACGTGTCAATAAATGTTGCATGACATATTGTGTAATAATAAACACCACGGAAACAAATTATTACAACAATAATATCAATACGAGCCAGGCTATCAGTTTATACAAATTAAAGAATAGTATATTTCTTTAAATTTATCATGTTGTTAATAGCAACAACGTTGGAGTCATAAAAGACAATTAAAACGGAAGAAGACAAATAATAGGTTTACCTCATCTCGCAAACAAAGATGAATGTAAATTAAAATAAATAACTATGTAAATGTATAGATTTAGGCTTAACCGTTACGATTCTTGAATTAAAAAAAAAAAAAAACACATAAAAAAGCTAAACAAAATAATGTCTATTCTTTGGAAATATGATTTAGAATATCAATTTTATTTTTCAATTTTCTTATCATTCTACAAATTACTGCAGTGATTTAAATACAATCAAATTTGTCCAACACTTCAAACTTCAAACGATAATTTGTGTAAATTGTGCATTTTTATCCTGAACTATTTAAAATGATCAGTTTTCTTCAATCTGACCTCTTTGGACTTTCACTGACAAATTGTTCGATCATAAAATGTCATAAAATTGATATACTAATTATTAAGTTATCAAAATTATTCTATTTCTATTTGCCCATCAAAGTAATTTTATCAACCTGTAACAAGTTTTCTTAATATATCTTTTTGTGTTATAAATATCAATTGTCACAACTTTAAATATTTTTTCTTAATTTCAATTAGCGCTATCTAACTTATAATTCAAATGACATATTGTTGTTATATTCTATAAGTATTCCTTTAAATTGTAATTGTATTATTTCATTGTCATTCGTTATATTGCAACCATGTACATTCTTGATTTAAATATGTTTTCTGAAGTTCTAACGTCAGTCAGTGAGAGTTAGGCATTCGAACTGACAACATCCGCTCAGTTTGTTAAAATTACATGTAATCCACCCTGTATCATTAAATTGACTTATGTCATATTCTACAAGTGGAGTTGAACCGAGTATTCTTAGACATGACTAAGTCGTAGTCATTGTCGAACGTTGGCATCGACAACATCTGCAACTTGTCTTGGGTTGAGCTCGTTATCAACTTAAATTCAGAATCCAGTCACCCGGTTACATAAACGTGTCCTTCAAATCACGTATCGCCAAAACATATCAATATTCTCAAGCATAGCTTAATAGTGTCATTATTAAAAAATGTTCGAATATTGATTTTGAAAAATCGCCAATTTTAAGCACTCAATTGGTAATATTCATCTGTCAATTAATACTGTAACATACAGATAATACAATATTGTCCCCGTTTCTTAAAAAAATCAACGGAAGTCACCAAGACCTTGTTGATAAATATTCTGTATCAACTTAAAAAATAATACACGATGGTCTTGAAGTATAGATTCTGCGTACTGACGTTGTTTACCATCTTATAAACATATTAACGTATGCTTTATTACTATTGCTTTTACTGTCAATATAAAAAAAGAAGATGTGGTATGATTGTCAATGAGACAACTGTCCACAAGAGACCAAAATGACATAGATATTAACAACTATAGATCACCGTACGGCCTTCAACAATGTCCAAAGCGCATAGTCTTTGTTTGTGATATTCATTTGACTGGCTCTGTATTTATGCGTCCCGTCATACTTTGAACGACTAAATTATTGTTTACCTTCCTGTGTGACTACAAACGCACGGTTCTATGTCAGAGCTATGTTAATCTAACCATGTGTCTGTCAAGGTTATGATTCGGCCTCATTACTTAAAATCTTCCAATCCTTTAAGGGTGGATTTTAGATGGATAAATAAAAACGTATAAAAAAAAAATTCGTAGGTTGTTAAATTTGATGTATGCCTTTTTATGCTTCATTGTTACATTTGTTTGATTTTATAAAGATTCAGATGATAACACAGTGTTGACCGCTGTACCCATATTTTGACATTTTCCCCTATTGTGTCTGTTTGTTTTGTTCACGCATCGTTGTCAATATAATAGAATTGGATTCGACTGCAATACTAGTGAGAGGTTTAACTTGATATAAAAACCATTTTCAATCCACCATTTTCTACATAAAAAAAATGCCGCTATTATGTCAAGAATATGAAAGTTGATATCCATTCGTTTGATGTGTTTGAGCTTTTGATTTTGCCATTTAATTAGGGACTTTCCTTTTTGAATTTTCCTCGGAGTTCAGTATTTTTGTGTTTTCACTTTTCCTTAATCACATGTCAAAATCAAAAGCTCAAACACATCAAACGAATGGATAAAAACTGCCATATTCCTGACTTGGTACAGGAGTTGCAGTCTGTTAATTGTTTTTTTTTCAGCCATTATTTTATTCAGGAACGTCATACAAGCACTATAAAGATATTAACTGTACGTAATTTGTAATATAAATAACAGTTCAAAATGTCAATGTATGAAAGAAACCATAAATGTACTGAAGTTTGCTATTCTATGTCGGTTTTGGTATTATATCACTTACCTAATATGCCTTTAGCAGTTTTAGGGTTTGTCCACACAATTATTGATTGTGCTTCGAATTAGAATATATGTCAAACCTCACTGAGAAAAATGGTGATTATATCATATGATAGTTTCATAACAAACTGAATTAAACAAAAGAATCGCACTCATTTTATTAAATTTAACATTACCTTGCCCTGGTATGTACTCTATAGACATTTGTTTACTGAATATTTAAAATAACGTCATACTTTATTGTCCTTTTAACTTTTTTGTTAGAGCGTCAATCATTAGTCTTTTTAAAAAAGTTTGATAAAAACAAAGTTTGAAAGACTTTACAAAAGTTGAAAAAAAGCAATTGTTCAGAAAACAGATGAAGGTCTTTTCCACTAACATACTCATAATAATGGTTTTAAATGATGCAACATAACCTTGTTTTCACATGGGAGTTTTTTTTGTAGACGACGTATGGCCTTTACACTTCAGGTAATAATGATGTGTACATGTCAACCCTGGTAGACCAGTTTTATGCGCAAACGGCCACGCGAAAATCTAAGAATTCGTAAACTTTCATTTAAGACCTCATGTAGAAAATCTTCTTTCTCAAATTAAAGACACTACAGATTACCTTCGAATAAAGAAATCCGCGAACCGGCTTCCTCCGGAAACTCCCATTGTCACTGTAGATTTCAGCTCATTGTATAGCAACTTTTCCTCATGATGACGGAATACAATCGTGTAAGGAAATATGGGACTCACGCCACACTTTTGAACCACCTACCGAATGTTTAGTCAAGCTGCTTACTCTGGTTAAGAAATGCAACAATTTCACCATTAATGGTGAACATGACCTTCAGATAATCGGGACAGCTATGCAGACAAATACGCCAATATTTCCATGGGCAAATTAGGGGAGCAAATCATTTACATATATCTTAAAAATTTGATTAGAAAATTTAAGGAACTATGTCTTTTATTACACATTCAGCATTTGCTTTGATGCGACTTCATTGAAAACACGTATTCCTGTATGATGTCAGAGGATTGAGATAGCCGATTTTGAAATATCGGTTTTTATTTCGCAAGGAAATCACGCTAATTCATTAAAATTATTCTTATAATAATAATGCTTTTTTATAGTTCGTTTAATGTTGTACTGTTACTCCACTGTCCAAAGTTATAGAAAGGTTAAGGATGACGCTTACATGTTTAAACCCGCCATATTCTGTGTGTATGTGCTTATCCTAAGTCAGTAGCCTGCAGTTTAGTGGTTGTTGTTTGTTGATGTGTTGCATCTTTGTTTTTCGTTCCTTTTTGTTGTACATAAATTAGGCCGTTTGTTTTCTGGTTTTAATTGTTTTACGTTTGCCATTTCGGGACCTCTTATAGCTGACTATGCGGTATAGGTTTTGTTTATTGTTGAATGCCATACGGTGACCTATGGTTGTTAATTTCTGACACATTTGACCTCTTGTGGAGAGTTGTCTCATAGGCAATCATACCACATTTTCTTTTTAATATGTATCACGTCAATGAAATAGCATCTTGACGACACAAATAACCAAAAAAAGACATCGTTAGACCTGATTAAATATTTCATACTATATACTTTAAGTACTGTGTTATCTCAAGTTTGCAGTTTTACAAAAAAGAAACATGTTTATATTTTCGGAAACAAAGATGAAAATTAAATTATTAGTTTTAAAATGTTAAGACCTATAACTTTCATTCCTTTGGTTGTAAATCTGCTATTTGTCTTGTTTTTGATAAACCTTGAAGTTTGGTTTATTGTTAATACTTTCATTTTTTCTACAGAAATATGTAAAACAAAGTAGGACAACAATGCAATATATTATTAAATGCAAAAATACCGAAGAAGGGGAGACAACTGTCATTGTATTGAAATACTTGTTACCCTATTTCACTTCTCTAATGTACAATTGTAGCTTGTGCTTCTCTATTAGGATTATAAAGAAGTATATTTGATTCTTTTTATCACATTTTGCTGTAGACGGGGAGATTACTGTCATTCTATTAAGAAAACGTGTCATTTCTTACTTAAATATAATGTACAGTTATAGCTTGTGTTTTCTCTATTATTATTATTATTATTATTATTATTATTATTATTATTATTATTATTATTATTATTATTATTATTATTATTATTATTATTATTATTATTATTATTATTATTATTATTATTATTATTATTATTATTATTATTATTATAATTATTATTATTATTATTATTATTATTATTATTATTATTATTATTATTATTATTATTATTATTATTATTATTATTATTATTATTATTATTATTATTATTATTATTATTATTATAAGAAGACACTTTCAACAATGATTAACAAAAGTCTACTGGTATATCGTTGGTCGATTGATTTGTAAAATGTAAAGTAAAACCCACAACAAATAACTTTCAATTACATGAATGATTTGTTAAATATAGATTCCACAACTGCAACAAGTGTATTACGATATTTCTCCACTCGAGTCAGTTAAATTTAAATATTTAAAGCGCGAGGCTTGCCGAGCTTTTTAAATAATTAAAATTTAACTGCCGAGAGTGGAGAAATATCGTAATACACGAGTTACATTGGTACAACAAATTATTCTCCTTACGGCTTAAAGCCAAAACAAGTTCAACCCACATTTTTTCTGAAAAATGTCAAGTACCAAGTCAGGAAAATGGCAGTTGTTATATTATAGTTCGTTTCTATGTGTTTTACGTTTTAGTGTTGTGTTTCTGTTGTGTTGTAGTTCCCCTCTTATATTCGATGTATTTCCCTCAGTTTTAGTTTGTAACCCGGGTTTTTATTTTCTCAAGCGATTTATGAACTTCGAACAGCGGTGTAATGTTGCCTTTATTCATCAAGGATGTTATGATCATATGTGTTGCTTAAATGGGATGGATGACTTTTGAATAGGCGTAAAATTGTTTGGGTATTGCTATTGGGATCTCGAAAGAAAGGTAACTTTCTATTCTGCTTTGATATTGGGTTTTCTTAAAAAAAAATTATGTGACTTAAAAATAGATATCGCAAAAAAGACATTGCATATCTTTTGTTCAGTTTTTCTGTGTGCAGTCAAATCAAACAAAACGCATTTTTTTTTTAATAGAAATCAAATTCTATAAGATACAAATAATTAATTAAAAATCAGGTGTCTGTTATAAAAGTTACATATACAGTATATGAAGTACCTGTTGTAAAATGGTGCAAATTTCGATAATAAATGTCATTCTTATAATGCTTGAGAGCTTTATAATAAATAGGGAAAAACAGTATAAGCTAAGCTAGGCAACATGTTAACAAAGTTGTAATGTTTCTTTTAATTGTTACATTTTTAGTTCAACTAGCTAAGAAGAATGATATCCTAAACATTTTATGTTATTGAATTCAAAATTGCAAGTTCAAACGTGACAGGTTTTAGAATTTCTAACAATTGTTAAAAAAAAGAGGGACGAAAGATACCAGAGGGAAAGTCAACTTCAAAAATTGGAAATAAAATTCAAAAAGACATAAAATAGTACGCAAGAAAGAACATAGAAAACTAAAGGCTAAGCAACACGAACATAAGGAAGGTAATGAAGCAAAGTATGCGTTTTGGTTTGATTTGACTGCACACGGTGCAATAACATGAATTTAGAATTAAATTACATGAATGAATTTGGATGGAGAGTTGTCTCATTGGCACTCACACTACATCGTCCTATTTGCTGCTAAGACAAGGCTATGAAATGGAAGGTATCAAAATATCTAATTTAACTTATCTATCGGACTACTTGTCCTGAACACGAAACAATCAATCAATCCATTGAATTGGTCATTCTAGAAGGAGCAAATTCGTATGTACATGAAATACAAATGCATCAGTAATGGATTTTGTTGGGCAAGCCTGCATTTCAATCAGAACATAAAATTTCATATTTTATGTTTTTTTATGCGATATTCATATTTGAATTTGACGTTTTTTTCACCCATCTAATTATTTGATGTTAGTGTAAAGTTCTCATCTTTACACATACCTCATAAGTGATCATCATATACATGTATAAAGCTTGAAAAGAATATTAAAAATTGAAATTGAAAAATCTATAATTTGAAATGGATACGTCCGTGTAACAGTATACTGTGAAAGTACTTTAATTCGTGGGTATTAATTTTCGTGGTTTGAGCAATATTTACATGTTCGTGGGTTTTTAAATTCGTGGATTTTAGTTTTCTAAAAAAAATAAAATTGAAAAATTGAAGCCTTTAGAAACAAGGGTTACAAATAGTCTAGATTGAAGGAAATTGCAAAGTAAACATTGACCCGTGTAAATCGTAGTGATAACACTAATTAACCCATGATAAAGTGATCAACAGATTAAAGACCATCAAAGGTGTTAATTAGGCCATTAACTTGTCACCTAAAGAAAACAGTAACATAAACAAATGCTATGAATTGCCAAATAATTCTTATCAAAATCAAGACCAGCATAATTTTTTTATTTCTTCTATGTACGAGAACTATGAGGATATAAAATGAACACTTTATCATACTAGCATATCAATACCGGAAATCTGACTTCCATTGATCAAAAACAAAAGTTGAACATTTTAGGTTATTAAAGATTAAATGGGTATAATCCTGCATGCGGTTGTAGATCTGTGACTGCTATTAAAGTATTCTCAGAGTTGGTGCTATTCAATATCTTCTCTTAGACTAGATCATACATGTCATATCAGTAGTCAAACCTACCGATTGGGATCTTTCCAGGTCTTGATTTAGACAATGGTTATTTTATTTCGTTGGACACTTAAATTCGTGGATAAAGTCATCCACGAAAACCACGAAAATTGGTACCCCACGAATAAAAGTACTCTCACAGTATACAATTATCATACAATATTTCATATATAATTTTCCACGCAATGAAGATAACGATCTGTAATATAATATGTTGATGATTTTGTCAATGTAATATTCCTATACATTACGACAATGTTTTAAGCATTTTTGATTTGGCAGAAACTTTAGAAAAAAAAACAACAAACATAATCCGTTTCCTTTTTTGATTATTTGAAAAGCAAGTGATGATCGATTATTAATCCTGTATTGGTAAATTTGAAATATGATGGTATTTTTATTGCATCTTTCATTGTACGGAATACTTAATGTATGGTCAAATTATTTTTGAGGGGCATAATGGTTTTGCTTAGAAAATACATGAGGTGTATGATCTATTAGAGTTAGTACTATTAAGTTTAAAATAAACATATTTTTACTGAACTACAAACGAAAATAATTTAACAATTAATTTTAATAGCTGTTTATAATATACTATATTTTATCCATTCGTTTGATGCTTTTTAGCTTTTGATAATGCCATTTGATAAGGGACTTTTCGTTTTGAATTTTCTTCGGTTTAATGTTTTTTCGTTACTTTACTTTCATGAAAAAGTATCTATTTACTCATACTTATAGAATGTAAAATACAATAAAAGAACTTTGAACTTTAAAAATATATATATATATATATATATTCATTAAATAAAATAATAAAATAAGTAAACTTTTTACTTATTTTATTATTTTATTTAATGAATATATATATCTGCACATGTGAAACTTATTTTTTATGCCTATATATATAGACTCGTTTATATCTTTTTGTTTGGGCTTTTATCATATTTTCCCTTCGGTTTATATGATCCGTTCATCCTATTTTGACTCTTCAAATTTAAGAGTCTTATCTAAAAATGAGGGTACTTTTTCTAAAAATAACGGTACTTTTTATATGGCCTTCCAAATACCGTTTCGATCCCTAACATCACTGAAGAGACATTTATTGTCGAAATCCGGATCTGGTGTACTAAATAAATATTGACACCGTATGTTTATGGCATAACATCGTGGCCACAAGTTAAATTTGTTTTCCTGTTTAGTATTACATTTATTTTTAGATCCATTTTGTTACATCTTGTGATCAATTTTATTTGGCAATCGCCAATGGCAGTCAGCAGGGTTAAAGAACATCAGTTGTTAGTCAAATGCGTTTTGTTTAAATATACTTTTTCACTTTTTTAGGAAAATGTTGTTTGTGCTGTTTTTAGACCCTTCTACAACGAAATATGTTTTACATGCACACGTATAAAAATTGCGGTTTTTATCCAACGCAATCATAGGTTTGAACGTAGTTTTCAATTTAGACTCGTAATATATACGATATGGAAAGGTAAAATAACAAAAATATCGATCCCCGAGGAAAATTCTAAACAAAAAGTATCTAAGCAAATGGCAAAATCAAAGGATCAAACATATCAAATGAATGAATAACAATAATTCTGACTAAGTACAGGCATTTTTTTCATTTAGAGAAAAATGCCTGTACTTCACATCGAAAAGAAAGCAGCTGTAAAAGTCCCCTAAATGTCTAGTGCAAAAACAAAACCAATGGTCCAATCTTTGTAAAATCAAGTGGCGAGAGACATGGATGTATTCTTAAACAACATTGCCTGATCGATAATATTTTTAAAAGATTTGTATGTTGGTTCGACATTGGTTTTTATTTTATATTTTTTATTCGATAAATGATTTATATTTTTATATTATTATTTTTGTTTGAATATAATCAATTGAATATATATATAAGAAGTTATTGAATTTTTTATTAGCACGCGCCGTTGTTTAGGATATGTCATGCATAACCGATGATGATATTCAATACCAATTATCGTGTTGATTAGGTCTTTACAAATCCTTAATTAGGTCATTTGGTCTTTAGTAATTAGTAAAGGTAATCAACACATACTAGTTTATCAAACTAGAAAGATTTTCTTAGCTCAAAAATAAAGATAACAGTTGCAAAAAATGTCAAATAAACGTTACATTTTGTTTGTAATAATATTAAAGGCATTAGAGAAATTTTAGAAATCCATTCAATCAATTTAATTTGAGAACGTTAACAAATATAGAACTTGTTATTGCAAATTGTGGCGTCCTTTAAATAGGGATTAAAACCCGTTTTAACAGCGTTTGTTTAATGGTTAATTATGCACTGGGCACGTGTCGTTCAAAAAAAAAACATGATTAACAATATAAAAGAGTTGTAAGGTAATACATATTTCAGGTATTGGGTATTTGTCGTCATCATGATTAGATTATTTAACTGACAACAAAACTGTATAATTCAACTTACTAAATAAGTTTTAAAATGTTACACTTAGCAATAAACTGGATGATTATTAGACATTTGCGGAAACTAGGTCTATACCTATGATTACACTTAGACTTACGATTACAGTTGACAAAAAACAAGGAGTCCTCTCAAAATTTAAAAAAAAAATCCCAATTGAGATACATAGTAAAAAAATAATATTTTTAGCATGTAGATAAGTCTATTCGACGACACACAAATGCAGAAACGTGTAGTCATAACAAATGTGAATCCCGGGAAAAGCTTATGATCCCGACTGGTTCTCTGTCTTAAGAGACCATTAACATCCGCTTCAATTTGAAGTAACATTTTAAGAGTTTCACTTATAAAAGGATTATCGGTTGCTTGCAAAACAAGTGAACACATCTCTCCCATTCCAAATGTGTACGTCATTGCCTAAAATATTTCCCTTATTGTAAAAGTTTAGTCGTTGGTCAAGCTATGACTACCAGGGTTAAAATCAGACGACGAATGAAATGTGTATAACATCTGGTGAAGTCTGCATCAGGGCAGCTTGATGGTTAACATGTGTTCTTCATAAGGGGGAAAATAAAATAAATGTGTAAATTCACTAATTATTTATTCATGTTCCATTCGCTTTAAAAAAAGCGAGCGGTATATTGTAAAAAGGAGTCGTTCGTCTGTTATACGACAACACTTTTGTTTCCACAATCAAGTGCTTCCTAAATGACTTAAATAGTGAATGTTTGTTTTAACAATAACGTTTAAATTTTGCCAAATAATATAAACGGTATTTTTCTACTATTTGTCACGTGTTTTTGACGTAGTAAATATCAGCTTATAATTTATTCCTCATGAAATATGAAAATATATCGTTATAAATGATTTGTTATGTATTTGACTAAGATTCGGATCCACTTAATATTCTTGTGCATTCAAATATCTATACAAGCAAAATGCATTTAAGTCAAGAATGAAGTAATATAATTTCAGGTGATAACATATTACTAATTTATAATGTAAAAAAATCATAGTTTAAAAAAAATTGTCTGACTTGCAATAAATCTTGAATTGAATGGGTTCACATATATCCGTGTACTTTAAAAAACAACTTTATTGCTTTGATTTGCAATAAATCTAAAATTGGGTTCACAGACATCCGCGTACTTTAAAAGACAACAAAAAAAGTTTTAAGAATATTTAACGAAATTCTTGGGGATCTATACTATAAATGCTTGATTTAATTTAAAATGTATATCATGTTTAACACAACTCAAGATACTTTTCTTTTCTTTTAAAAGAAAACGATGAAAAGGGGCATTTAGAACCCATGAGTCAAGAAAAAAAGACCCCACCGTGGTCAGAATTAAAACAACGAAAATAGAAATAAAAGTCCACAAAAACTCCACAAAGAAACATATGGTTCATTGATGACGATATAAAAATATCAACTGATTTTGACGAATCATGATATATGTTTTCCAATTATTATAACGGTAACGTTTAAATGATTGACACCTCTGACAAATAAGGATAATTTGACAAACCACAATATAAATTGAATCAAGTTGACGCTAACGATAGTTGAAAATTACCATTTGGCGCATGACGTTAAAAGGCATTTGAACTATCTTGAAAGATTTCTAGAATAATTTGTTACAACACGGGCCCGTAAATGTAAAGACGAATATATATATGCTTTATATTTTCATTGCATTGGAAGATATTTGTTGTTTTATATTTCTAATTGATCTCGTTATCTCTCAATTTATAGTAACAAAACTTAATGAAATTCATCAAACTGACAAGTTGTCACAGCTAGCTAAGATGGTTAGATTAGGGAAAACTGAGAAGAAAACAAATCTAGACAAAACAAACAAAAATTAAATTAAACGTAAAAACCACGAAAAGTCACTGGTCTGACAAGTGTTTCAAACTGGTCCGAGTTGTCTTTTCACCAATAGATTACACCTAAAGCTGCCAAGAAGCCACCACCACTCTGTATCTCTATCTCCACTATATCTATCGCTCGTTTGTATATATATCACCACACTTTGTATATTTGTCACTTCCTTGAATATCTATCACCATTTTGTATATCTATCACCACTCTGTATATCAATCACCACTCTGAATATCAATCACCACTATGTACATCTATCACCAGTTTAGAATATTTCACCCCAGTCTCATTAGAACGATTTTATACTTCTAAAAAGATATGGTTTCGAAGAACATTTATTTCAAAATAGGGAGAAAATTTATCAATTGCGATCGGTTCCAAAACTTGACCTTTAACCTAGACTAAAATTTCAAGGTCATATATGATGAATCTCAAACCATATGACTTATTTTTCAACATTCCAATACACTATGACAGCATGTTTTTTGTTTGTGTCTCATACACCACAAAGTACCTACTTTGAGCAGAAAAAAACACAATGTAGCAGAAAGGACCACAAAGGAGTTTTTAGAGCACAAAGGATCACTGGTTTGTGTATTATATTAGTATTAGTAATTAGAAATAGTATTTTTTTAATCTGTATTTCAGAAATGTCAATATATGCTTTGCTTTATCAAATTTTATTTTGGACAAAAACAAAGAATCTACAGAAATGTTCGTACCTTATGAATCTTGATTTGCTGTGAGGAACAAAAAGTGCACATGGTGCAATAAAAGAAAAAGGTGCAATAAAATAAGGACTGCACAGCTGCCTTTTGGGTATATGTTTCGTTGGGCTGTTTAATGAAACAGATAATATACCTGTCTAGATAACCTCGATATGTAATTGTAATAAAAGTGTATCATCATGCCGTGAAATGGATGGCCTTGAAGAATGTCAACAAATGATGAAGGATGTCTTTGATCGTCGCTTTTGTAAATATTATCAATATATATTATTGTATTTGATAAAGTTTACTTGTTTTAAAGACTGCATTTTTTAACACCGAAATTTTTAGAGTTATTTTAATACACAAAAAAATATGCTGAATCTTCTTTGTTTGTTACATTGTCAACACCAATATCATCAAGAAGTTTGTGAAGTTCAGATTGATTTTTTGGTTGAACTGGATGAAGTTCCCTTCTTTCGCTGTACATGGATTGACGAACTTACTCTAAATTTCTTTTCTTTCTTTTCTTAACGTTCTTCGTCAATTTAAAAGAACTCTGAATTACTTATTGTAGAAGGCTTATTTCCTGTGACCTTTTTTCGTTTACAATTTTTTCTATTAAATGGGCAGCTTTTATTAATATGTTCATGTTAGTAATATTTTTATCAGTTATTTCACAAAATATTACATAAAAAAAATGTTTTATAGATTTCAGTATAAAAAAATCCAACTGATCGTCTAAAAAGATAAGTCCTTCCTTATAAATATAATCAAAGAAACAGTTTTCTTTTCACTGGATTCTGATGTTATGTCTTAAGTTCAAATATGCTAGTTTTCGAGTCAAAAGTGATTATTAGAATAAAGTATTATTTGTGTATTAGATTACTTCATTGCCTTCTTTCTAGTGTTATCTCTATTTTGTTTACTGACAAATGACGAAACAATGCAATAGTTCTAATCATATATTTTACAAAACTTTGTGACGATTAAAAAATTAAAACCGACTGAATAAATTAAAATATGAATTAATGATTATCGATGTTGAAATTAGCCGTCGGTAATAAACAGTCAGTTTGTGTAAAAGAAATAGCTACCAAATTTGTTTATTATGTATGTACAAAGTATATGTATATTGTATATAATCAGCCTTTCTGTATATTACTTGTTTTTATAATTGATTCAACAAATTTCGCTTGTCCAGGTGTCAATAACAGTGATGTCCACACCATGAGTAGTTTGATATTAACATGATAAATGACACAATAACACAGCGATCGATCAATAATATAAGTAAACATTGCGTGCCGTATGTTGAACGTCGCCCCCTCCTCTGCAAAAGGACGGTAATTTTTGTATAAAATCTCGCAAAATTATGACCCATATTTTGGCACATTACCATTCACCCAATAAAAGGAAGTGAATTCGTCACCATCAAGAGAAAGTAAAAGTTTAAACGATTTTCGTCCAATTAAAACACTCGTTACATTACTCTTTGGTATATTGAGAATCCGAGATAAACTTAGATTTTCTCTAGAAATGAGATAATTCATTATCTGAAATTGAGAAAATTAATTATGATTATCTGAAAATCGTTCAGAAAAACCTAGATTTTCTTAATATTTTGAGATAAACCGGGATTTTCTGTATTTTCTGAGATAAACTAGGATTTTCTCGAATTTGAATTTAGCTGAGATAATCTTAGTTTATCTGAGATAAACTGGGATTATCTGAGATAATCTAAGATTAATTAATAAAAGTGGTTCAGGCGTTCCATAGTTATACACAAGAAGCAAACAATTAAAAATCATACAAGACTACTAAAGGCCAGAGACTCTAAAATAGAATAATTGTTAAAAAGTAAAACTTTAAACCTTGATGAAAGAAACCTCTAAATAATCCCTTGATTATCACACCATGTTTGGACGTGAACAAATGGGAATACTAGTAAAGTAACGAATTACGTTTCTTCGACTGTCATACTAGTGAGAGATTGAGCTAGCTAGGAAACCAGGTCTAATCCATCATTTGTACATAAAAAACATGTCTGTACCAAGTCAGGAATATGACAGTTGTTATCCATTCGTTTGATGTGTTTTAGCTTTTGATTTTGCAATTTGATTAGGGACTTTCCTTTTTAGAAATTCCTACGAGTTCGATATTATTTTAAGTTTGCTTTTTACTTTTTTATTGTTAAAGTTTCATAGAAAATAAGTAAAATATATTAATTGCTTTGATTAATCCAAGAAATTCAGTTGAAATAATATTGTCATGCAATAAATTTTCTTAATTTTTTCACTTTAATGGTTCATCGAAATCAAAGACCAACCATCAAGGATTCTGTACTTTAAAAAAAAAAAGACAAATGACGTTCCATCGCATTTATACCTCATGTCCAAAGTCTGGACATTGGCAATTTGCTGCATAATATCCAAACGATCTGGAGAAAACTAAAATAGAAACATAAAACTAAAGTTTGCATCTGTTATGAACACTTTAATATTCAGACTACCTGTTTATAACAAGTTTCTGTAACAAACTCCAAACATTAATTGTTTAATTGTTAGATTTCCTCGAATTCAATATTCTAATAACGATGAAATTAAAGTTTACATTTCCATAGAAGAAATAGCTAAATGCATTAAAAATCTGAAGAACAATAAAGCATGTGCTTTGCCACAATGGGAATATATTTCCATTCGTAAATCATGTATTTTAATGTAAAGAGCAATTTAAAAACATTTGAAAGGATACTATAAATTAATACTACCTAAAGATTCAAAATGTTCATGAAAACTGAAAAGTGAATTTCTTGTACAAATTGAAATAAAAAATACACTACTTTATAAATAGAAATTTAAAACATATGTAATATAAGCAAATGATCATTATGAGGTAAACGAAATCGAAAGGATTTTGTAAATTAATTAGGGTGTTAGTTTTCTCAGTTAAATTATTTAACATTTTTCATTCTCGGCCTTTTATAGCTGACTGTGCGGTATGGGCTTAGCTCATTGTTGAAGGCCGTACAATGACCTATAATTGTTAATTACTATGTAATTTGGGCATCACCAATGAAGAGTTGTGTCCTTGGTAATCATACCACATCTTCTTTTTTTTAATTCAAACTCATAAGTCGAAAGAAAACTGACAATTGCATGGCCAAAAACATTAAGTTTATTAACAGATGATCAACAGTATACAAGACATAACTTACAAAACTGCAGGAGTAGGGGTATTATTATTAAGGAAATATAACTAACTTTATTCCTCAGAAATCTATTCCATCAACAGATTTACGTCTGTTAAAACCCATATATCTTAATTTCATCAATAATAAAATAATAATAAACGTCAATAGTATAGATACACGAGAGTTATAATAACAGCCAGTGTAAAGTATAACAACAGCATAGGTGAAGTTGACAACTTAAATCTGACCACGAAAATATAAGTTAAGAAAGATAATTCTCATTGAAGCAAAGCTTGTTTGCAAATTGTTTACTTTTTATTTTACTAAACACTACTCGAAACTACATATATATTATGTTTATTGGTCAAATTATTTAAAAAAAAAAAAACACAACAAAAAAACAAGAACAAAAACAAAAAGGACACATAATAAGACTTTGGAATATGTATTGCACACAGCAGCATGTTTCGTGTACTGTGATTGACTTTATCAGATGAAATTCTAGGACTTCAAATTGAAATTTTTTTTTTTTGTATCATTGTCATATCTTTTTAACTGTATGGATAACATTTGAATTGTTAGTATATCTTGGCTTTCTGATCATTTTGTGATTTAAAGTGTATCCTTATCTATTATACTTTTCTATCATTTATGACAAAACGCCAAAAAAAGGTGAACATCGTCTTTAAAGGGCAATAACTCAAAAAAGGAGTCTGACTATTTCCTCCATATTAACTTCATTGTAGATTTTGTTTTGCTGATCATTTTTGCCTAGCTAATTCTCTATCTGTATAATATAGTTTTAAGATACAAGACAAAAAACGCAAAGATTGGTCAAAGTCATCATCGAAGAGCAATATCTCTAATATGGAGTCTATTAGACAATAACAACTTGGTTGATGGGCTGGGTCATCGGATGCCATAAAATGTCAGCACAAATAGATTTTCACCTGATGAACATTTTTACATTTTGAGGATGATTTAGGCCAAATTAGGTTTTATTTTGACCAGTAGTTTCAGAGGAGAAGATTTTTGTGAAGTTAACGGACGACGACGGACGACGGACGCAAAGTGATGAGAAATGTTCATTTGGCCCTATTGGGCCAGGTGAGCTGAAAAAGGGGTTTGGCTTCATGTCTATGATATAATACAAAAATAGATGACAGTTAACACCAAGAACAATGACAGAAAACAGTAAAATTGACTCACCTTGAAGGAATATTCTCGATATGTTTTGAACATATAAAGACGTTAACTCATTATGCTGACATTATCAATAACATTATTTCACACTCATACCTAGTTAAAACTTGTAGTTTTAAAACCGATGACTGATATTTGCAGTGTGTGGTTATACAATATGAAATAAGATTTATAGTCATACACTGTGACAATTGACTATCTTCTTACAATACCAACTAATATTTCATAACCGGCTGATTTAGGTGACTGGTAAATTGACCTTAAAATACAGATTTTTTAAAAATCAACTAACATTGTAAATTTCTTATTACCACTCAAATACAGAAGAGATCAGGTACATGGTAGCTATTTCATTCAACAGCTTTTATGAACTAGCCATATATATACACACGAAAAAAGGAAGTTTAAAAGGTACAATAGTATAAACTATTGCAAATTGGTGAAAAAGGTTAGATAGTAACAGCAGTTATATTTCATTTATTAATCCTCTCTTACTCCGAGCATCCTTGAGTCCTCTCTTTACGCTTTTAAAGTTTTACTGATACATATACAATAACTTGTGGTTAATAAAATATTTACGGGGTCAATCTCACCCTCTAGATGATCGATTGAGTATTGATTGCTTATCGACCAGTGGTAATTACGTACCCTATCAAGACACCAGAACGGCTAGTGAGAATCTATTAAACATAACTTCAACAGGATTTAAACACGGACAAGGTCCGTTTCTTGTAATTATTGATTATCAGCTGACAAACTCAAACTAACTCAGTCTTATTGTGGCCAGATTCTGCATAAATTATGTAGATACACAATTGTCTAAATCATCAAATGCATTACAATTATATTATTCGCATAGCAAATATTGAGCTGAAAAATATTATTAACCATGTTACCCGATTCTTAAACACAAGACACAATATCAACTTGGGTCCCAATTCCCAATTATATAAATACAAGACACAATATCAACTTTGGTCCCAATTCCCAATTATATAAATACAAGACGCAATATCAACATGGGTCCCAATTCCCAATTATATAAATACAAGACACAATATCAACATGGGTCCCAATTCCCAATTATATAAATACAAGACACAATATCAACATGGGTCCCAATTCCCAATTATATAAATACAAGACGCAATATCAACATGGGTCCCAATTCCCAATTATATAAATACAAGACACAATATCAACATGGGTCCCAATTCCCAATTATATAAATACAAGACACAATATCAACATGGGTCCCAATTCCCAATTATATAAATACAAGACACAATATCAACATGGGTCCCAATTCCCAATTATATAAATACAAGACACAATATCAACATGGGTCCCAATTCCCAATTATATAAATACAAGACGCAATATCAACATGGGTCCCAATTCCCAATTATATAAATACAAGACACAATATCAACATGGGTCCCAATTCCCAATTATATAAATACAAGACACAATATCAACATGGGTCCCAATTCCCAATTATATAAATACAAGACACAATATCAACATGGGTCCCAATTCCCAATTATATAAATACAAGACGCAATATCAACATGGGTCCCAATTCCCAATTATATAAATACAAGACACAATATCAACATGGGTCCCAATTCCCAATTATATAAATACAAGACGCAATATCAACATGGGTCCCAATTCCCAATTATATAAATACAAGACACAATATCAACATGGGTCCCAATTCCCAATTATATAAATACAAGACACAATATCAACATGGGTCCCAATTCCCAATTATATAAATACAAGACGCAATATCAACATGGGTCCCAATTCCCAATTATATAAATACAAGACACAATATCAACATGGGTCCCAATTCCCAATTATATAAATACAAGACACAATATCAACATGGGTCCCAATTCCCAATTGTATAAATACAAGACAAAATATCAACATGGGTCCCAATTCCCAATTATATAAATACAAGACGCAATATCAACATGGGTCCCAATTCCCAATTATATAAATACAAGACACAATATCAACATGGGTCCCAATTCCCAATTATATAAATACAAGACGCAATATCAATATGTTTTTTGGTTACTAAATACAAAATGTTTAATCATCATTAATATCATTGACCAGCAGACATAATTAATATTTTGTTTTCTAAATGGTTTGGGCGTTTCCAAAAAGCTGCATTCAATTGATAAAGTAGACAAACGTTTTCCATGGCAGAACTAACTTATAGTTAGATATGTCAATAAATATTAAATGAAAAAGAAAAAAAACCCACTTGTATCTACTTCCTTTTTTATACTGCAACTAGTTGTGTTTATTTCCTATATATAGTAACACAGCTATATTTTGTGCAATGTCAATTTCATCATGGAACACTTTTTCCAAAGTCCGGGGTTCACTAAGGGATGAAAATAAGTTTGAAATTTGTGTTACAATTTAAATAGCTATGAATTTATTTATTTAAGTTGCAGTGTAAAAACAATATTAGGTAGAACCGCGCCCTTCTCCAGTTTCTCAGCCTCATTCAAGAAAGTTGATATTTTTCTGACATTAACCTAATATTGTATATTTATCAGAAGCACCAATTATATAAAGAGTGTTTATAATATTATAGATATCGTCTGTCCCTTAATGGAAAAATGAACAAGAAAAAAAGGCAGCATACTACTGTAACGAAAATAGATCATAGTTCATTTATTTTGATGTGAAACACCAGTTGTCTTTCCCTTTTAATTCTGTTTCTATATGTATATTAGTTTCTCCATAGTTGAAGCACCATCTGTTACTTAAAACACCCCTAAAGTTGGTATAATCTAGATTTTCAACCCTTCAAGTATAATGGACCGTTCCATATGGTAGTATATAAACCAGCTCAAGACAGAGAAACTTTGTCAGTTATATGTGGACCGTTATTTTCCAACTGGTAAGTAGAGTGAATTAAGTGATTCCAAAGAATATATAAATAGTGTTCGGATTTATATGTGGATATTGCAATAGTGATTGTGATACAATGTATAAAGTGAATCTGATATATATAAGTGGTTATTGTATTAATGAGAATACAAGGTGTATACTTGCTGGTGTTGCAAGTTGTTATATTGTGGAAGTGTATTAGTGAAAGTGCACTGTGTTAAACCTTACCAGTTGGATAATATTCATTGTGTGTGAACTCAAAAGGATAGTTAGTGCGTGAGTTCAGCTGTGTTATATATATATTCCTTGTGAATTGAAACATTGTGCAAGTGTAATTGTGTCATTGTGTTATAATGGTTAGTTGCAGACTAACAAGGTGATACTACATATTGGTGGACGTTGTAAATAGAAGTTGTATATATGTGATTTTGTGTTCATACGTTTTGTGTAATACTTACTTGATGCATGTTGCAAAGTAATCTGTTGGTGACATGGTGTAATAAAGGGCCGTATGCATGTTGCATAATAATCTGTTAGTGACATTGTGAATAAATCGGTCTGATACATGTTGCATAGTGATTGCATATTGACATTGTGTAAATATATTTTGTTATGATACAGTGTGTTTATATATTGTGAATGAGAAACTTCGCCTTGAATTTTGATTTATGTGCATTGTGCTGTGTATATATTTTTCGTTGTAAATCCTTTTATGGATGTGTTGATTGTTTGAATACAACAACTGGTTGTGGTGAAAAATTGAGTTGAACACTTGAAATCCTGATTTATTCAGATACGGACCCATTGATCGCCCGGTTACACGTTACACTACAATATAATTTCATTTGCAATAAAAGTGATTTAATGTTTAGTTCAAATATAAAAAATTTAAAAAATAGTTGCAAATTTCCTCTTTTAAATATATTACATACACTATACTTTTTGTTTGGGTTAATTTTTCTCTTTTGGTGCACACAGAGTTTCCCACATCTGTCGCATCCTTCTGGCTACCACCTTATGGACAGTAACTAACGTGTTATATTCATTACGACAAAGTCCAAATGTTCTCATAAACCCATCAATATAATGCAATTTTAATCCAAGTTGTTTAATACATAAGGAAACATATACATCTTCATGATGAAAATACGGAACATCTTTATATGAGCCGCGTCGGATAGAAATCGACCTTATGCAAACAAAATCTCAATTTGAGTTTTGTTCATATTAATTTTGCTTATAGTCATACAATTTGAATACAAAAAACCGTTTTACTCTAGCTTTCTTCTTTCAAAAGTTTCGCTATTTCAAAGTTGTGACGGCTACATATATTTAACTTCAAAATCTCACGACAACGTCGTGAAATAAGCGTTATCGTGCATTAATTTTATTCTTTATCGATCCTTTTGTCGTTATAGAGAGAGACACGAAAACATGCATTTGTATACAATATTTAATTTATTTTATAAGATTGTTACAATGAAAACTTAAACGATTCTCTAGTTTTCAATCCGACTGTAACCAGTACATGTGAAATGTTACTCCTCTGAAGCACGAGGACAACATTCGTCACGGAAATTATACTGGACAAAAGGACGCACTTCAATGTACAGATAACGCATTCTCTCCTCTGTCAGCCCTGCTGGCTGAATAACTTCTGGAAGTGTCTTGAGCAACTCCGGTACGTTTGTGCTTTCCTTAAGCAAAGCCAGTCTTTTCTCCGGTTGATCAAAGAGTTTCTCTCGCAAATACGACTCCTACTTTGTCACTGGTAAATCGGAAGTGATGGAATTTTCCTATACCTCTGAGTGGTTTGAAATAATCAGTGAAGAAATTATCCCATCTGTACCACTTTAAGCTGTGTTCGTCATCGTCATTTCCATTATAAACTTCTGACCCATTGCATTTGGCAGAATTGTCAACAATTTTAACCAGTTGTGATACAGTTCGACTTTCTAAATTTCTTTTTCAACATGCCAAAACATGTGTCACATAAACGTCTTCTGAAATAGATCCGGAAATATCATCCTTCAACTGAAAGCACGTATTGCACAGATCCGTCTCTGGTTTCATAAATTGAATAGGAGGGACACATGCATTCCAAACTTCTTTAATATAAAAAAGAAGATGTGGTATGATTGCCAATGAGACAACTATCCACAAAAGACCAAAATGACACAGACATTAACAACTAGAGGTAACCATACAGCCTTCAACAATGAGCAAAGACCAAACCGCATAGTGAGCTTTAAAAGGCCCCGATAAGACAATGTAAAACAATTCAAACGAGAAAACTAACGGCCTTATTTATGTAAAAAAATATGTAACAAATAAACAAACGACAACCCCTGAATTACAGGCTCCTGACTTGGGAGAGGCACATACATAAATAATGTGGCGGGGTAAACATGTTAGCGGGATCCCAACCCTCTCCCTAACCTGGGGCAGTGGTATAACAGTACACATAAGAACGAACTATAAAAATCAGTTGAAAAAGGCTTAACTCATCAGATGGACAAAAATACAAGTTAAATACGGTTAGTTGAACATATTGTTGTTCTGAGTTAACGAATGAACTAATAATTTGGAGTGTACATATTTCTTGCTCTTGCTACAAGGTATAAATTTACCACAACATTAAAAAGGAATGGAATTAAAGACAAATTGAACCAGATACCGGCGACTGGTTGTTGCGCTTTTTGCCATAATACATTTAATAGTTCAACAGTGATTTGTGACAGGTAGATCAAAATCCCAAATACTATCTATTTAAATTAAAGTAGTTCAAATTTCAAAATAAACGGGTTTTTTTTATGAAATTTTGGTTTATTATTTACAGCTTACATCCTTCAAAAGTGTTACCTTTATAATCACGCAGACGGACGGACGCAAAATTGTAAGACCCACCGATGCATAGATCGGGAATTTATTGCCCGAATACTAATTTTAAAGTTGTCGGGATATGAAAAAGGGGGTTTAAAATGTTTTATTTTGAAAGTTATTAGTTTTCGAAATACATGTACACATGTATTATGCAAATGTTTCCCTCTTTCTTTCAATAGAAATGTCATTGAACATAAATTACACGCAACACATTTCTAAATTTCTGAATAGATATGAACAGATAAATTGCACGCACATAGTACAAAATCCACCTAGAGCACGTCTTGGTCTTTTTTTAATATTGTATATTTGTGTTGTTGTTTCTTTTTAGATTTTTAAAAATGCAACGGTACAATGATATGAATAACTCTTGACTTAATTTTGTTTTAGGGAAAACGGTAGTATTTAATTTTCCCAGCATTAGGTTGGTCTTTTGTGTACCCAAGGCATGTGAAGGAAGTCAAATTAGGAGCGCTGTGATTGGATGTAAGGGTACAATATATTTTTTATTTATCTATGAATAACTGCAGTGTGTATATTTACAATATAAATTTTAAAACCTATTGAAATATTTTCTAGAGAATTATTCGAAAAGACTTGCAAAATTTCATAAATTTGGTGCAAAATGACGGTGGGCATGGATAACATAAACAAGCTCCGTTGGAAGTTGGTCATGATACTATTTGGCTTTAATTTTTAAAACAGAGTAATAAAGTACTAACACAACATGTAACTGTTTTATCCAGGTTTTTATCTTAAAAAGTGGTAAATTTAGAAAATGTTAACATTGTCGCCTATGGCAGAATAAATAGTACCGTTTTCCCTATACTGAAGATAGCAAGGGAAATCAAAGTCACTCAAACTTCAATTCTTTTATACTATTTTGAAGCTTTTGATTAGTACATTTGATTTTTATCACAAAGAATAAAAATTTTTCACTGAGAACAATACTGTGTTGAGAAAAGTGCTGAGTCATCATGATAGGTCAAATTGATTGGTAATGATATAAAACTTTATTCTAGGATGTCAATATTAACTATATTGTGTAAAATGCACCATATTATAGTTCTTTTGTATTTGATTTCACCTTTCGCAATGATTTTTTCAATTAGAAACACCAGAATTCAAGTCGCGACAAATATTTTTTACTGAAATGTTTGCCTTTTTTGCTGATTAATTCCCTAAATGTATAACTTGGGTATTTCTGTAAACATAATCTATTAAAATGGGAAATTGCCTGGTTTAGTTTGTACTGTTTATGGAATTAGGCAATATTTGGTCACATTGAAAGCATTTTCAGTGTTAGAATTGTTCATCTAAGAAAAAAAGAGGCCCACTTGAGGCTAAATTTACATAGAATTTATACTCTCCTGTGTAAAGAATTGTTCACATTCTTGATAATGCATGCAGGAAATATTTCAAAAGTGCTTTATTTTGTAGTTTCTTTCTTTTATTATATCAGACATAAATATTTTTTCATTTCCTACTGTTTGAAAGGACTTTTGTTGGAAATTAATATTCCCAAGGGACATAATTTAGCTTTTTACATTGATTAATACAGGCAACAAAGGCAACTTTACAGCTGAGTAGTTTGCATATTTAAAGTTTAAAGTGTCTAATATCTTTGTTTTCATCATCTCAAGACAGAATAATAGATTTTATAACAAGCTCTAAAATTTTAAACCACAATATGGCATATACTAAAGCATGGAATGGAGATTAGTATGAAAAATCTTGAATTTATGCATTTCTTGTTAATTTTTGATAAATTGAATACAAATTGAATGGAACTGTCCATTTTATCTGTTTAAATGGAACTATTTATCCATCTTTTTAAATAAGATAAGATATGATTGGATACAGGTTGTTTATTAAGGCTTTTCTGAAAGAAGTAGAGAATGAGGTAAACCAGCATGTAGGGGTGGGGACATAAAATGATGTATGTTTCTTTAAGTACTGGGGACATACAAGTATTTATTATAGCCAAGGTTTTCACAGTAGCCCAGTATTGCATTAATAATGTCATAAGAATTCTTTATATCTTTATGTCACAGTATAGAGAAAACGGCAGTATTTAATTTTCCCAGCATTAGGTTGGTCTTTTGTGTACCCAAGGCAGGTGAAGGAAGTCAAATTAGGAGCGCTGTGATTGGATGTAAGGGTACAATATATTTTTTATTTATCTATGAATAACTGCAGTGTGTATATTTACAATATAAATTTTAAAACCTATTGAAATATTTTCTAGAGAATTATTCGAAAAGACTTGCAAAATTTCATAAATTTGGTGCAAAATGACGGTGGGCATGGATAACATAAACAAGCTCCGTTGGAAGTTGGTCATGATACTATTTGGCTTTAATTTTTAAAACAGAGTAATAAAGTACTAACACAACATGTAACTGTTTTATCCAGGTTTTTATCTTAAAAAGTGGTAAATTTAGAAAATGTTAACATTGTCGCCTATGGCAGAATAAATAGTACCGTTTTCCCTTTAGCGTGTCTCACTGTCTGTAGCGAAGTTTTGCAATACAGCACAAATTTCGTTTTCAACTACCAGAAATAGTTTTTCAGAATATTACTTTAGTTTAGTTAAGCTTAAGAATTGCATACAATTATTTTTTTAAAACAGGTGTTACTTTCACTTTGTATAAAATGTAAAAATAGACCGTGAATGTAAAAATAGTTCAATATGTAGAACGTATTAGGAAATACATATACCTTAGTAAAACAATGTATTCCTGTTAGCCAAAACTGACACTAAGGTTGAGAAATATGTTATTTAGAAAAGGACAGGATTCAGGAAGAATTTTTTTTATCAGATAATTTGAAAATGTTCATGTCGGACCGGATAAAGCGGTTTCCGTCGTGGTTTCCGTGAAAGATTATCGGCATTTTTTTTCTAAACTTGAAAGAAATAAAATACTAGTTTTGTCCTATATGTATGGAATACGTTAGCTAAAGGCCCGATTTAATCAGATTTAAATTGTATGGTTTCCCCGTATATCTTTTTTTTTTTTACAAATTTCATATAAAACCCCACTAAAAAAATGTGAAGGCATATATTATGTTGGATTTCACAAATACAGAGTTAAAAGATACAGAATCGTCTAAAGTATACTAGTTTAATTTGTCATAATTTTGTTTCTCATGTTATGAACATGTATAACAGTTTTTACAATTTAATTTCATTGAAATTGAAAACGTTTTACAACAAAAATCTATCCAAATAAACTGTGACAATTCTGCTTCTATTGGTACCTAGTACATTACCGACAAGAAATGTCCCCACAATGTTTTTTTTTTATAACGTCAGGAACTACCTGTATGAAAACTTGTGAAACTTTATCGTAACGTCACTCAGTTTGACGTCGAATTGCATAAGGTCGATTTCTATCCGACGCGGCTCATATATTTTCACTATTTTTGTGACAACGTTCAAACTGGTGACGTATCCAGTACCAGAACAAAACCCCGGATAGGTTCTTTGTGGATAACTTTTAAGAGAAGCATACCATTTAGATCGTGTATTTCTAATAGGCCTTGCACTTTGCTTACAGTTTCCGCCAACTGCAGTCTGTAATACTTTGGAGTTTTCATTAATGACTAGAGTTAGCCCAGGAATATGAACGAAGATATCGTCATCCGTTTTCATAACGAACTGTGCGCGTTTGCAGTGTTGTGTTGCCCACTGATAACCCATCAATGTTTTATAAGTTAGATTATTGTATGCGTCCTTAAAATTTCCCAAAATAATATCCTTTGTTTGTAAGTTTTCCTTCTCTAATTCCTTAGTCATTGGCGAAGTAGAAATACATATCTGATGTGTCCGTTGTTCTTTTTAGCATATGTCAACCAAGTGTCTCTTATAGCGTTTCGACTCAACTTATTTTGCGGAGATGACGTTATCATTATAAGTATGTTGATAGAAACGTTACTTGTTTTACAAATATCTTCATTATTTATCAGAAATTTAAACTGTTTTGAAAAGCATCCATCACATTTATAAGGCTTCTCTATTGGTTTAACTTTAGCAAGACTTTTGTCAACGCGTGAATGAGTTGTCAAAGTTTTAAACTGTATGGTAAGATTTGTCCAACCACCTGCGGCATCATCTATCAACCATGTTGTTTTCTTTAAAAGAATAAATGATTCTTTTGTTGTGTACCAAATCAAGGGAAAACAAGTACTGAGTAAAATCGTTACTAAAATCAATCGTAAAATCTCCCTTTTCCCGATTTTCCATTTTTCCCAAACTACTTTTAACATAAAGACTGGTTTTCACTCTGACATTCACCTGGAATACAAGTAGAGCATTGAAATATATATATGTACCTTCCGAAAGAAATAAACCCATCATAGACATCCGAATTGAATTTTGTTCCCCAAATGTAGATTTCATATACACAATTTCCTGATTATGATTGTGTCCCATGAAATCGGATGCATGAGTAAAGAATAATGTTGAGAAAATTTGTTTTCCATTCGTTGCATTTATGGAATTCCACTTTTGTGTTTACCTTGGAATTCGATATTGGTTGTATTACTTTAACCCCATATATTTCAACCTTCAAATGCCTTTCTTTTAAAAGATATATTCATGCGTTTTTTGATTTTCAAATATTGGATAAATTATCTAATAATGCTGAATGTTAATGCAAATAATCATATCTACGACAACCAGGCGAAAGATGCAAAATAGAGAACGAAAGTTCAATGCAAACAATCATCGCCATGCTAATAAGCCAAATAACAGTAAACAAAGCAAATCATTGACTGAGTAACACTTAACCCACCAAAATAACATAAAAAAACAGCTGTCGTTCACAGGTGTTTCAAAAGGATATGCAGATTCTGATTGATAATAGAGTCTCAGAAAGATAATCAGATCCTGATCAGCATATTACACCCGATGGAATTGGAACATATAAATCGTCATCTGTAAAGCAGATATTTCATAAAGTTCAACCATCTCGAATTGTAGATATGATGAATAAAACGTTTCAACTTGGAAACCTTCTTTAAATAACTTCATTGCAATACATATATGACCCCTAATGTAAAATTCATTATAGGAAACAAGGTTTTAGAATCTAATATCAAGTAATCCATTACAATTCTAACCGAATGTTAATAAAAAAACTGTCATCATTGTTATCAACTGATATCAAAAGTCAACAACTGCAATATTCATATTACTTTTTTATCATCTCTAAATTTCAAGTATTTGCTCAAGATATATTTTTAATCCTTGTTATTATACAAACAGTATATGCTAAGATAATTTCTAACTTTAATTAGTTGAATTGCTCAATTCAGTTTACTATAAAAAGGACAGAAAAAATAACAAACGTCATTGACCTTGCCGTGGAAAAAACCTTTTATAGGTATACGGTCATACTGATCCTAACACGCCTGACATCATATGAAAAAAAGTAAAACCACAAAAATACTGAACTCTGAGGAAAATTCACAACGGAAAGTCCCTAATAAATTGGCCAATTCAAATGATAAAACATATCAAACGAATGGGCAACATCTGTCATATTCCTGACTTGGTACAGGCGTTTCAAATGTAGAAAATGACGGATTGAACCTGATTTTATAGCGCTTAACCTCTCACTTGTCTGACAGTCGCATCAAATTTCATAGTATTTAAAACGTAGCGTGAACAAAACAGACATAATAGGTAAATTTGTCAAAATAGGGACACATCAGTCATCACCGTGTAACAATCTTAATTAGAACAAAAACAAACAAATATAAACAAATACAAACAAATACAAATATAAAGAAACAAAAACAAACAAAGTCTGCAACGTTAAGTTCTATTTAAGTTTGGGCAATATTGAGATACTTTTTTTTAATGTAAATCTAGTTATTATATTACATTCGTGCAGCCATGTCATAATATGAATAGGTTTGTTGCTGGGTGTGTGTATTTGTC
Organism: Mytilus edulis; assembly: GCF_963676685.1. Lineage (NCBI taxonomy): Eukaryota > Metazoa > Mollusca > Bivalvia > Mytilida > Mytilidae > Mytilus > Mytilus edulis. The sequence goes on from NC_092356.1 coordinate 64,426,928, forward strand.
AACATATGTAGTACTGTCACACTATTACATTGTGCTAGGAAGAAGCACTTACATATAGGTTTAATTCGGACAAATCATTGTTGTTATCACCCCTATTAAATGTAGTTTAGTCTCTTTCAAAATGTGATGGAAACTTATTAGAATAAACTATCAAATGTTTCAGTCAATAGTCAGATAAACTGTTGCAGTAAATGTCACTGTTTAGACATCTCGCTTGCAGTCAATTCAGTACTCTTCATCAGTTTTTCAAACAAGGCGGTAAGTTATTTATGTATACAGGTAAATAAAGAACCGAGGAACATTTTGAACAGAAACTTAACAAAGGAGTAGGTTCAGTAAGACCCCTTTTTGGCCCCAAAATATAGCAGTTTTACAAAATTGTTAAAATGTAAACCTTTAGTTATTTATTGGACAGTAGAATGCTTATGCTACATAAATATGGGCTGTTTTTGACAATACAATGCATATATATCCGGTACTAGCACCATTAAGTCATGCTAAATTACTGAAATCCTCATAATTCTAGCATTTTAGTTAAATTTTAGACGGTTTTCGTGTAAAACGAAAGTGGCCGCATTCGTGTTCATCCTTAATATTGAAATGTAAGTGGTATTTTATGATAATGCATAACATATATAAAGGTTGAGGATGAACACGGATGCGGCCACTTTCATTTGTACCAAAAACCATCGGAAATGTGACATTTTTCGGCATATTAGGTAGATTTTTCATATTTGAGCTTGAATCAGATCGTTTTTAATGACTAAATCTGTTAAAATCTTTCACATAAACTAATTAATTCAAATAAAAAATAAAATAGTCACTTAAGTGTTTAAAAAGTGGTCAAAATCTTTCGTCATATGAACCTGAAATTTGAGGCCAAAATCGGTCCATACCGGACCTACTCCTTTTTATTAAATAATAAAATATGTTAACATTAAATCTGATTTTTTTAAAATAAAATAACGCACCATTCATCGGACACTTTAAACTTTTTAAAATGAATAAATTAGCCGTTGCAATTTTCAGTTCAAAATTTAAATAATGATTTCATATTTATTGATTACTTTTGCTAATATTGAAAGCTAAAATACAAATGAAATGCATGTATAAAAAACTTTGTAAATAAAGTTAAAGGTTGAATATCAAAAAAGGCGAAAGATACCAGAGGGACAGCGAAACTCGTAAATCGAAAATAAACTGACAACGCCATGGCTAAAAATTAAAAAAAAAGACAAACAGACAAACAATAGTTCATATTACACAACATAGAAAACTAAAGAATAAGCTACACGAACCCCACCAAAAAATGATGAATGGTGCATTATTTTATTATCCAAAAATTTCACATTAGTGTAAACATATTTTATTAATTAAATTCAAACCATGCAAGAAAACACAAGATACCGAAACCTGAAGATATAAAAATAATTAAAATAAAGTGGTCTTATTTTTCGTGTATTATACAATTGTATTTGTTTAAATCTGATACACTGGGAAAAACAGGATTGTAAAATGAACAATATACCACATGTCACAACTAAGAACACAATACTTCAGTATTTTATTTGTTCAGTGTAATATATTTTCAGAGGCCGATTTGCATTCATAATGAAAAGAATTTTTGTCATGTCCACAGATATGATATTGACATTATTTCTCAAATGGACGAATCACATATCTCCATGTAAGTGCGAACACAAATGAAACACACAGTTGGTAAAGTACTGTATAAATCTGTTTCCGTAAAACGCAAAACGCAAATTCCAACCAAACAATATAAATATATTTATTACAATACTTTCTACTGGGTACTGGGTTGCTAATATTCTAATTTACAATATAGATCAGTCTGTACAGTTCTCTCAATAATTGAATACCAGAACAGAAAGACTTGATAAATATGAATAAAACGTTTAAGAACTGGTTACTCATAAACATTGGAATACCTATTTGTGTTTTGGAATTTACATTAAAACGTATAAAATCAAAGTTTTTATCTTTTTAGGGTGTTACTTCAGTCAAAGAGACAACAACATTTTGAAAGCTGATTGAACCGTAACACATATTATAATATACCATCAAATGTGTATTTGCATATACTGTAAATATTTAACAGTCAAGTAACTAGTCCATACGGACGATATCGAAGACTTGTGTTGAAAGTGGGACATTTTTTTTTATTTACGACGAAGATGGACGACGACAGACGTTCACTTAAGGTTGTTATTTCATACCCGTCACTTTATAAACTTAATAGTTTAACATCTTAGATGCAGCATTTAGAATAGAGGATAATAAGTCACCAACATATGAGTTCGTGACGTTCTTTCAACCATTTTGAAAACAATTACATCTCAAATGCAGCATTTTGAATAAAGGATAATGAGGTTGTCCAAAAAAAAATAATCGTGAAATGTTAAAAAAACCAAAACATTGCAAGACTGAAGTCATGGGGACATTTGCTTGGTCATAAAAACCTAGTTGTAGCAATTCCAGAAAGATATATGCTAAGGATTAAGGACATTATGGAAGACTCTTATCATTGGTATAGCGGATGAGCTTCATTTTTTATATGCTTCGAATTTGTTCGTTTTGTTTCTCCTGTATTATGAATTATAATTGGTAAACGGATCATGAAACATACTGTCGGAACCACATAAGCCTTTCAAGTTCAAATTAGTTCTTGGTCTTTACCAATCCGTAAATAAAATGAAATCAAACAACTTTTTTTTAATCAAAATGTTTTATTTCAGTAAGAAATTCATTTGCTGCATTTGAGGTTAATATTTTGAATAGAAAAGTTTCAGAGAGGCCTTCTAATTCTGCTTAAATGCGTCAATTATTCTGATATCACTGAAATAGCAAAAAGTTTCACTGTTTTTTAATCGCCATATTTTCTATTTCTTATTTCTCAACTAGTTTCAACATAAAGTATTGATAATGTTTTTTGATATACTCACCATTCAGAACCACTTCTTTTAGATCCTTACTTGCTGGTCGTTTAAGATGTTTTTAAATTGATCTTTCTCTATATTATATATTTTGTGACACCTATGTCAATAAAAGGTAACATTACCTGCTAGAAATTTTAATTGTCTTTTGCCAAACATAAATTGTGAATTGATGTTTCCTCTCTTTCATGCAAAATACTCTGAAGGAGACAGAATACGTATCAATATTTCAAAAGTAACTTTCTATTCTGCTTTGATATTGGGTTTTCTTAAAAAAAAATTATGTGACTTAAAAATAGATATCGCAAAAAAGACATTGCATATCTTTTGTTCCGTTTTTTTGTGTGCAGTCAAATCAAACAAAACGCAGTTTTTTTTTAATAGAAATCGAATTCTATAAGATGCAAATAATTAATTAAAAAAAATCAGGTGTCTCTTATAAAAGTTACAGATACAGTATATGAAGTACCTGTTGTAAAATGATGCAAATTTCGATAATAAATGTCATTCTTATAATGCTTGAGAGCTTTATAATAAATAGGGAAAAACAGTATAAGCTAAGCTAGGCAACATGTTAACAAAGTTGTAATGTTTCTTTTAATTGTTACATTTTTAGTTCAACTAGCTAAGAAGAATGATATCCTAAACATTTTATGTTATTGAATTCAAAATTGCAAGTTCAAACGTGACAGGTTTTAGAATTTCTAACAATTGTTAAAATAAAGAGGGACGAAAGATAACAGAGGGAAAGTCAACTTCAGAAATTGGAAATAAAAAGACAAAAAGACATAAAATAGTACGCAAGAAAGAACATAGAAAACTAAAGGCTAAGCAACACTAACATAAGGAAGGTAATGAAGCAAAGTATGCGTTTTGGTTTGATTTGACTGCACACGGAGCAATAACATGAATTTAGAATTAAATTACATGAATGAATTTGGATGGAGAGTTGTCTCATTGGCACTCACACTACATCTTCCTATATCTATTTGCTGCTAAGACAAGGCTATGAAATGGAAGGTATCAAAATATCTAGTTGAACTTATCTATCGGACTACTTGTCCTGAACACAAAACAATCAATCAATCCATTGAATTGGTCATTCTAGAGGGAGCAAATTCGTATGTACATGAAATACAAATGCATCAGTAATGGATTTTGTTGGGCAACCCTGCATTTCAGTCAGAACATAAAATTTCATATTTTTTTTTTTTTTTAGGCGATATTCATATTTGAATTTGACGTCTTTTTCACCCATGTAATTATTTGATGTTAGTGTAAAGTTCTCATCGGTTTATATGATCCGTTCATCCTTTTTTGACTCTTCAAATTTAAGAGTCTTATCTAAAAATGAGGGTACTTTTTCTAAAAATAACGGTACTTTTTATATGGCCTTCCAAATACCGTTTCGATCCCTAACATCACTGAAGAGACATTTATTGTCGAAATCCGGATCTGGTGTACTAAATAAATATTGACACCGTATGTTTGTGGCATAACATCAAGGCCACAAGTTAAATTTGTTTTCCTGTTTAGTATTACATTTATTTTTAGATCCATTTTATTACATCTTGTGATCAATTTTATTTGGCAATCGCCAATGGCAGTCAGCAGGGTTAAAGAACATCAGTTGTTAGTCAAATGCGTTTTGTTTAAATATACTTTTTCACTTTTTTGGTCTTTTGGAAAATGTTGTTTGTGCTGTTTTTAGACCCTTCTACAACGAAATTTGTTTTACATGCACACGTATAAAAATTGCGGTTTTTATCCAACGCAATCATAGGTTTGAACGTAGTTTTTAATTTAGACTCGTAATATATACGATATGGAAAGGTAAAATAACAAAAATACCGATCCCCGAGGAAAATTCTAACGAAAAGTATCTAAGCAAATGGCAAAATCAAAGGATCAAACATATCAAATGAATGAATAACAATAATTCTGACTAAGTACAGGCATTTTTTCATTTAGAGAAAAATGCCTGTACTTCACATCGAAAAGAAAGCAGCTGTAAAAGTCCCCTAAATGTCTAGTGCAAAAACAAAACCAATGGTCCAATCTTTGTAAAATCAAGTGGCGAGAGACATGGATGTATTCTTAAACAACATTGCCTGATCGATAATATTTTTAAAAGATTTGTATGTTGGTTCGACATTGGTTTTTATTTTATATTTCTTATTCGATAAATGATTTATATTTTTATATTATTATTTTTGTTTCAATATAATCAATTGAATATATATATAAGAAGTTATTGATTTTTTTATTAGCACGCGCCGTTGTTTAGGATATGTCATGCATAACCGATGATGATATTCAATACCAATTATCGTGTTGATTAGGTCTTTACAAATCCTTAATTAGGTCATTTGGTCTTTAGTAATTAGTAAAGGTAATCAACACATACTAGTTTATCAAACTAGAAAGATTTTCTTAGCTCAAAAATAAAGATAACAGTTGCAAAAAATGTCAAATAAACGTTACGTTTTGTTTGTAATAATATTAAAGGCATTAGAGAAATTTTAGAATTCCATTCAATCAATTTAATTTGAGAACGTTAACAAATATAGAACTTGTTATTGCAAATTGTGGCGTCCTTTAAATAGGGATTAAAACCCGTTTTAACAGCGTTTGTTTAATGGTTAATTATGCACTGGGCACGTGTCGTTATTTCATAGAAATTGATCCAATATCCACCCATTTAGGTGCGAATCATATCTCTGGCCTTACATTGATACTGTGCTATGTACGCAATGTTTCGGGTTATTTCGGAAATGTTTTTATTCCAGGGAAACCTTCATCAGAGACTACCCCTATTGTTTTTGTTTTGATTTGTTTATTTTTGATTTTTGTTACTATTTTACTTTAATTAATTTTTTTTTTTTTTTTTTTTTTTTTTAATTCTAAATATTTTAAAACGTTTCTGAATTGTGTTTTTAATAATTCCACTTTTTGATTTGTTTTTTGTTTTTCTTAACTTTTTCAACCAATGTTGAATTAATTAATTGAGCGTTTCAGAGTACGAATTTGTCCTCAGAAGAATATCATTTTACATGTGTTGTTTACATGATGGTCATTAATTAGTTCCGCACAGTTAAATGTTTAGTAGAAACTGTGAGGTTTAGATAAATTATTTTATAGTTCGTTTAACTAATTCACCAATGTTTCTGTTTCTTTTGAAACCTATTGATAGGTTTTTATGGAATTTAGCACCTATTGTAGAATCCGTTTTAATAAGATGCCAGTATTTCCTGAATACTTTTTGAAGTTTTTCTGCTTGAGGATGATAATTTGTAATGAATGATACATTGTATTTATTTTCAACTTTGTTCTTTTTCTTTAATTTAATTTGCCTGTCTTGGAATTTGATTTTTGATAGAATTTGTTCTACCAATTTCCGTTTATATCCTCTTATTAACAGTTTTTCAATAAAAAGATTTTTTCTGGTTTGAAATTCACTTTCATTGTTGGTGTTTCTAAGTATGCGAATGCCTTCGCCTTTAATAAAAGATTTAAAGTTTGAGATGGGATGGTTTGAGTTTTTATGAAGATATTGGAATTTTTCAGTTTTCTTTGTAAAACATTTCAGGTCTAAAACAACAGTATTTTTGAAGCGTTTGCCCTTGAAGATTTCTTGGTCTAGAAATTTTATGGACTGTTTATTGCACTCGTAAGTGAACTTTAGCAGGTCATGTTGTTTATTTGCATTTTCAAACATAAAGTCAATTTCAGACTCTTTTGCTTTCACCATTAGAAGTCCATCATCTCTCATTCTTTTATGAAAAATTATTTTTTCAGAGATTGGAGAGTTTTTAAGGATTGAGTTTATGTGATTGTAAATAGCAATGTCACATATTTCAGGGGAAGCTGTTGCTCCCATTGATGCTCCAATGATTTGGCGATATGACTTTCCATGAAAGGTAAATTCATTATTGGAAAGGATGAGTTTTGTTATTTCAATCAAAAAATTGTTGGTAGGTTTTGTTATAGAATATTCAATTTTGTCATGTTCATCAAGCGCTTTTTGTAATGCTTCTGTGATTTCTTCAAATCTGAGATTGGTATATAGTGATGTTATATCATATGTAACAAGTAGTACATTATTATCAAATGTACAGTTTTCAATATTTCTGATTAAGTCACCTGTATCAGATATGTATGTTTTTTGTGTTTTCACTAAGGGAAGCAAGAAATAATCTAAGTATCTCCCTAACCTTTCAAGTGGTCCATTACACTGTGATATTATTGGTCTACCAGGGACATTTATAGTTTTTATTTGATTGTTCTCGTTTTCAATGTTTGGAAAACTTCACGGTCTAGTTTGTGAATTTTAGGGAGGAAGTATGCAAAAGGTGTTTTTATATAATTTTGTTCATTTTTAATGTATTTGAAAGATATTTCATCAATACAGTTATCTTCTTTCATTTTGTAGATTATTTCATATACCTTTTTCTGAGTGTTTTTAAGATTTATATCTTGGATTTGTTCATAATGTATGTTATCATTCAATTGTTTTTCACCTTCTTCTAGGTAGTCAGAAAGATTTTGAATGACTGTTACATTGTTTTTATCTGCTTTATGAATGATGATATTTTCATCGTGTTTTAGATTCTTCAGACAATTCCTTTCTTGTAGTGAAAGGTTAAATTCAGTTTTAGGGACATATTTAGATAATTCCATTTTGGTATAGAAAATATATTTTTCAATAGGGTTGTCGGCAAATGTCGGCACCGAAAATTTTGATTTCTCCTTAAAAGGATGAATTTTACTGTGTATATTTCGATTTTCAAAGTATTTTTCTACTATTTGTCACGTGTTTTTGACGTAGTAAATATCAGCTTATAATTTATTCCTCATGTAATATGAAAATATATCGTTATAAATGATTTGTTATGTATTTGACTAAGATTCGGATCCACTTAATATTCTTGTGCATTCAAATATCTATACAAGCAAAGAGCATTTAAGTCAAGAATGAAGTAATATAATTTCAGGTGATAACATATTACTAATTTATAATGTAAAAAAAATCATAGTTTAAAAAAATTGTCTGACTTGCAATAAATCTTGAATTGCATGGGTTCACATACATCCGTGTACTTTAAAAAACAACTTTATTGCTTTGATTTGCAATAAATCTAAAATTGGGTTCACAGACATCTGCGTGCTTTAAAAGACAACAAAAAATGTTTTAAGAATATTTAAACGAAATTCTTGGGGATCTATACTATGAATGCTTGATTTAATTTAAAATGTATATCATGTTTAAAACAACTCAAGATACTTTTATTTTCTTTTAAAAGAAAACGATGAAAAGGGGCATTTAGAACCCATGAGTCAAGAAAAAAGACCCCATCGTGGTCAGAATTAAAACAACGAAAATAGAAATAAAAGTCCACAAAAACTCCACAAAGAAACATATGGTTCATTGATGACGATATAAAAAAATCAACTGATTTTGACGAATCATGATATATGTTTTCCAATTATTATAACGGTAACGTTTAAATAATTGACACCTCTGACAAATAAGGATAATTTGACAAACCACAATATAAATTTAATCAAGTTGACGCTAACGATAGTTGAAAATTACAATTTGGCGCATGATGTTAAAAGGCATTTGAACCATCTTGAAAGATTTCTAGAATAATTTATTACAACACGGGCCCGTAAATGTAAAGACGAATATATATATGCTTTATATTTTCATTGCATTGGAAGATATTTGTTGTTTTATATTTCTAATTGATCTCGTTATCTCTCAATTTATAGTAACAAAACTTAATGAAATTCATCAAACTGACAAGTTGTCACAGCTAGCTAAGATGGTAGATTAGGGAAAACTGAGAAGAAAACAAATCTAGACAAAACAAACAAAAATTAAATTAAACGTAAAAACCACGAATAGTCACTGGTCTGACAAGTGTTTCAAACTGGTCCGAGTTGTCTTTTCACCAATAGATTCCACCTAAAGCTGCCAAGAAGCCATTTTTACCGAAATTTCGTTGAAATCCCGTTGTTCAACTATAGAAAAACATCAGTCTATATCTACCAACACTCTGTATATCTACCAGCACTCTGTATATCTATCACCACTTTGTATATCTATCACTACTCTGTATATCTACCACTACGTTTTTATATCTACCACCACTCTGTATCTCTATCTCCACTATATCTATCGCTCGTTTGTATATATATCACCACACTTTGTATATTTGTCACTTCCTTGAATATCTATCACCATTTTGTATATCTATCACCACTCTGTATATCAATCACCACTCTGAATATCAATCACCACTATGTACATCTATCACCAGTTTAGAATATTTCACCCCAGTCTCAATAGAATGATTTTATACTTCTAAAAAGATATGGTTTCGAAAAACATTTATTTCAAAATAGGGAAAACATTTATCAATTGCGATCGGTTCCAAAACTTGACCTTTAACCTAGACTAAAATTTCAAGGTCATAGATGATGAATCTCAAACCATATGACTTATTTTTCAACATTCCAATACACTATGACAGCATGTTTTTTGTTTGTGTCTCATACACCACAAAGTACCTACTTTGAGCAGAAAAAAACACAATGTAGCAGAAAGGACCACAAAGGAGTTTTTAGAGCACAAAGGATCACTGGTTTGTAAGGAGATAGTATTTTTTTAATCTGTATTTCAGAAATGTCAATATATGCTTCGCTTTATCAAATTTTATTTTGGACAAAAACAAAGAATCTACTTTTAGAAATTCCTACGAGTTCGGTTTTATTTTAAGTTTGCTTTTTACTTTTTTATTGTTAAAGTTTCATAGAAAATAAGTAAAATATATTAATTGCTTTGATTAATTCAAGAAATTCAGTTGAAATAATATTGTCATGCAATAAATTTTCTTTATTTTTTCACTTTAATGGTCATCGAAATGAAGGACCAACCATCAAAATTCTGTACTTAAAAAACAAAACAAATGACGTTCCATCGCATTTATACCTCATGTCCAAAGTCTAGACATTGTAAATTTGCTGCATAATTATTCAAACGATCTGGAGAAAACTAAAATAGAAACACAAAACTAAAGTTTGCATCTGTTATGAAAACATTAATATTCAGACTACCTGTTTATAACAAGTTTCTGTAACAAAATCCAAACATTAATTGGTTAATTATTTGATTTCCTCGAATTCAATATTCTAATAACGATGAAATTAAAGTTTACATTTCCATAGAAGAAATAGCTAAATGCATTAAAAATCTGAAAACAATAAACCATGTGCTTTGCCACAATGGGAATATATTTCCATTCGTAAATCATGTATTTTAATGTATAGAGCAATTTAAAAACATTTGAAAGGATACTATACATTAATACTACCTAAAGATTCAAAATGTTCATGAAAACTGAAAAGTGAATTTCTTGTACAAATTGAAATAAAAACTACACTACTTTATAAAATAGAAATTTAAAACATACGTATTATAAGCAAATGCTCATTATGAGGTAAACGAAATCGAAAGGATTTTGTAAATTAATCAGGGTGTTAGTTTTCTCTGTTAAATTGTTTAACATTTTTCATTCTCGGCCTTTTATAGCTGACTGTGCGGTATGGGCTTTGCTCATTGTTGAAGGCCGTACAATGACCTATAATTGTTAATTACTATGTAATTTGGGCATCCCCAATGAAGAGTTGTGTCCTTGGCAATCATACCACATCTTCCTTTTTTTTTAATTCAAACTCATAAGTCGAAAGAAAACTGACAATTTCATGGCCAAAAAAAATTAAGTTTATAAACAGATGATCAACAGTATACAAGACATAACTTACAAAACTGCAGGAGTAGGGGTATTATTATTAAGAAAATATTACTAACTTTATTCCTCAGAAATCTATTCCATCAACAGATTTACGTCTGTTAAAACCCATATATCTTAATTTCATCAATAATAAAATAATAATAAACGTCAATAGTATAGATACACGAGAGTTATAATAACAGCCAGTGTAAAGTATAACAACAACAAAGGTGAAGTTGACAACTTAAATCTGACCACGAAAATATAAGTTAAGAAAGATAGTTCTCATTGAAGCAAAGCTTGTTTGCAAATTGTTCACTTTTTATTTTACTAAACACTACTCGAAACTACATATATATTCTGTTTATTGGTCAAATTATTTAAAAAAAAAAAAAAAAAAAAAAAAAGAACAAAAACAAAAAGGACAATAATAAGACTTTGGAATATGTATCGCACACAATAGTATGTTTCGTGTACTGTGATTGACTTTATCATATAAAATTCTAGGACTTCAAATTGAAAATGTTTTTTTTGTATCATTGTCATATCTTTTTAACTGTATCGATAACATTTGAATTGTTAGTATATCTTGGCTTTCTGATCATTTTGTGTGATAAAGTGTATCCTTATCTATTATACTTTTCTATCATTTATGACAAAACGCCAAAAAAAAAGGTGAACATCGTCTTTAAAGGGCAATAACTCCAAAAAAGAGTCCGACTATTTCCTCCATATTATCTTCATTGTAGATTTTGTTTTGCTGATAATTTTTGCCTAGCTAATTCTCTATCTGTATAATATAGTTTTAAGATACAAGACAAAAAACGCTAAGATTGGTCAAAGTCATCATCGAAGAGCAATATCTCTAATAAGGAGTCTATAAGACAATAACGACTTGGTTGATGGGCTGGGTCATCGGATGCCATAAAATGTCAGCACAGATAGATCTTCACCTGATGAACATTTTTACATTTTGAGGATGATTTAGGCCAAATTAGGTTTTATTTTGACCAATAGTTTCAGAGAATAAGATTTTTGTGAAGTTAACGGACGACGACAGACGACGGACGCAAAGTGATGAGAAATGTTCATTTGGCCCTATTGGGCCAGGTGAGCTGAAAAAGAGGTTTGGATTCATGTCTATGATATAATACAAAAATAGATGACAGTTGACACCAAGAACAATGACAGAAAACAGTAAAATTGACTCACCTTGAAGGAATATTCTCGATATGTTTTGAACATATAAAGACGTTAACTCATTATGCTGACATTATCAATAACATTATTTCACACTCATACCTAGTTAAAACTTGTAGTTTTAAAACCGATGATTGATATTTGCACTATGTGGTTATACAATATGAAATAAAATCTATAGTCATACACTGTGAATTGTAAATTTCTTATTACCACTCAAATACAGGAGAGATCAAGTACATGGTAGCTATTTCATTCAACAGCTTTTATGAACTAGCCATATATACAGACGAAAAAAGGAAGGTTAATAGGTACAATAGTATAAACTATTGTAAATTTGTGAAAAAGGTTAGATAGTAACTGCAGTTATATTTCATGTATTAATCCTCTCTTACTCCGAACATCCTTGAGTCCTCTCTTTACGCTTTTAAAGTTTTACTAATACATATACAATAACTTGTGGTTAATAAAATATTTACGGGGTCAATCTCACCCTCTAGTTGATCGATTGAGTATTGATTGCTTATCGACCAGTGGTAATTACGTACCCTATCAAGACACCAGAACGGCTAGTGAGAATCTATTAAACATAACTTCAACAGGATTTAAACACGGACAAGGTCCGTTTTTTGTAATTATTGATTTTCAGCTGACAAACTCAAACTAACTCAGTCTTATTGTGGCCAGATTCTGCATAAATTATGTAGATACACAATTGTCTAAATCATCAAATGCATTACAATTATATTATTCGCATAGCAAATATTGAGCTGAAAAATATTATTAACCATGTTACCCGATTCTTAAACACAAGACACAATATCAACATGGGTCCCAATTTCCAATTATATAAATACAAGACGCAATATCAATATGTTTCTTGGTTACTAAATACAAAATCGATACCAATATGTTTAATCATCATTAATATCATTGACCAGCAGACATAATTAATATTTTGTTTTCTAAATGGTTTGGACGTTTCCAAAAAGCTGCATTCAATTGATAAAGTAGACAAACGTTTTCCATGGCAGAACTAACTTATAGTTAGATATGTCAATTAATATTAAATGAAAAAGAAAAAAAACCCCACTTGTATCTACTTCCTTTTTTATACTGCAACTAGTTGTGTTTATTTCCTATGTATAGTAACACAGCTATATTTTGTGCAATGTCAATTTCATCATGGAACACTTTTTCAAAAGTCAGGGGTTCACTAAGGGGTGAAAATAAGTTTGAAATTTGTGTTACAATTTAAATAGCTATGAATTTATTTATTTAAGTTGCAGTGTAAAAACAATATTAGGTAGAACCGCGCCCTTCTCCAGTTTCTCAGCCTCATACAAGAAAGTTGATATTTTTCTGACATTAACCTAATATTGTATATTTATCAGAAGCACTAATTATATAAAGAGTGTTTATAATATTATAGATATCGTCTGTCCCTTAATGGAAAAATGAACAAGAAAAAAAGGCAGCATACTACTGTAACGAAAATAGATCATAGTTCATTTATTTTGATGTGAAACACCAGTTGTCTTTCCCTTTTAATTCTGTTTCTATGTGTATATTAGTTTCTCCATAGTTGAAGCACCATCTGTTACTTAAAACACCCCTAAAGTTGGTATAATCTAGATTTTCAACCCTTCAAGTATAATGGACCGTTCCATGTGGTAGTATATAAACCAGCTCAAGACAGAGAAACTTTGTCAGTTATATGTGGACCGTTGAAGTGATAACATCAGGGATTATTTTCCAACTGGTAAGTAGAGTGAATTAAGTGATTCCAATGGATATATAAATAGTGTTCGGATTTATATGTGGATATTGCAATAGTGATTGTCATACAATGTATAAAGTGAATCTGATATATATATATAAGTGGTTATTGTATTAATGAGAATACAAGGTGTATACTTGCTGGTGTTGCAAGTTGTTATATTGTGGAAGTGTATTAGTGAAAGTGCACTGTGTTAAACCTTACCAGTTGGATAATATTCATTGTGTGGGAACTCAAAAGGATAGTTAGTGCGTGAGTTCAGCTGTGTTATATATATATTCCTTGTGAATTGAAACATTGTGCAAGTGTAATTGTGTCATTGTGTTATTGTGGTTAGTTGCAGACTAACAAGGTGATACTACATATTGGTGGACGTTGTAAATAGAAGTTGTATATATGTGATTTTGTGTTCATACGTTTTGTGTAATACTTACTTGATGCATGTTGCAAAGTAATATGTTGGTGACATGGTGTAATAAAGTGCCGTATGCATGTTGCATAATAATCTGTTAGTGACATTGTGAATAAATCGGTCTGATACATGTTGCATAGTGATTGCATAGTGACATTGTGTAAATATATTTTGTTATGATACAGTGTGTTTATATATTGTGAATGAGAAACTTCGCCTTGAATTTTGATTTATGTGCATTGTGCTGTGTATATATTTTTCGTAGTAAATCCTTTTATGGATGTGTTGATTGTTTGAACACTTGAAATCCTGATTTATTCAGATACGGACCCATTGATCGCCCGGTTACACGTTACACTACTGTATAATTTCATGTGCAATAAAAGTGATTTAATGTTTAGTTCAAATATAAAAATGTAAAAAATAGTTGCAAATTTCCTCTTTTAAATATATTACATACACTATACTTTTTGTTTCGGTTAATTTTTCTCTTTTGGTGCACACAGAGTTTCCCACATGGACAGTAACTAACGTGTTATATTCATTACGACAAAGTCCAAATGTTCTCATAAACCCATCAATATAATGCAATTTTAATCCAAGTTGTTTAATACATAAGGAAACATATACATCTTCAAGATGAAAATACGGAACATCTTTATATATTTTCACTATTTTTGTGACAACGTTCAAACTGGTGACGTATCCAGTACCAGAACAAAACCCGGGATAGGTTTTTTTTGGATAACTTTTAAGAGAAGCATACCATTTAGATCGTGTATTTCTAATAGGCCTTGCACTTTGCTTACAGTTTCCGCCAACTGCAGTCTGTAATACTTTGGAGTTTTCATTAATGACTCGAGTTAGCCCAGGAATATGAACGAAGATATCGTCATCCGTTTTCACAACGAACTGTGCGCGTTTGCAGTGTTGTGTTGCCCACTGATAACCCATCAATGTTTTATAAGTTAGATTATCGTATGCGTCCTTAAAATTTCCCAAAATAATATCCTTTGTTTGTAAGTTTTCCTTCTCTAATTCCTTAGTCATTGGCGATTCTCCAAGTAGAAATACATATCTGATGTGTCCGTTGTTCTTTTTAGCATATGTCAACCAAGTGTCTCTTATAGCGTTTCGACTCAACTTATTTTGCGGAGATGACGTTATCATTATAAGTATGTTGATAGAAACGTTACTTGTATTACAAATATCTTCATTATTTATCAGAAATTTAAACTGTTTTGAAAAGCATCCATCACATTTATAAGGCTTCTCTATTGGTTTAACTTTAACAAGACTTTTGTCAACGTGTGAATGAGTTGTGAACGTTTTAAACTGTATGGTAAGATTTTTCCAACCACCTGCGGCATCATCTATCAACCATGTTGTTTTCTTCAAAAGACTAAATGATTCTTGTGTTGTGTACCAAATCAAGGGGAAACAAGTACTGAGTAAAATCGTTACTAAAATCAATCGTAAAATCTCCCTTTCCCGATTTTCCATTTTTCCCAAACTACTTTTAACATAAAGACTGTTTTTCACTCTGACATTCAACTGGAATACAAGTAGAGCATTGAAATATATATATGTACCTTCCGAAAGAAATAAACCCGTCATAGACATCCGAATTGAATTTTGTTCCCCAAATGTAGATTTCATCTACACAATTTCCTGATTATGATTGTGTCCCATGAAATCGGATGCATGAGTAAAGAATAATGTTGAGAAAATTTGTTTTCCATTCGTTGCATTTATGGAATTCCACTTTTGTGTTTACCTTGGAATTCGATATTGGTTGTATTACTTTAACCCCATATATTCAACCTTCAAATGCCTTTCTTTTAAAAGATATATTCATGCGTTTTTTGAATTTCAAATATTGGATAAATTATCTAATAATGCTGAATGTTAATGCAAATAATCATATCTATGACAACCAGGCGAAAGATGCAAAATAGAGAACGAAAGTTCAATGCAAACAAACATCGCCATGTTAATAAGCCAAATAACAGTAAACAAAGCAAATCATTGATTACTAAAGACTGAGTAACACTTAACCCACCAAAATAACATAAAAAAACAGCTGTCGTTCACAGGTGTTTCAAAAGGATATGCAGATTCTGATTGATAATAGAGTCTCAGAAAGATAATCAGATCCTGATCAACATATTACACCCGATGGAATTGGAACATATAAATCGTCATCTGTAAAGCAGATATTTCATAAAGTTCAACCATCTCGAATTGTAGATATGATGAATAAAACGTTTCAACTTGGAAACCTTCTTTAAATAACTTCATTGCAATCTATATATGACCCCTAATGTAAAATTCATTATAGGAAACAAGGTTTTAGAATCTAATATCAAGTAATCCATTACAATTCTAACCGAATGTTAATAGAAAAACTGTCATCATTGTTATCAACTGATATCAAAAGTCAACAACTGCAATATTCATATTACTTTTTTATCATCTCTAAATTTCAAGTATTTGCTCAAGATATATTTTTGATCCTTGTTATTATACAAACAGTATATGCTAAGATAATTGCTAACTTTAATTAGTTGAATTGCTCAATTCAGTTTACTATAAAAAGGACAGAAAAAATAACAAACGTCATTGACCTTGCCGTGGAAAAAACCTTTTATAGGTATACGGTAATACTGATCCTAACACGCATGACATCATATGAAAAAAAGTAAAACCACAAAAATACTGAACTCTGAGGAAAATTCAAAAATTTGTAAACAAGTTAAAATTTTATGAATAAATTATACCTACCTGACATATGTCCGTTAGGATTTCTTTCTCTCGTTGGTATTTAACTCGCTCCCCACCGGAAGTTAAAAACTAGTACTCAGGTGTACTGTTATGACTTCCGGTCCAGGTAAACGAGATCAGTTTTCACTCGGCGCTTGAAAGACACCTTGTATCAAACTTCTCATTTACGGGGAGGTAGGGTGGTCTGACATATGTCAGGTAGGTATAATTTATTCATAAAATTTTAACTTGTTTACAAATTTTTGAATTTGAATTTCATAAATTAAAAACCTACCTGACATATGTCCGTTAGGATTATCTCTGATTCCAAAGCAATCCCGTTCTGGATGTGGATAAATAGAGGTTTGCCTCTATAGATCTTTAGGAATCATTTTCCTCTTCTTCACATCAGTTCATTTTATATATATATGTACAAACATCTTTTTGTAGTTTTTAAAGTTTTATGATTTTTTTAAATATTTTTCTGCATTTTTTATAAAAAATGTTTCCCACAACTTCATGTTGTAAGTATTTTCGATATACAGTTAAAATATATCACTGTTAATATTTACACACAAAACTAAAACATTCTCTTCACCAAACTCGTCGGGAAAGTATTCAAATGTTTAAAAAATCCACCTGTACATCTTTTAAGTAAAAATTCACAAAAGTGTTGGCTTGACTCCAATCTGCACTATCTAAAATGTCTTTCATTTTTGCTCCTTTGAAAAGAGCCCAGGAAGGTCCAATTGACCTAGTAGAATGTCCTTTCACTGAAGGAATATCTTTCTTCTGTTTCTTATATGCATGCTTAATCACCTTAACTAACCAACTTGAAATAGTTTGTGAAGACACTGTTCTATGTGGTTTATTTACAGTTAAAAACAATTTCAGTTCATCTTTGCCATTCTTGTCTGTTAAATCCTCTGTATTCCTCAAATAATGTGTCAAAGCCCTCTTAGGATCTAACAATCTGTTGTTCTCAAAAGCTGGAACAAAAATAGTTGGACTTTGATGAGAAATTCTATCTTGTTTTGACAAACCATGACGTAAAAAAGTTACCCCTTTTTTTCTGAACATTAACTGAACCTTCACCAATTCTCAAAGATTGCAAATCCCCACATCTTCTAAGAGTAGTAATTGCAATAAGAAAAATTGTTTTCCAAGTTATATATTTCAAACTGGCTTTTTTCATTGGTTCATAAGGTTCTTTCTTTAGTAAGTCTAAGACTAAAGGTAAATCCCACTCGGGTACAAGTTTTCGTTTAGGCGGTCTCGTATTAAAAACCCCTTTCAGTAATCTTATAATGTAAGGATGTTGACCAACAGGGATTTTTTCAATAGGAGATAATACTGAAGACAGCATAGACCTGTAACCTGCAATTGTCCTATACTGTAAACCTTTGTCAAATAAATGTGTTAAAAAATTTGCACAATTTTCTAAAGAAGCTGTATAGGGATCGATATCCCGTTCAGAACACCAGCTATTGTATTTTTCTAAATTTAGCTTTGTAATCCTTTTGAGTACCTGCCCGCCAAGATGCTGACAAGAGTTTCCTAGCGTTTTCAGAAAAACCTTTTGTTTTGAGCTGCTGCTCGATAGTAGCCATGCAGTTAACTGAAACACTTCTGGGTTCGGATGTGCCACTTTTCTCTTGCCCTGAACCAGCAGATTTTCTACTAGTGGAAGTTTTAGAGGACAAGCTACTAGTAGTTGTAACAACTGGGGATACCAATGTTGTCTTGGCCAATGTGGAGCTATCAGTATTATCTCGCACTGAAATTTTTGCATGTGCTGTAAAATTTTTGGAATAAGTGCAAGGGGGGGAAATGCATAGGCAAACATGTTGTTCCATTCTATGGATAGAGCATCCACTGCTAATGCTTGCGGGTGATTCATCCATGAGCAAAACACAACTGCCTTTTTTGTTTTCGTTTGTCGCAAAAAGATCGATTGTTGGATGCCCCCAATTTTGAAAAATTTGATGCACAACTGAATTGTCTAATTCCCACTCTGTTGCCTGAATTTTTATCCGACTCAATTGATCTGCTAACACATTGTTTACTCCTGCAATGTGTGCTGCTTTCAGATAAATTTTGTTTTCTAGGGCAAACATCCATAAATCCCAAGTCCTTTGACATAGTTGAAGTGACCGAGTCCCTCCTTGCTTGTTTATGTATTGGACTACCGTAACATTGTCTGACCGAATCAAAACTAGTTTGTTTTTCAAAAATTTCTGAAATTTCTTCACAGTCAGAAAAACTGCTTCCAATTCTAGATTGTTTATATGTAACAGTTTTTGCTCCTCTGTCCAAAGACCCTGAGCTTTTAGATTGTTCATGTGACCCCCCCCCCCCCCCAACCCGACTTGCAGGCATCCGTCGTGATTGTAACTGAGGTCTGATTTTGTTTTAAAGATCTTCCCTGCATAATGTTTGCTAAAGACAACCACCATTTCAAATGAACTTTTAGGTTTGGAGTACATTGAATTTGAAAATCTAAACTCATTTTTGATGGGGTCCAGTTTCGAAGTAAATGTAATTGGACAGGCCTCATAAATAACCTGGCATTCGGAATCAACTCTAGACAAGATGCCATTTTCCCCAATACTTCCATGTAATGTCTGGCTGTTACCATGCCATTCATTACTTTTTGTACTGATAAAAATAGACTCTGTATCCTGTCCTGAGTTGGTAATACCAAACCTTGATCGAACTTGAACACCGCTCCCAAATAAGTGATTGTTTGATTTGGTATTAAACTGGACTTTTCGTGATTGATTAAAAAGCCTAGTCGAACAAGGAGATTCAACATTATTTTTCGATCTATTACAAGTTTTTGTTGAAACTGATTGACACACATCCAATCGTCTAGATATACTGCTAGACGTATGTTTTGTTTTCTTAAATGGGCAGCAACTACTGACACCACCTTCGTAAAAACTCGTGGTGATGATGTTGGGCCAACACACAAAGGGCTTTGAACTGGTAAACTTGACCTTGAACAGAAAATCTGAGGTATTTCCTGTGATTTTTGAATACTTTTATATGAAAATAAGCGTCTTTTAAGTCCAGACTTATTGCCCAATCTCCTTGTTTTACTAAGTTTAACACCTTTGAAATTGTGTCCATTTTGAAGTGTTGCTTCCGAAGATACTGATTTAGTGGTTTCAAATTTATAACCGGTCTCATTTGTCCATTCTTTTTTGGAACTAGGAATAATGTACTGTAAAAACCTGTCATTCGTTCTTTGACTGGTACTTTTTCTATAGCCCCTTTTTCCAAAAGAGAATTTATTTCTAAATTTAAAATATCAAAATTTTTTGTACTGAATACTGTCTTTTTTATTCCTGAAAAGGAGGTTTTTGCAGAAACTCCAGTTTGTAACCGTCTTTGATTGTTGACAGAACCCACTGATCTTGAGTTATCTGCTCCCATTCTTGTAAAAAAAGTGTTAACCGCCCCCCGACCGGTATGTGTATCTTCGGAAACTTCACTTTTCTCACCTTGTCATCTAGAGTATCCTGAGGTTTTCCCTCCTCTACTGTTACTAGCCCCTCTTTTAAACTTAGGGATCCGAAAATGTGGAACTTCATTTTTAGTCTCACTATGCCCAACTTTTTTCTCAAACTGTCTACTATTAAAATTTGGCTTATTTGAATAACCAGAACGATCTGATGACTCTGTTTTGTCCTTTACCACATAAGGTTTCTTAGAACCAGAGGCTTCAGAAGAAGACACAGTCTTTCTCTTACCCAAATAGGATTTTTTAACACTAATTTCTGGTAGTAAGTCGTCCAGAGCTTTATTTTTCTCTTTACGAGTCTTTTTGAAATTTTTCAAAGTCAGATCCAAACACACCATCTGCTGATAATGGTAAATCAGACAAGTCTCTAGCCTCATCAATTTCATATAAACCTGTATCAGTCATAGCTACTTGCCTTCGTACAATGTGATGAAAAGTACCTGTACGCCCCACTTGATCTAAGCTTTTAGTGGACATGGCAAATACATCTCTAACCTGTTGTATTGCTTTATCCGAATCTACATTGTCTGACTGTAAAGTTTGCATTAGCGCACCCAAACCTTGTTGCATGTACATATGCATAACAATACCCATGTAGGCAGCTTGTTGACCTCTGTAAGCTATTTTTTCAATCATTTTACTAGGTTGACTGAATAAACATTTACCACCTTTTGTAAGTGAAGCTTTCTTGCCATGTTTTTTAATTAAACATCTACTTATCAAATCATCAATAGTAGGAACCAGTAAAAAATTTTCAGTATCTTCATGTACTGGAAAATCATCTTTGCTTTCTTCAGCAAAAGCAGAGACTAAATTAGGATGTTCAGCTCTCCAACTATTTAACAAAACCTGCTTTTGTGCCTCGTCAATTTCAATGCCCATTTTCTTTTCAGACTTTTTTGTCAAGGCATCATCCCCAAAGAGATCAAACAAACACTTTTTTGTCTCTACGGACAAGTGTTCTTCATCAGAGGACTTTGTGTCCCACTCATTGTCACTTTCACCTAATATTTCATCGTCCCTTGGTCTGATTGAAACATTGTCATCAGAATTTTCATTTTCTGACAATTCCCGGCGCAAACTTTGTGTTTGCTCACGCTCACGACCTTCTGGTTGTCTTTGTAACAAACCTTTTGCCTCAGAATTTTTGTCGCCATTTTCGGCACAATTCTTGGTTTGAAACAATGTTATTAAAGTATCAAATTTATCATTAACATTGTCCAACTTACTGTTCATTTTCTCTTCAAGAATGTCATATCTGCTTCTCCGCTTTTTCTTCGTCTTTGAACTTGAAGAACTGGTTTTTCTAATGCCAATGGCGGTTCCCGCGCCATTAACCCTGCTCTCATCTCGTTGTTCATCCACGTGCTCACTAGTACTGTCGCTATTCATTATAACTACAGTTTACCAAAGTTTTATACCACGCTGAAAAACACGACCGTCTTTCAAGCGCCGAGAAAGAAAACTGATCTCGTTTACCTGGACCGGAAGTCATAACAGTACACCTGAGTTATAGTTTTTAACTTCCGGTGGGGAGCGAGTTAAATACCAACGAGAGAAAGAAATCCTAACGGACATATGTCAGGTAGGTTTTTAATTTATGAAATTAAAATTCACAACGGAAAGTCCCTAATAAATTGGCCAATTCAAATGATAAAACATATCAAACGAATGGGCAACAACTGTCATATTCCTGACTTGGTACAGGCGTTTCAAATGTAGAAAATGACGGATTGAACCTGATTTTATAGCGCTTAACCTCTCACTTGTCTGACAGTCGCATCAAATTTCATTGTATTTAAAACGTAGCGTGAACAAAACAGACATAATAGGTAAATTTGTCAAAATAGGGACACATCAGTCATCACCGTGTAACAATCTCAATTAGAACAAAAGCAAACAAATATAAACAAATACAAACAAATACAAATATAAAGAAACAAAAACAAACAAAGTCTGCAACGCTAAGTTCTATTTAAGTTTGGGCAATATTGAGATACTTTTTTTAATGTAAATCTAGTTTTTATATTACATTCGTGCAGCCATGTCATAATATGAATAGGTTTGTTGCTGGGTGTGTGTATTTGTCATCATATGTAGTACTGTCACACTATTACATTGTGCTAGGAAGAAGCACTTACATATAGGGTTAATTCGGACAAATCATTGTTGTTATCACCCCTATTAAATGTAGTTTAGTCTCTTTCAAAATGTGATGGAAACTTATTAGAATAAACTATCAAATGTTTCAGTCAATAGTCAGATAAACTGTTGCAGTAAATGTCACTGTTTAGACATCTCGCTTGCAGTCAATTCAGTACTCTTCATCAGTTTTTCAAACAAGGCGATAAGTTATTTATGTATACAGGTAAATAAAGAACCGAGGAACATTTTGAACAGAAACTTAACAAAGGAGTAGGTTCAGTAAGACCCCTTTTGGCCCCAAAATATAGCAGTTTTACAAAATTGTTAAAATGTAAACCTTTAGTTATTTATTGGACAGTAGAATGCTTATGCTACATAAATATGGGCTGTTTTTGACAATACAATGCATATATATCCGGTACTAGCACCATTAAGTCATGCTAAATTACTGAAATCCTCATAATTCTAGCATTTTAGTTAAATCTTAGACGGTTTTCGTGTAAAACGAAAGTGGCCGCATTCGTGTTCATCCTTAATATTGAAATGTAAGTGGTATTTTATGATAATACATAACATATATAAAGGTTGAGGATGAACACGGATGCGGCCACTTTCATTTGTACCAAAAACCATCGGAAATGTGACATTTTTCGGCATATTAGGTAGATTTTTCATATTTGAGCTTGAATCAGATCGTTTTTAATGACTAAATCTGTTAAAATCTTTCACATAAACTAATTAATTCAAATAAAATAGTCACTTAAGTGTTTGAAAAGTGGTCAAAATCTTTCGTCATATGAACCTGAAATTTGAGGCCAAAATCGGTCCTTACCGGACCTACTCCTTTTTATTAATTAATAAAATATGTTAACATTAAATCTGATTTTTTTTAAATAAAATAACGCACCATTCATCGGACACTTTAAACTTTTTAAAATGAATAAATTAGCCGTTGCAATTTTCAGTTCAAAATTTAAATAATGATTTCATATTTATTGATTACTTTTGCTAATATTGAAAGCTAAAATACAAATGAAATACATGTATAAAAAACTTTGTAAATAAAGTTAAAGGTTAAATATCAAAAAAGGCGAAAGATACCAGAGGGAGAGTGAAACTCGTAAATCGAAAATAAACTGACAACGCCATGGCTAAAAATTAAAAAAAAGAAAAACAGACAAACAATAGTACATATTGCACAACATAGAAAACTAAAGAATAAGCTACACGAACCCCACCAAAAAATGATGAATGGTGCATTATTTTATTATCCAAAAATTTCACATTAGTGTAAACATATTTTATTAATTAAATTCAAACCATGCAAGAAAATACAAGATACCGAAACCTGAAGATATGAAAATAATTAAAATAAAGTGGTCTTATTTTTCATTATTTATTATTATTATGTATTATACAATTGTATTTGTTTAAATCTGATACACTGGGAAAAAACAGGATTGTAAAATGAACAATATACCACATGTCACAACTAAGAACACAATACTTCAGTATTTTATTTGTTCAGTGTAATATATTTTCAGAGGCCGATTTGCATTCATAATGAAAAGAATTTTTGTCATGTCCACAGATATGATATTGACATTATTTCTCAAATGGACGAATCACATATCTCCATGTAAGTGCGAACACAAATGAAACACACAGTTGGTAAAGTACTGTATAAATCAGTTTCCGTAAAACGCAAAACGCAAATTCCAACCAAACAATATAAATATATTTATTACAATACTTTCTACTGGGTACTGGGTTGCTAATATTCTAATTTACAATATAGATCAGTCTGTACAGTTCTCTCAATAATTGAATACCAGAACAGAAAGACTTGATAAATATGAATAAAACGTTTAAGAACTGGTTACTCATAAACATTTGAATACCTATTTGTGTTTTGGAATTTACATTAAAACGTATAAAATCAAAGTTTTTATCTTTTTAGGGTGTTACTTCAGTCAAAGAGACAACAACATTTTGAAAGCTGATTCAACCGTAACACATATTATAATATACCACCAAATGTGTATTTGCATATACTGTAAATATTTAACAGTCAAGTAACTAGTCCATACGGACGATATCGAAGACTTGTGTTGAAAGTGGGACATTACATTTTTGACAATACAACAATATTGAAGTTCCAGTCCTATTTTTTTTTTTATTTACGACGAAGATGGACGACGACAGACGTTCACTTAAGGTTGTTATTTCATACCCGTCACTTTATAAACTTAATAGTTTAACATCTTAGATGCAGCATTTAAAATAGAGGATAATAAGTCACCAACATATGAGTTCGTGACGTTCTTTCAACCATTTTGAAAACAATTACATCTCAAATGCAGCATTTTGAATAAAGGATAATGAGGTTGTCCAAAAAAAATAATCGTGAAATGTTAAAAAAAACCAAAACATTGCAAGACTGAAGTCATGGGGACATTTGCTTGGTCATAAAAACCTAGTTGTAGCAATTCCTGAAAGATATATGCTAAGGATTAAGGACATTATGGAAGACTCTTATCATTGGTATAGCGGATGAGCTTCATTTTTTATATGCTTCGAATTTGTTCGTTTTGTTTCTCCTGTATTATGAATTATAATTGGTAAACGGATCATGAAACATACTGTCGGAACCACATAAGCCTTTCAAGTTCAAATTAGTTCTTGGTCTTTACCAATCCGTAAATAAAATAATATCAAACAACTTTTTTTTAATCAAAATGTTTTATTTCAGTAAGAAATTCATTTGCTGCATTTGAGGTTAATATTTTGAATAGAAAAGTTTCAGAGAGGCCTTTTAATTCTGCTTAAATGCGTCAATTATTCTGATATCACTGAAATAGCAAAAAGTTTCACTGTTTTTTAATCGCCATATTTTCTATTTCTTATTTCTCAACTAGTTTCAACATAAAGTATTGATAATGTTTTTTGATATACACACCATTCAGAACCACTTCTTTTAGATCCTTACTTGCTGGTCGTTTAAGATGTTTTTAAATTGATCTTTCTCTATATTATATATTTTGTGACACCTATGTCAATAAAAGGTAACATTACCTGCTAGAAATTTTAATTGTCTTTTGCCAAACATAAATTGTGAATTGATGTTTCCTCTCTTTCATGCAAAATACTCTGAAGGAGACAGAATACGTATCAATATTTCAAAAGTAACTTTCTATTCTGCTTTGATATTGGGTTTTCTTAAAAAAAAATATGTGACTTAAAAATAGATATCGCAAAAAAGACATTGCATATCTTTTGTTCAGTTTTTTTAATAGAAATCGAATTTTATAAGATGCAAATAATTAATTAAAAAAATCAGGTGTCTCTTATAAAAGTTACATA
This sequence comes from Mytilus edulis, assembly GCF_963676685.1. Classification (NCBI taxonomy): domain Eukaryota; kingdom Metazoa; phylum Mollusca; class Bivalvia; order Mytilida; family Mytilidae; genus Mytilus; species Mytilus edulis. The sequence continues at coordinate 64,452,870 of NC_092356.1, forward strand.
TACAGTATATAAAGTACCTGTTGTAAAATGATGCAAATTTCGATAATAAATGTCATTCTTATAATGCTTGAGTGCTTTTTAAATATAGGGAAAACAGTATAAGTTAAGCTCGGCAACATGTTAACAAAGTTGTAATGTTTCTTTTAATTGTTACATTTTTAGTTCAACTAGCTAAGAAGAATGATATCCTAAACATTTTATGTTATTGAATTCAAAATTGCAAGTTCAAACGTGACAGTTTTTAGAATTTCTAACAATTGTTAAAAAAAAATAGGGACGAAAGATACCAGAGGGAAAGTCAACTTTAGAAATTGAAAATAAAAAGACAAAAAGACAAAAAATAGTTCGCAAAAAAGAACATAGAAAACCAAAGGGTAAGCAACACGAACATAAGGAAGGTAATGAAGCAAAGTATGCGTTTTGGTTTGATTTGACTGCACACGGAGCAATAACATGAATTTAGAATTAAATTACATGAATGAATTTGGATGGAGAGTTGTCTCATTGGCACTCACACTACATCTTCCTATATCTATTTGCTGCTAAGACAAGGCTATGAAATGGCAGATATCAAAATATCTAGTTGAACTTATCTATCGGACTACTTGTCCTGAACACGAAACAATCAATCAATCCATTAAATTGGTCATTCTAGAGGGAGCAAATTCGTATGTACATGAAATACAAATGCATCAGTAATGGATTTTGTTGTGCAACCCTGCATTTTAGTCAGAACATAAAATTTCATATTTTATGTTTTTTTATGCAATGTTTATATTTGAATTTGACCACCCATCTAATTATTTGATGTCAGTGTAAAGTTCTCATCTTTATACATACCTCATAAGTGATCATCCTATATAAAACTTGAAAAGAATATTAAAAATTGAAATTGAAAAATTGAAAAATCTATAATTTGAAATGGATACGTCCGTGTAACAGTAAATACAATTATCATACAATATTTCATATATAATTTCCCACGCGATGAAGATAACGATCTGTAATATAATATGTTGATGATTTTGTCAATATAATCTTCCAGTAGATTACGAGAATGTTTTAAGCATTTTTGATTTGGCAGAAATTTTAGAAAATAATAAACACTAATAGTTATCAAAAGTACCAGGATTCTAATTTTATACACCAGACGCGCGTTTCGTCTACATAAGACTCATCAGTGACGCTCAGATCAAAATAGTTAAAAAGCCAAACAAATACAAAGTTGAAGAGCATTGAGCATTGAGGACTAACACTTGAATCCCCATGGATATGAACTCAGTCGCCAAATCATTTACTATATTTGAAAGTAAATGTTTTGACCAGAAAGTGTTTTCAAAATATAAAATATGAACTAAAATTCCTACCATTGCCTGTCGGTCGTTTTTATAATCGAAGTTTATGAGTTATAATATCATGTAGCTAAAACTTACGGTTTTTAAATTAAAAAAAAATCATACAAACTGGTATCTGTTCTTTTGAAATATGATTTAGGTTATCAATTTTATTTATCAATTTTCTATAAAATACTGCAGTCAAATTTATCCAACACTTCAAACTTGGCTATTTCGCTGAAATGTGATAGCGATAATAAGTATTAATTGTGCATTTTTATTCGGAACTATTTGAAATGATCGGTTTTCTTAAATCTTACCTCTTTTGACTTTCACGGACAAATTGTTCGGTCATAAAATGTCATAAAATTGATATACTAATCATTATTTTATAGAAATTATTTCATTTACAATATTTGCAAATCAATGTAATTTTATTGACATGTAACGAGTTTTCTTTATAACACTTTTTGTGTTATAAGTAACAATTGAGTGTCAGTATGCTTTTATAAAAACTAAAATAATACCTTTGATAAATAACCGATATTGTCACAACTTTACATAGATCTTCTTAATTTCGTTTAGCGCTATTTAGCCTTAATCTCAAACGATAGATTGCTGTTATATTCTATAAGTAATCCTTTAATTGTAATTGTATTATTTCATTGTCATTCGATATACTGTAACCATGTCAATTTTTTATTTAAATATGTTTTCTGAAGTTCTAACTTCAGTGAGAGTCAGGCATTTACTTAAAATCTTCCAATCCTTTATGGATGGATTTTATATAGATAAATAAAAACGTATAATAAAAAGCAAAATTGCATGTAGCTGTATATAGGTTGTTAAATTTGATGTTTGCTTTTTTATGCTTCTTTGTTAGATTTGTTTGATTTTATAAAGATTAAAATAACACAGTGTTGACCGCTGTACCAATATTTTGAAATTTTTTCCTATTGTGTCTGTTTGATTTGTTCACGCATCGTATTCAATATAATTGAATTTGATTCGACTGTCATACTAGTGAGAGGTTTAACTAGATATAAAACCATTTTCAATCCACCACTTTCTACATAAGAAAAATGCCTGTATCATGTCAAGAATATGACAGTTGTTATTCATTCGTTTGATGTGTTTGAGCTTTTGATTTTGCCATTTAATTAGGGACTTTCCTTTTTGAATTTTTCGCGGAATTCAGTATTTTTATGCTTTTACTTTTCTTTAATCACATGTCAAAATCAAAAGCTCAAACACATCAAACGAATGGATAAAAACTGCCATATTCCTGACTTGGTACAGTAGTTGGAGTCTGCTAATTGTTTTATTTTTATTTTCAGCCAGTATTTCATGCAGGAACGTCATAAAAGCACTATAAAGATGTTAACTGTACGTCATTTGTAATATAAAAAACTATTCAAAATGTCAATGTATAAAAGAAACCACAAATGTACTGAAGTTTGCTATTCCATGTCTGTTTGGTATTATTTCACTTACCTAATATGCCTTTAGCAGTTTTCGGGTTTGTCCACGCAATTATTGATTGTGCTTCGAATTAAAATATTTGTCAAACCTCACTGAGAAAAATTGTGATTATATCATATGATAGTTTCATAACAAACTGAATTAAATTACCTTGCCCTGGTGTGTACTCTATAGACATTTGTTTACTGAATATTTAAAATAACGTCGTACTGTATTGGCCTTTTAACTTTTTTGTTAGAGCGTCAACCATTAGTCTTTGTAGAAAAGTTTGATAAAAACAAACGAGTTTGAAAGACTTTACAAAAGTTGAAAAAAAACAATTGTTCAGAAAACAGATGAAGGTCTTTTCGACTAACATGCTCATAATTATGGTTTTAAATGATGCAACATAACTTTGTTTTCACATGTGAGTTTTTTTGTAGACGATGTATGGCATTTACACTTCAGGTAACAATGATTTGTAGATGTCAACCCTGGTAGACCAGTTTTATGCGCAAACGGCCACGCGACTTAGAAAATCTTAGAATTCGTAAACTTTCATTTAAGACCTCATGTAGAAATCTTCTTTCTCAAATTCAAGACACCACAAATTACCTTTGAAAAAAGTAATCCGCGAACTGGCTTCCTCCGGAAACTCACTGTAGATTTCACTTCATTGTAAAACAACTTTTCCTCATTATGACGGAATACAATCGTGTAAGGAAATATGGGACTCACGCAACACTTTTGAACCACCTACCGAATGTTTAGTCAAGCTGCTTACTCTGGTTAAGAAATGCAACAATTTCACCATTAATGGTGAACATGACCTTCAGATAATCGGGACAGCTATGCAGACAAATACGCCAATATGTCCATGTGCAAATTAGGGGAGCAAATCATTTACATATATCTTAAAGATTTGATTAGAAAATTTAAGGAACTATGTCTTTTATTACACATTCAGCATTTGCTTTGATGCGACTTCATTGACAACACGTATTCTTGTATGATTTCAGAGGATTGAGATAGTCGATGTTTTAAAAATTTGAAATATCGGTTTTTATTTCGCAAGGACATCACGCTCATTCATTAAAATTATTCTTATAATAATATTGCTTTTTTATAGATCGTTCTAATGTTGTACTGTTACGCCACTGGCCAAAGTTATAGGGAGGTTAAGGATGACGCTTACATGTTTAAACCCGCCATATTCTGTGTGTATGTGCTTATTCTAAGTCAGTAGCCTGCAGTTTAGAGGTTGTTGTTTGTTGATGTGTTGCATCTTTGTTTTTCGTTCCTTTTTGTTGTACTGTGGATTCATTTGTTTTCGTGGGCACTAATTTTCGTGGATGAAGAAAAGCTTGTATATTCGTGGACATTTTATTTCGTGGTTTTGCTGAAGTCTTTATACAAGCCTTTATAAAATTTCTAATTCGTTGAACATTTAATTTCGTGGTTCACCTATTTCCACGAAATCCACGAAAATTGGTATCCAACGAATAATAATGAATCCACAGTACATAAATTAGGCCGATTGTTTTCTGGTTTTAATTGTTTTACGTTTGTAATTTCGTTACCTCTTATAGCTGACTATGCGATGTAGGTTTTGTTTATTGTTGAATGCTGTACGGTGACCTATTGTTGTTAATTTCTGACACATTTGGCCTCTTGTGGAGAGTTGTCTCATAGGCAATCATACCACATTTTCTTTTTAATATGTATCACGTCAATGAGATAGCATCTTGACGACACAAATGACCAAACAAAAAAGACATCTTTAAACCTGATAAAATATTTCATACTATATACTTTAAGTATTGTGCTATCTCTAGTTTTAGTCTCAGTTTTACAAAAAAGAAACATGTTTATATTTTCGGAAACAAAGATGAAAATTAAATTATTAGTTTTAAAATGTTAAGACTTATAACTTTCATTCCTTTGATTGTAAATCTGCTATTTGTCTTGTGTTTGATAAACCTTGAAGTTTGGTTTATTGTTAATACTTTCATTTTTTCTACAGAAATATGTAAAACAAAGTGTAGGACAACAATGTAATATATTATTTAATGCAAAAATACCGAAGAAGGGGAGACAACTGTCATTGTATTGAAATACTTGTTACCCTATTTCACTTCTCTAATGTACAATTGTAGCTTGTGATTCTCTATTAGGATTATAAAGAAGTATATTTTATTCCTTCTATCCCATTTTGGTGTAGAAGGGGAGATTACTGTCATTATATTAAGAAAACGTGTTAACCTAGTTCATTTCTTACTTAAATATAATGTACAGTTATAGCTTGTGTTTTCTCTATTATGATTATTATTATTATTATTATTATTATTATTATTATTATTATTATTATTATTATTATTATTATTATTATTATTATTATTATTATTATTATTATTATTATTATTATTATTATCATTATTATTATTACAATTATTATTATTATTTTGATTATTATTATTATTATTATTATTATTATTATTATTATTATTATTATTATTATTATTATTATTATTATTATTATTATTATTATTATTATCATCATTATTATTATTATTATTATTATTATTATTATTATTATTATTATTATTATTATTATTATTATTATTATTATTATTATTATTATTATTATTATTATTATTATTATTATTATTATTATTATTATTGTTATTATTATTACAATTATTATTATTATTATTATTATTATTATTATTATTATTATTATTGTTATTAATAAGAAGACACTTTCAACAATGATTGACAAAAGCTTACTGGTATATCGTTGGTCGATTGATTTGTAAAATGCAAAGTAAAACCCACAACAAATAACTTTCAATTACATGAATGATTTGTTAAATATAGATTCCACAACTGCAACAAGTGTATTACGATATTTCTCCACTCGAGAAGTTAAATTTTAATAATTAAAGCGCGAGACTTGCCGAGATTTTTAAATAATTAAAATTCAACTGTCGAGAGTGGGGAAAAATCGTAATACACGAGTTACATCTCTTTCTCCGATGATTGTTATCCTTCCTTTTGAAAGATTTGAGGAAAGTTGTGTACTTTTGATGTGACGTCATCAGGCATGGTCGCCTTTTTCCATGACGTCTCAATAAGAAAATTCAGAAGAAATTGATTTTTTTAACTATTTCATTTTTGTAAGATTAAAACTATTCAGCTTTGTATCATCTGTATCTTAGGTTGTTCTCAAGTGTATATACATAAAGGGAAATCTGTTTTATTGAGAAATACGGACTCAGTTTAATTAACATTCATAGGCAATACACTCTTTTTTGTAAGTATATGATACAGTTTTACAACAAATTATTCTCCTTACGGCTTAAAGCCAAACCAAGTTCTGAAAAATGTCCTGTACCAAGTAAGGAAAATGGCAGTTGTTATATTATAGTTCGTTTCTATGTATGTTACGTTTTAGTGTTGTGTTTCTGTTGTGTTGTAGTTCCCCTCTTATATTCGATGTATTTCCCTCAGTTTTAGTTTGTAACCCGGATTTTTATTTTCTCAAGCAATTTATTAACTTCGAACAGCGGTGTAATGTTGCCTTTATTCATCAATGATGTTATGATATATGTGTTGCTTAAATGGGATGAATGACTTTTGAATAGGCGTAAATTGTTTGGGTATTGCTATTGTGATCTCGAAAGAAAGGTTTATTCTTATTTTGCAGTTAATAACAGTGTATCCAACATGGCCATGGTGTGTTGTCTATTTCATAAAATTACATTTAAAGATTAGTACAATGTACATGGGAATGTTTTATAATGCTCTTCAACTTCGTACTTTATTTGGCCTTTTTAACTTTTTTGGATTCGAGCGTCACTGATGAGTCTTTTGTAGACGAAACGCTCGTCTGGCGTATATACAAAATTTAGTCCTGGTATCTATGATGAGTTTATTTACACACAGTCCTTTCTAAAAAATGATTCCACTATTCCTAATTAAGTCAAACAAAAATACAATGTATAAGCTTAAGCTGTGAATATTTTGTAGAGTCATTGTCCCATGCATAGATATAAGATAACATATCAAATTCTCTGAAGTTCAATCTTGATTTGTATCTGTAATATATATCATTACAACACGAATTTGTTAGATTACAACTGTATTATGATGGTGATAGTGGAATGTTTAATTGGAATTTTCTCATAACGCTGATTAAGCAGTCTTTGCGTTTTGGGCACAGAGAACTAGGAACAGAGAATCTTTTATCATTTGAAATGAACAGATTACGTAGGAAAATTAAGGTTGTCTCGTTTGTCTTAACAGTAAAACATAGGTTATCCATTCATGACAGATGATCAGCACAGCAAAAATAAACCCCTAGAAAAAAACCCACAAATTACCTCACACATACAAAAAGTAAAGGAACAGTGGTTTTATTGCTGTTCTTCCTCTCAAAGTCATAGTGAGGCCTTCAAAACTGAGAAATAGAAAGAAAAAAGAAAAAGTCGAAGTATGATTCCGAGTAGGATAAAGATAACAAAATTAGGAGTTAATTACGCACAAAGTTCAAACATCGTTTAGTCTTGAAAACCAAAACACTTTCATAAAACTTGGCAATGACATTATTTACAAAGCAGTTCGAGCTTGAAATAGAATTTCTAGGCTTCTGAAATTGAAAAAAAAAATAAATCACCGGGATTCTGTGCTGGTGGTGCTTTTAAGTAAGATTAATAAATTGTTAAGATAGCATGGTTTGATATTATAATGTTTTAGGTGTTCTCTTTTTCATCGTTTATTTGCTTTTATGGAGTTTGTTGTCTTTAAAAAATATACTTATATATCTGCATTTGTTTTATAAACAAAATCAATACTGCTGGTAAAAGCACAAACTATAATAAACCTAGTTGAATACCGTACCTTTATCAACCCTGTCAAGTGATCGTACGGGTGACACGTGACATGAACCTTTCTCAATTTATAATAGTTTGGGTTTCTTTATATTTAGTCCTTCTTAAATTGATATGAATATGAAGCAACTAACAACATGAAACCCATATAAAATCGCTTCAGTTTAAACCAGAGAATGAAAAACACCAACATCGGAAAAGAGGGGGAGACTGTTGGCCATAATTACATAAATATGGCTAAACTATATAGCTAGGACAATGTATAACTGTTGGTATCACAAACGAAAGAAAGCAAAGAGTTTGCACGATTACTACAATTGTAGCGTATTTATGGTGATCTGTTTTTTGTTTTCTTTTTTAAACTTTTGTTAGACTTTTTGGTTATTTTTCTGCAGTAAGGTCATAGATCAAATATCAAAAAAGTCACTGAAGTTTGTTTTTGTCTTTTGTCTCAGTTGTTACTTTCATCAGACGTATATCAGGTCAAGCCCGTTTTCATCTTCAACTGCACTTTGTTCAGCATATCTGCGACGTTTTTTATCATCCTAAAATCATAAATAGAAAAATCTTTCAGTAGTATTATTTACCTCTTTAAAAATATGCATTATATCACATACTATAATACTTTAAACAAATTGTTTCTTTTTATTTATTCTTTAAACAACGACGTGTTTCTAAATATCATCCAAACATTTTAAAGTGTCATTTAATTTTTGTATCAGATGTTGTTTCAGTTGGTATTTGCTGATTTTAGTCCGAAATCTTTATTTGCAACAATATATTAACAGGTCCGTAATATTAAAGTGGACCAAAGTTAGTCCCCATTTGAATTGAAATATCCTGACGATATACGGAATCTCCATTACGAACAAAAATGTGTTCTAGTAATATTTTGAAATGAATTATCGTAAGAACAGGTTCAATTGACATAGTTCTTTTGTTTGTTGTTACTTAAACAATTACATAAAAGAGTATACACATATTATATTTGCATTCTGATTTTTACCTGCTCATTCAATTATGCATGTGATTCGTTTCTTAATGAAATTATGATACAATAAAATTGAGAAAGGAATTGGGTTATGTGTCAAAGCGACAACAACCTGACCCAAAAGAGCAGATATCAGCCGAAGGTCACAAAAGGGTCTTCAATGTAGCGAGAAACTCCCGCACCTGTAGGCGTCCTTCAGCTTGCCCCTTAAAAATATGTATACTAGTACAGTGATAATGGACGTCATACTAAACTCCAAATTATACACAAACTATATACATAAGTTGTATATAGAGTAAAATAAAATATTAACTTAGAACAGACTCGAAATCACCAATATAAGCATGCAATTTATAAAGTACAAACGAATTTATTATACTCAATAATCCAAGTTCTATAATCAAAAAGAATTTTAAGCAGGTATAAAATTGTTAAACAAACTTATGTTACTTACATCGTCGTCCCTAGGAAATGGTAAATGATTGCTAGTCTGTTTTCCTTTTTCTGTTTCATTTTTTGCTGTGTTTGTCATTGATGTATTAATGTTTGATGTATCCACTTTATCGGAGGTGTTCCCACCACCATCTTTATTGGGGCTGACGGAAGATGTGTCTAGTTTTTTAAACAATGTTTTAGACAGACCGTAGACGGCAAGCATACCAGCGGCAGCACCGGCAGCAGCAAATGTAGCAGTTGCTGTAAATCCTAGGAAAAATAATAAATACAGACTTTATCTATTTATTACCATACTTTATTAACCAACTTACTACAATATGTATAGAGATGGCCATGCTTTATAAAAGGAAAATTTCGACAACTGGGCATTATGAACGGAGAAATTGCTACAGCAAGTCATTACGAAATCTTAGTCATTCATTACCGACATCACAACCGTGCATAACGAAATCACAGTCATGCATTATGAATAGATGGAACGGGACATCGATTAAATCAAAATGTCGTTTATTTCTTTAGATAAGTGTGACAACTTTTTTATTTTTTTTTTTTAAACTTAATATCATAAAAACTTGAAACGGAAATATTTCACAGCCTGTTTCGAGTACTACTTTCGATTATTATCACTGTTTCATTGACGTCGTTCAATCATCAGAATGCACACTATTCAAGACAAAGATTAGGAATAGTTAAACTGTCTGATTTATTCTTCCCAGCTACTTTATATTTGCTAAATGAAATGAATTTTAATAGCCTAAAATTAAGTACATGGATGAGACATAATACTAACTAAAGACTGTATTAATCTATTATCATACTGTACAGTGTAAACCCTAGGAAATGATAATAAATAATTTATCAATCAGTATGAACAATCTTTATTTCTCAAAATCGTATATTTTGGTTATGATACAATGTATAAAAATAAAATGTCTCGTTCAGAATATAAATAATCTTTTATAAAAATTGAATTTTACATATAGTTACAATATATCTAGTTAAATCTTTCAATGTTTGTTTATTACACTCGTATAATTAGTAATTGAAAAGATAGGTATTTTGGTACTTTGAAAATCATCACAATTTTAACAATTTTATGGTTATAAATTTCCTGTTGACAAATCTATGAATTTTTTGGAAAAACTAAGGATTTTCTTATTCCATGAATAGATTACATAAGCCGGATTTGGCACATCTTTTAGGAATTTTGGGTCCCCAATGCTCTGTAACTTTGTAGTTGTTTGGCTTCATTACTATGTTAGTCTGAGCGTCATTGGTGCGTCATGTAGACGAAACGCGCGTCGGGCGTATTAAATTATAATCCTGGTACCTTTGATAACTATTTATGCACATGGTCTAGTAATAAAATATGACCAGGCAATGCACACAAATGACGAAGTAGTGAATCAGTTGGCATAATGGATTTTATATAACAGAAACTAAAATTTGCCTTGCTTTTGTAATTGGAGGGACACTTTCTCTCCATCTACCATTTTATCATTTGTTTTAATTCCCTATTGTACTCGAACTAATATCCTTATAACAAGAATTTGTTAATTTCAGATAGTTTTGGCCATTTTCTACAAAAATATGAAAATTTCAAACTTCGACTCACATTAATTTCAATTGAAGTGTTGCCAATATTTCTTTGTAAAGTTTATTTTTTAACAAAACCATATTACTCAGTGTTCGTATCATAAAATTGAGAATAAAAATGGGGAATGTGTCAAAGAGACAACAACCCGATCATAGAAAAGACAACAGAAAAGACCATATTAAGACAACAGCATACCTGTTTTTGACTCATTTTCGTCCTCGTGTTCAGCAGTTTGCTCTGGCGTCACAGCTGTCATGTCTTTTATTCTGTGTTTTATTGTTCTTGTTGTCTCCGAACTTGTGGTTTCATTTGTAACATCTTTAAGAAACAAAATTAAGTGATATTCATAGACGGATATTTTATCTTTGAAATCATCATGATAACGTAAAAATGTAAAACGATAAAAAGGAATCAAATAATGATATAAAAATCTATAAAGAAAACAGCATTTCTCACAGCTATCTGACTTTATACTTTAATAAATTACACATAATTTTTTCAAAAGATTTTGTCAGTACAGAATGATCACAATAAATTCCAATGATAAAGGTGGAATTTATACATATAATTTGTCTCACATTCATCATTTTATGTTACATCTATGACACCAATGTAAACAAGGTGGTCTAGTTGTTTCTGGTGTTTATTACTTCGATCAAATACATGATAGTATTAAAGAAGCTCGAGATTGTATATTGAACTGATTAATGTAAGCATACTTTTTTTTAAGGCTACTGGATTTTGAGGCTATTCTTTTGAAAATAGATAATAAGATAAACAATACAAAACAAAATGCAGCAATTTACTCACCACCACCACACCCGTCGAAGTGAGATTTCGACAGACTACAAAGGTTGGTTTCTTGACCCGACACAAGGGAACAATCAGCTACTAAGTTGGATTCGTTGTCCTCAAAAATCCGCTTTGCAAAGAAATACAATTCTTTGGCTGAACAATCACATACCATTGGATTTTGTAGAAGATTACTAAAACAGATTCATATTTAAATCATTTATTACATTTGTCGATGTTGTTGTGTTATTATTAATATTGATAGGTTGTTGTTGCTAAAAATCCAATGCAAAATAAAAACAAATACAAATTACAAATAAATACAACATGTCAGGTTCAAAGTAAAAGTTGTGCAGAATAAAGATCGGGACATACAAGAACTGCCACTGAAAAATAAGGGTATATTAGCTTTAGATAGGAGCAGACATTTAGCCTTTGAACTTATTTTTAACCGGAATCCATGATCATGATGAGTGTTTAGCCTTATTCATTCTATCAAATTAACCTTTGGGTAAGTGACCTCCAACTTCTTTGTGAAAAATTGGTTTCTAGTTTTTATGTTTCTGTATGTTTGAAAACAATGTTTGATTGATTTTCTTATCCCAGGCATAGATTACCTTAGCTGTTTTTGGCACAACTTTTTGTAATTTTGGATCCTTAATGCTCTTCAGCTTTGTACTTGTTTGACTTTATAAATAATATGAGCATCACTGATGAGTCTTATGTAGACGAAACACGCGTCTGGCGTACTAAATTATAATCCTGGTACCTTTGATAACTATTGTATAGTTTCATCATACATGTACTTACCATCCCAGCATCTGTGTGTTATACTTAAACAACAATTCCGGTTCGGGAATAGATACAATGGAGTTTCCCTCAGCAAATCTGTTTAGAAAAAAAATACGGTAAAATTATTTTCAACAATTATGAAATGTATTCTAGGTAATAATATGAACACATATTTGAAATAAAGCCAAAGCCATATTTGTTAGTTAAGTAAAATAATTACATTGAAAGCAACAACTATGAAAGTCATTGTTGCTGCACTAAAACGAAGTGAAAATGCGTAGACGATTAGGTTGATATTACTTTAGCTGTGTCTGAGATATTTGTCCTCAATCCTCTTAACTTCATACTTAATCTGGCCTCCAAATTGATTTAATACAAGCTTCAACTATGAGTCTTTTGTTAGAGGAAATGCGATTAGAGTACACATTTATAAGCTAAGTATTTTATTGTTTTTATATCATTTGAGCCTAATTGAAATTTTCTGTGGAATCATACAAAAATTATTTTCGTGGGTATCAATTTTTCGTAGATTGCTAAAAAGTTGCATATTCGTGGATATTTGATTTCTTGGTTTTGCCAATATCTGTATACAAAGCCTATTGAAAATACGTTGATCGTTGAATATTTGAATTCGTGATTCACCTGTACCCACGAAACCTACGAAAATTGGTATCCGACGAATATTAATGAATCCACAGTATGTGTGTAAAACAAGACAGTACCGCTACACAACCTCTGAGGATTTAAGTAACCATACATTTTGTTTATGTCTCTCAATCAAGAATTTAGTATACTCCGTCATAAAAAAAACCCGCCAATTCATTTCATATACAGTAATCAAGAATATGTGTGTTTGTTGTAGAGGAATCTTTACATTTCACAAAAAGTGGGGTTAGTAGGTGTTTTTTTTTTTTTAAAGTGAAACAAATCAAATGCTAAAAATTTTCATAAATATAATGTCAACATGTTTACTCCAACATTTCTGTGGATGGTGCGTATCTTTTGTTAATTGGTAAATACATGCATGAGCAATGAACTTACAGGTAAGTCAATGATACTAATTTGTCGAATAACCCAGCTCGGAATGTCTCAATCTTATTATTACCAAGAACCCTAAAATAAAACAAGTGACATGATGCAGACTTTTTGATAAGAAAACACAAATTTAACGTTTGCATTTCAAGTGATTATTTTATAAATTTCTTGTGCGTAAATTCGGAAATTGGCTGTAATGCATTCGACACTATAATGTCTTACTATGAAATGTTTTTATATCTTTCTATTTTTGTCTTTTATTATATAATGTATAATATACTGCTATGATTAACAATCAGTTGGAAAGCTAGCTAAAAAAAGTCATAAAATGCTGTACAGTGTACGACCGCTATTTTTAGTTAATTGCCTGTTTAATATTATTTAATTTCAATATGAGAGGTAGGCAAAAACATTGATAACGAAGAAAAAGATCAATAACATCAAATTTCCTTTCCACGGCTATTCTGCTAGTTTACAATCTTTCCAACAAACTCAATGTACCGTCAAGACTATGTTCACAGAAAATTGAATACATATTATTTATCGGATTTATTTCCTTGCAGTTGTGACCACACGGTACCTCAAATTTGTTTTCAATAAATTGTCGTGTAACAGTTGTTATCCACTCGTTTGATGTGTTTGAGCTAATGATTTTTCCATTTGAATACGGATTTTCTGTTTTGTATTTTCCTTGGAGTTCAGTATTTATTTATATGTTTTATATATACTATACTTAACTTATTTTTTTTATGTCTTCCAATTTTTAGTAAAAAGATACACATTTCGTTCAGCTAAGATGCATAATTTTACCTACCGCGAAATTCACCAAATGCGTTTTATTATTAACATGATGCCTTAAATACTTACAGAACCTGTAGCTTTGTTAGCGAAGTGAACAAATCTGGATCTAAATCAGTCAAAAAGTTGTTATCAAGATATCTGAAAAAAACCATGGCAGGTCGTTATTGTTCATCAAAATGCTTTCTGTCTATACCTTTATATGTATTGGATTATCAATATTAAGATCTGTTATTGTTGTGTTTTGTTTACTGTTGTTTGTCTTGATTATTTTATGTTTTTTCACGGTATTGTCAGTTTGTTTTCGACTGAAACTTTTAATCGTACAACGATGATATTAAGCTTGTATATAACCTCTTTTAATTGCCACTAAAATAGGATTTTGATAAGGTCTAACTTCTGTGAGAATCACTTGTCTTAAAAAAGATCTAATTTTTTCTTGAACAGTGCTACAAACGAATTGTTCTTTTGGTAATCTGTCAGATAGAATCTATTCTAACTTGCATATAGTTGTTTTCCGTGATTAAATTTAATAAATCAAAAGCTTAGGTAGTACAGGAAAAGTCCAAGTTAAATAACGTTAAGTAAAGCATCTCTGTGACCATGAATAATAACAGTTCTTATCGTTAAAGAAGTCAGGAGCAGTTAACTAGAATGCAATATTTGACAAGGAACAACCATGGATCCAAAACAATGCGCATGAAATAACCCGGTGTAATGAGTAGCAGAGTCCGGGTATATTGGTTAACTTAAAATAATTGTTGCCCTGGGATTTATACTCAATAGGTTCACCTGTGTTATGGCATATTCCCACCCTCCCCCGAAAATTCTTGAAAAACGAGTTGTTGTGGAGGGGAGCAAAATGTTATTCTTTGTTTATCTGCACTCAAACCCGAAAAGGGTGTGTAGTTTCAAAGAACTTTCTACGTTGTGATAAACAGGAAACATTTCTTATACCAATAATGAATATTTTTATCACACTTAACAAGAAATGTGAAAACAGCACAGAAATAATTTCCTTGTTTCCCAAAACCTAGGACAATGTCTGATAATAGATTGCAAGTCTTGCGTTTTTAATGCGTGAAAGGCCCCGAACAAATATTTTTGAAGAAGCATAATACAATTTTATGTTTCAATAAATTTAGGTTCTAAAGAGCCTGTGTCAATGTGGTGCTCACCTTGTTTTATGTGCATATTGAACAAAGGACACAGATGGATTCGTGAACATTCTTGCCGCTTATAATTATCTCTAACTATAATGATAATAAAATTGAGAATGAAAATGGGGAATGTGTCAAAGAGACAACAACCCGCCCAAATAAAAAACAACAGCAGAGGGTCACCAACAGGTCTTCAATGTAGCGAGAAATTCCCCCACCTGGAGGCGTCCTTCAGCTGGCCCCTAAACAATGCGTGAAAGGCCCCGAACAAATATTTTTGAAGAAGCCTTCTAAAAGACAAAAAGAAAAAGCACCTTGCGAAATTCTTTAATTTTACTTTCCGATATATTGATGATGTTCTGTCATTGAATAACCCATATTTCAGCCAATACTTACATCTCATATATCCAAGTGAACTTGAAATTAAGGATAACACTGATACTAGAAGGACTGCTTCATACCTTGATCTTTTCCTCAATATTGACGTAGATGGACGACTTCACACGAAAATCTATGATAAACGGGACGATTTCAACTTCCCAATTATCAATTTCCCATTTCTCAGTTGTAACATACCCTCTGCCCCTTCGTATGGTGTTTACATATCACAATTGATACGTTATTCTCGTGCTTGTTCACACTATACGGACTTCATATACAGGAGTGTGCTCCTTACGCAGAAACTGCTCCAACAAAGTTATGAGGAGGACAGATTAAAATTGACACTCCGTAAATTTTATGGACACCATCACGATTTGGTGGATCCATACGATGTTTCGTTGACCAAACTAGCTAAGGACATTTTTACCACATGGTAGATTGTGTTTTGTCATAATGTCGTCTAATCTTTTAATTACCAAACGTGACTTATTCCCGATTGTGACTGTTTTGCCGAGTGTGAACTCGCATTACTATAAGACGTGGTACGGTACTTATCCATCCCAAATTCATGTATTTAGTTTAAATGTTTAATGTTATATTTGTAATTCTCATCGGATTTTGTCAAATGTGTTGACGTCTTTTCTATTATATTGATTTCGTTCAAAGTAATCAGTACGATATTTTACGTTTGAAGTTAGATTCATAACAAACCTGACATAGTTTTATAATATAGTTAATTGCTACCTCAGTTTTATATAAATAAGAATTAAAATGTGCTTTGTTATTAAATGCAATATCAGTATTTAGTTCAAATATATAATCTTAAATTAATCCTAATTCTATCTTATTCATTCTTATGTGACGTCATTTTTCATTTTTTGATGCTCTGTTTTACTAATTCAAATGACGTCATTTTTTCGTCATTTTTCAGTTTCAAATAGGACGTCACTTGGCGTAGAGGTTTAAACGTATTTGGATGTGTCTACTTTTGTGTTTCAAATGTCTGGTTATGTAAATGTATTTCAGTTGTTTCCTGTAATTAGTTAATACTTCAGCTTTATCATGTACATCTTTTGTATATTCATTTTATTAAATTTACTGTTTGCAAAAGTATAAATTACTCGAAATTATAGGGATTTTCTGGTAACTTAACAGAAAACCCTTGCCGTTTTTGGCACAACCTTTTTGATCTTTTGGTCCTCGATGCTGTTCAACTTTGTACTCGTTTCGGCTTTCAAACTTTTGTATCTGTGCGTCACACATAGGTCTTGTGTGGACAAAATACACTTCTGGCGTATAAAAATTTTGAACTTGTTGCCTTTTGTTGGCTGTTGTTCGTGTGATTCTTTGTCAATTGTGTTCTCCAATTTATTTATATTGTAGTCCTGTGTTGTCATTTTGATGTTATATTTCATATGGTCATAAAAGTGAGAGGTTTGGCATGCCACAAAACCAGGTTCAACCCACCATTTTTTCCTTTAAAAATGCCCTGTACAAAGTCAGGAATATGGTCATTGTTATATTATAGTTCGTTTCTGTGTGTATTACATTATAACGTTGTGTCGTTTGTTTTCTCTTTTTTTTGAGTGTAAATTCACATTGCGATAAGACGTGTCACGGTACTTGTCTATCCCAAATTCATGTATTTGGTTTTGATGTTATATATATATGTTATATTTGTTATTCTCGTTGGATTTTGTCTATGTGTGTTACATTTTAGTGTTATGTCGTTGTTCTCCTCTTATATTTAATGCGTTTCCCTCGGTTTTAGTTTGTTATCCCGATTTTGTTTTTTGTCCATGGATTTATGAGTTTTGAACAGCGGTATACTACTGTTGCCTTTATTTATATACTAGTCCAGTGATAATGAACGCCATACTAATTTCCAAATTGTACACAAGAAACTAAAATTAAAATAATACAAGACTAACAAAGGCCAGAGGCTCCTGACTTGGGACAGGCGCAAAAATGCGGCGGGGTTAAACATGTTTGTGAGATCTCAACCCTCCCCCTATACCTCTAACCAATGTAGTAAAGTAAACGCATAACAATACGCACATTAAAATTCAGTTCAAGAGAAATCCGAGTCTGATGTCAGAAGATGTAACCAAAGATACATGACCTTGGAACATTAGTTACAGTAGAAAATATTTTGTACAAATTTACAAAAATTTACAAAATTTATGAAAATTGTTAAAAATTGACTATAAAGGACAATAACTCCTTAAGGGGTCAGTTGACCATTTTGATCATCAGACTTATTTGTAGGTCTTACTTTGGTGTACTTAATTGTTGTTTACAGTTTGTCTCTTTCTATAATAATATTCAAGATCAAAACCAAAAGCTGTACAATTTTCTTAAAATTAACAATTCAGGGGCAGCAACCCAACAACGGTAGCTTGATTGGTCTAAAAATTTCAGGGTAGATAGATCTTGACCCAATAAACAATTTTATCACCGTCAAATTTCCTTTAAATGCTTTGGTTTTAGAGATATTAGCCAAAAACTGCATTTTATCGTATGTACTATTTCAAGCATCTTGATTAACGGTTGGGATCAGTGGACACATTTTTCAAACTAGATAACCTCATGATGATTGTGGACAAGTTTGCTTAAATTTGTCTCAGTAGTTTCAGAGAAGAAGATTTTTGTAAAAGATTACAAAAATAACGAAAAATTGTGAAAAATTGAATATAAAGAGCAATGACTTTTTAAGGGGTCAACTGACCATTTTGATCATGTTGACTTATTTGTAGATATTTCTTTGATGAACATTATTGATGTTTACAGTTTATCTCCATCTATAATAATTTTCAACATAATAACCAAAAACGGCATAATTTCCTTAAGATTACCCATTCAGGGGCAGCAACCCAACAACGAGTTGTCACATTCATATGAAAATTTGAGAGCAGATAGATTTTGACCTGATGAACACCTGGTTAACCCATGTTAAGTTGCTCTAATTGCTTCAGTTTCCGAGATATAATCTAAAAACCGTATTTATCCCTATGTTCTATTTTAGTCATGTCGGCTATCTTGGTTCGCAGGCAGAGTCACCGGACACATTTTTAAACTAGATAATTTCGCCCAGTAGTTGCTGAGGAGAAGATTTTTTTAAAAGTTAACGGACGACGGACTACAAGTGCTGAGAAAAGCTCACTTGGCGCTTTAGGCCAGGTGAGCTTAAAAATTGACGTTTATAAAACGGAAACAATTAATAAATAATTTGATTTTTTAGAATATTATTAATTTCGACACAATAAAAGAGATATCCAAGTAAAAGAAAACTAGAAAAATGTATAGTCATTTTCATTTTGTTTAAATTTATCATTTATTACTACTACTACAAGGAAACGGAGCTAGACTGTGCATTAACGATATCTGAGAATGATGGAAGTAATAACTTTTGTTTGCTATTCAAACGAGAAGTGGTAAAAGGTGGGATTGGAGATTAAACATTATCCAGTTACCGCACTCCTCTACAAAATCTGACGTAAACTCAGCAGTAGATCAAACGAAAAATTACCATCTATGTTTCAAATTGGAATAAGAATATGGCTTCGCTTTCGAAGCAAACAGAGGAACAGCATAGTAAAGTCTTGACCAAGCCCATTAAACTGTTCATTAATCTTTAAGGCAACAGTATTATACCGCTTTTAAGTTGTCATAAACCGATTATAAGAAACCAAATTCGGTCCAAAACCAAGGCCGAGAGAAGTACCACAACTAGAAGAGAAAAAAGAACCGAATGATAAAAACATTGAATTCCTACGAAATCAAACAACCAACAAAGATAGAACCGGACTATAAGATAACAACTACCTTATTCCTGACTTGGCACTTGACATTTTTAGATTTTTTTTTAGAAAAGAGTTGAACCTGTTTTCATGGATTGCAAAACCTACCGCTTATATACCCATTCTTTTTTTTTACATCACGAAAACAATACTTCTCTTCTGATTAACTAATTCAAACTTACAATTGCACCAAATTGCGAAGGCTTTGAAATATTTTCGTAGGAGGTGACGTTAGTGAATTCCGTGATAACAAGCTGAAAAGGATCATTTTTAATTTTAAAACACCATCCTGTATTTGTAGCACAAGATTTAATATCAGAATTTTTATAGGTAATGATGACTGTGATTTTTCTAATTATCGAAAATTTGAATACTTGATTATTATGCTTCATGTTTCTTTAATATTAGAGATACGCAACAATTTTGAAACCGAAGTCAAGGAAAAGACAAATACATCAAACTGACCTTTCCACGGCTTATTCTGCTATTTTCCAATATCTCCGATATATTCAATGTACCGTCACGACTATGTTCACAGAAATAAGAAAACATATTATTTATCAGATTTATTTCCTTGCAGTTTTGACCACATGGTACCTCAATAAACTGTCGTTTAAAAATTGTTATTTTTGATTTTCCCATTTAACTTGCGAAACGGAATAGCAGCATCATAAAAAAGTGGCCGATGAAGACAAAATTAATAATAATTAAAAACCAATTGTTCAAAGACTTTCCGTTTTGTATTTTCCTCGGGGTTCAGTACTTTAAAAAAAATAATAATTATATAATAAACTAAACTTATTTTTCTTATGTCCTTCAATTTTTTGGATAAAGAAACACATTTCGCGCAACTAATTATGCATTATTTTACCGCAAATATTTAACAAATAATAGAAAATATTTTCACATTGCCTTGAATACTTACAGAAACTGTAGCTTTGATAGCGAAGTGAACACATCTGGATCTAAACCAGTCAAGGAATTGCCCTCAAGATATCTTGAACATAGAAGGTCATTATAGTTTATCTGAATGTTTCTTTCTTATATCTTTATATTTATTTGATTATCAACATGAAAAAAGACAAGATATTTATAGTTGTTTGTTGTGTATTGTTGGTTGTCCTGATTGTTTCATGTTGTTTTTTTTCCACGACATTGTCAGTTTGTTTTCGACTAAAACGTTTAATTGTACAACAAGGATATTAAACTTGTATATGACCTCTTTTAATTGCCACTGAACTATGATTTTGATAAGGTCTTACTTCTGTGAGAATCACTTGTCTTAAAACAGATCTAAATATTTCCTGGACAGTGCTACAATCGAGTTATTCTGTTGTAGGAATGTCAGATAGAATATGTTCTAACTTACTTTAAAGCTAAAAGTAGTTTCCCGTAATGAAATTTATTAAATCAAAAACTAAGGTAGTACATGAAAAGTATTTTCCGGAGTGAACTCCCAAAGTCAAATAACGTTAGGTTAAATTTCTCTGTGACCATTGAGAAACAGTGATAATCGTTTAAGCAGTCAGGAACAGTTATTTAACTAGAATACAATATCTCACAATAAACAACCATTGAACTATAAAAACAACGCGCATGCAGTTACCCGTTGTAATGAGTAGGAAAGTCCGGTATATTGGTTAACTCAAAAGAATTGTTGGTGTGGGATTTATACTCAATAGTCATTCATGTGTTATGGCATAATTATCTGCACTCAAACCCGAAAAGGACGTGTGGTTTCAAAGAACTTTCTACGTTGTGATAAACAGGAAACATTTCCTAATACCAATAATGAATATTTTTATCACACTTATCAAGAAATGTGAAAACAGCACAGAAATAATTTCTTTGTTTCCAAAAAAAAAAACTAGAACAAGGTCGGTTAAATGATTGCAATTGTTTGGGTTTTAGGTCCAGAGACAAATAATTGAAGCATGATCAATTTTTTGAAATAAGAATGTAGATCTTTATAAAACGGAGACAATTAATAAATAACATGTACTTTTTAGAGTTTTATTAATTTCAACACAATAAAAGAGGTATTCAAGCAAACGAAAAGTTGGAAAATTTATAGTCATCCTCAATTTCATTTTATTTTAATCTTTCATCAATTACTACTCCAAGGAAGCGGAGCTAGACTGTGCATTTACAATTTCTGAGAATGATGGAAGTAATAGCATTTTTGCTATTCAAAAGAGAAGTGGGAAAAGGCAGGATTGGAGGTTGCTAACACTTAAACATTAATCATTTACCGCCCACCTCTAAAAGCGTTCACTCAATAGAAGATCAAAGGAAACCTTACTATCCATGTTACAAATTGTAATTAGAACATGACTTTGCTTTCAAAGCGAAAGAAGAACGACATATTATGTGACCAAGCAAACTTACTGTTCATTGAACTTGAAGGCAACAGTATTATACCGCTATTCAATAATCATTAATCGATTATGCGAAAACAAATACAGGTCCCAACCAAAAGCAGAGCGGAATACCACAACAATATGAGATAAGCAACAGAATAAAAGAAACTTGGAATTGCTACTAAATCTAACAGCCAATAAACGTTAGATCGGACTATTAGATAACAACTGCCACATTCCTGTCTTGGTCTGGACATTTTAAGAAAAAATGGTGAGATGAACGTGTTTTTGTTATGGATAGCAAAACTTTCCGCTTATATACGCATTATATTTTTATCACAATACGGAAACATAACTTCTCTTCTGATAAACTAATTCAAACTTACAATTGCACTAAATTGCGAAGACTTTGAAATATTCTCGTAGGGAGTGACGTTAGTAAATTATTTGATAACAATCTGAAAAAGGTCATTTTTAATTTTAAAACACATTCCTGTATTTGCAGCAACAGGTCAGTTAACCCACAAAATTTAATATCAGCATTTTTATAGGTAATGCTGACTATGAATTTTTTAATTAACGAACATATGATTACTTGATTATCATGTTTCATGTTTTTTGTTTTGTTTCGGGTGACACATGTGAGGCCGAATTTGCTTTTTTTCCCGGAGCAGCTGAATATCCCCAATTTTGTTATGGGGTTCGTGTTGCTTAGTCTTTAGTTTGCTATGTTTTGTCGTTTGTGTATTATTGTTTATCTGTTTGTCTTTATATTTTTTACACTTTTCAATTTCAGTTTATTTTCGATCTATGAGTTTGGGTGTCCTCTGGGATCTTCCGCCCCTCTTTCATTTACCTTAAAATATCAGTCAATTATCACAATGCTATAAGTAACAGCTAATTATCATCAAAACTCGGAAGTATATATTTCTTATATTTGAACAATGGTTCCATTCAAATTTGAAACCCTAACCTCATGTTTTTGATTGGCTTTAAGTATAATTCAAACTATTATTGTTCTTTCAATAGTTACAATACGAAAAACCAATTGAGGTTTATATCAATATAATTTTCATGATCAAACCTGTAATATTTTATGCACAAAAAAAACAACATAACTTTTAATCGGTTAATTACTAAATCGAATTGAAAATTACAGATGAATTTTTGAGCATGGTCAAATTAAAAACATATTTGATGTTAAGATGTACAATGATGATCCTAGAGAGAATAGAATATGTTCACAAAATAATTCACAGCTCAAGCTTTTCACATATTTTCTTAAATGCGCTTGCTGGTGGAGTTTTAATTCCCCGAGGGTATCATCAGCCCAGTAGTCAGCACTTCTGTACTGACATGAATTATCATTGATATAGTCATATACATAAATTAACTGTGTACACAACTTTTGAATTTTTGAAATACTAAGGCTTTACTACTTCAGGAATAGATTACCTAAGCTGTATTTGGCAAAACTTTTAGGAAGTTTGGTCCTCAATGCTCTTCAACTTCGTACTTATTTTGGCCGTTTAAACTTTTTTTGGATTCCAGCGCCACTGATGAGTCTTTCGTAGACGAAACACTCGTCTGGCGTTAATACAAAATGTAATCCTGGTATCTACGATGAGTTAATTAGTAACCCTTCCAAAAATGAGGCAAACAGAAAAAAAAGTATTGCATGATAAAATACAATCTAAACATCAGATGAAATGAATCTGTTATAGATTTGTAATGCTCTGTTAGCCTCACATGCTAACGATTACATGCTATCATTTTAATTGAACAACATTTTTAGAAATACTAAAATTTTCATGACATAGACTTACAATGTATGAAGGTTGATTAAGTCTTCAAAGCTGTTTTCCTGAAGCGATTCTAACTTATTGTCATCTAATTCTCTAAACGAGACAAAATATATATTGTTTTGTTTAGTGCTTAAATTGACGTCAATACGATAACTACTTTTTTAATATTCAAGCGTTCAAAGCTTTGTATTTAGATAAGATTTTGTAAAATGATGCTTTGATAAAAATCTGCTTATATTGAAACTAATAGCAATAATTTTCCAAATCTACTTCTTTGGATAAAATACAGCTGTAAGAGAAATACAATTAGATAATGGACATTTCAATTTGAGTTGAAATATTTATATATTATATATTTAAAATAATGAAATGTTTTTTTTGTTCATTATTTTGTACACGAATTAGGCAATCATTTACTCTGGTTTCAAATGTGTCTTTCTGGAGCTTTTTATAGCTGACTACTCATTGTTGAAGGCCGCATAGTGACCTATAGTGGTTTATTTCTATGTTACTTTGTCTCTTGCGGATAGTTGGTTGATGTTTAGTTGACATGGATAAAAGTGACCTCTTTACAGATGACTAAAGCTTCTATGATGATTGAAATTCATCAATATAACCAACAGTTGTTCATTTATAATAAAGTGTCTGCTAACGAATGGTAACCCACATAAACGAATATGTATTTGAAATTTATTTAAACCTACTTAGAAAAGAGTACGATCTACTTGATTAACATTATTAACCTCTAAAAGTATAAGAAACAATCCAGATCGTATGCTTGCATTAAATTATCCAAAAAATTGACTCAAAGTTTGAACATTTTTAAATCGTTTCTACTTGTATCTGTATCGATTTTTTTTATTATGATCACAACTTCAGTTTAGACTTATTACCCATATCCCGATATCGTCAGATAAAATTAAAAATTGTTAACATATTCTTAATAATTCACAAAAAGCTACAATGTAGTACACTGTTACTTTAAACATTTTTAAGTAATAAGACATTTCTCCCTCTTGAATGCGGTATTTTGAAAGATGTTTGACATTTTGAGTGACTGTCTTTACAAATAGCATAGTCTTCAATAAATTGCAATATACAATCAGATTGGTACCATAAGAGTTTTGACATCTGCATTTGCGATTTTCTCAGTTTAAAGCTTAAGGTCGTCGTACATTATATAAACAGACGTTCTGCTTGAAATTTGGAAATACAAAATGCAAAATTTTCTATGTTTTTTAAACACAAATTCGATTCTCTTTATTATGCTAAGAACAAATACTGTTTTCTTTTCTTCCAGTGGAAAAACTTTTCCGTTATTGTTAAATTGCATTGCAATGCAAAGTGTTTGGATAGCAGATTTTGTTTAATAATTTACTGTTACACAACTCACAGATTTGATAAATTAATTTGTCCGCTGAATAAACCATCTGGAAGTTTTTGTAGTAAATTATGACCAAAAATCCTTTAAACAAAATAATGTAATACAATTATTAATCTTGACTGCATGAAAGTTTCAGCAAATTGGTATGTATTCAATAGCTGATATATATACTAGTATGTCTATTAATATGTCTATTATATATGTATTTTTATGGTATGTCTATTATATATGCATTTTTGTAGTATGTTTATTATTTTATAGAGTATGTCTATTATTTTTATAATATGTCTATTATTTTTATAATATGTCTATTATTTTTATATTATGTCTATTATATATGTCTATAATGTATGATATAGGTTCATGAATCAATTCACTGGTTTTTTCCCTATTGTGTTAACTTTTAACAAAGGTAAAATATTAGTTTAAATGATATCTGTTATATTCATTTGATAAAATTTACTGTTTGCAATAGCATTAATTGTTCTAAATAATAAGGATGTTCTTATCCGAAGCATAAAAACATAGCCGTATTTGACACAACCTTTTTCAACTTTTGATCTTCAGTGCTGTACAACTTTGCACTTTTTTTTGCTTTCGATCTTTTATATCTGGGCGTCACTGGTGAGTCTTGTGTGGACGAGGCGCGTTTTTGGCGTATTGAATTTTAAACCGGAGTGCCAATGGAACAAATCTCCATTCAAGTCACAATTTGTAAAAGTAAACCATTATAGTTACAAGTACGGTCTTAAACACGGAGTATTGCCCAAGACCAAATAGCAAGCTAGAAAGGGTCCCATAAATGACTAGTGTAAAACCATTCAAACGGAAAAACCAACAATCAGCAAATGACAACTTCTGAACATGTTTCTACCAATGACCTTCAATCATTGGATCAGAATAAATGTGATTCATCGTATAAATAGATGAGATATACACAAAATAATAATAAAAACCCCGCAAAAAAGCTAATTATATCCCCGAATTGTGTATTTGAACAAGCTGTTTGTAACTTGGAATACTCTCATATCTCTATTTAGTGTTTTTCGCTGTGAGTATGTATGAATACCCTGTCACGTGCTGTTTATGCTTTTGTCAGATGTTTGTCTGCTTAATATCAATCTGATCAGAGCTCTTGACATCACCAAAATTTTACAGTTGGTTCGTGTTGGTAGTTTATTAGTTTTCTGTGTAGGTGGTTGTTGTAATATTAATTGTCTCTTGTACTTCTTTTTTAGCCATGGCATAGTCAGTTTATTTTCGACGTATGAGTTTGAATGTCCCTTCGATATCTGTCGCCTCTCGTTTACACGGCCACATTTTCTATATGCCTGTCCCGATTCCGGAGCATGGGATATTTTTGTTGGTTCATGTCTGTCATACTTGTTTTACGATTATATGATTCGTGTTATCAATTAGGTAGTTAGTCTTCTAAAATGAGTTCTTATCATTAAGTTTTTGATACAAATCATACCGCATCTGATGTAGCTATTTAATACAGATTCAGGCCTAAGATGAATTTTGGATTTTAGAATACTGCATATCTGATCTACCAAAACTATGAATATATTTGTACTTTAGAGGTTCACTTACAATTGTGTTGGCGTCATACCATGGAGTAATTGATATGGAAGTGAAGTTAGTGACGAGTTGAATACTTCCCTGTCATAATAAATAAATTTACATGTATCATCAATCTTATAAATAACAGAAATCTACAAATCTCAAAATCATAGAAATAAGAAGTATGGTTTTATCTGTTTATTTTTTAATTTGAAGTTTATAAGTAACTATTTGCCAATATGTTTTCGTTTACTAAATCACATCGGGAACATGCATTATGGCGACTTATTAAAGGCTTATAGCTTACTTCAGTGTCGGCATATCAATGGACTACAAAACTGTTTTTTTGTAATGTTTAAACACTATGGATTTTTCAAAGTTTTAAAAACTAACCACCCAACATCAATCCAACTTTTTGAATAAATATAACAGTATATAAAGCTTATAATGAAAAATGTGATATGTTCATTACATTTGAAATTGTTTGACTTGATTAATATTTTGATATGAGCGTCACTGATGAGTCTTATGTAGACGAAACGCGCGTCTGGCGTACTAAATTATAATCCTGGTACCTTTGATAACTATATTCTAAAGTCATTACACATTCATTAGAATTTACTTTGAATATACACATACATACATACACAGGTAATTTAGTTTTCATCGAAATATCTATATCTAAAAGAGAAAAACTCACAAGTAATCAATGTAGCTAAGGTCTTTGAAAAGGGTACCATCAATGTTTGTGATCAGTGTTTCACTGAATTGTCTGTATTTATAGAAAAAAAATGAACTGTTGAATATACGTTTGCGTGACAGTTCTTGATATTTCAACCTAAATACAATATTTATACCATATTCATTATATATGAGTCGAAGGAAAGCTAAACTATAGTGTTGGACAAAGTCTTTTCGGTCAGAATCTTTTGGTCATTCTGACAATTCGGTCATGATTCGTTATGCTATATTAATTACATTGCATGTATGTTTCATTATAAGACGTTATTTTGATTGGCTAACAGCAAAAAGTAGAATCACAAAAATACTAAACTCTGAGGAAAATTCAATCGTAAAGTCCCTAATCAAATGGTAAAATCAAATGACAAAACACATCAAACGAATGCACAACAACTGTCATATTTCTGACTTGGTACAGGCATTTTCAAATGCAGAAAATGGTGGATTGAACCTTGTTTTAAAGCGCTAAACCTGTCACTTATATGACAGTCGCATCAATTTTCTGCATATTTACAACGATGCGTGAACAAAACAGAGCAATCACGAGTTCTTCTGAAATTGACATTCATTACACAATAAAATTAAACATTCGTGATGACACGAGGTCCCAAAATGAAGTGAACAGGTATGTCAAATAAAAACTTGATAGTAATCGTGTTTTTATGATTCTAGCTAAAACAACATAATCATAAGTATTGAATACTACCTTTTTGTAATTTAATAGGGTTGTAAAGCTTTGACCGTGCGCATAGTTTTAGAATGAGACGCTTTTGCGCTTCATGCAAAATGTACTTTAGTCAAAGCTTATACACCTCAATGAATTTACAAAAAAAAGGCATTCAATATTTAAATGATATTTCTGCATGTAAACAATGTATTCAAACCAAGAAATCATTAGAGTAGTTCTCTCTTTGTAATGTTCCAAGTTTTAAAAAACAGTGTTTATAAATTTTTGTATAATCAATACTAGCTTATGCTCTTCTTATATACATAAAAACATGCAAAAAAGGAATTTTTATTTTCAAAGTTTGATTAGGAGTAAAAACAAATAATAAAAAAACCCAAAATGATAAAATCCCTGTGTGCAAAGGTCAATATCAATCTAGTATTGATTATCTTGTTTTACAGACATTTACCATCAACATAGGACTACACTTACATTTCACTTCGTTATGTGTACTGACGCAGTAAAACAGTATATTTCAGCCATGATGTTGTCAGTTTATTTTCGATCTATGAGTTTGAATGTCTCTCTGGTATTTTTCCCAACTATTCTTTGGGCTAGTAAGTTATACTGTAAAGCGATTTGTGTTTAGATAATTGTTCCTATGTTTTTTAAAGGTACTTAACAACCTGATAAGATAAGTGCACCTGCTTTTAGTGAATATTTCAAACCATTTGGAATAATTAACCCAAATAACATGTTACTATCTGCACCAAGTAAATAATTATCAAATAACAACTACGACATGATGTAATTGCAAAGCTATGCTTTTTTGAACGAATGTCCATGGCAGGCTATATCAAACTACAATCCTATTTATGTTATCATCGCTTTGGCTATGAAGCCATAAGGATATTTTAGGATTTTTTACATTGCTGCATCGATCGAAAGTCGTGGATCTCTACACGGTCCGGCTGCATCGATAATTGTTTTTTTACTTCATCCAAAATTGATATTCTTTGATATGGCTTCAATTAAAAAACAAATACCCGAATTCAAATAAAAGCTAAACTGTTAAGTATAAAATATTACTTTGAAATCAACTTATCATAGATACCATTATCAACATTGTACACTTTAGCCGTGCGTTTCCTCTATAAAAGTCCATTCAGTCACGCTCGAATCGAAAGGTTGTAATGTTATTTGAAATTAAACTCGCATCGGGTCTCAGTAGATTAATTTAAAAAAATCCATGTACAGTGAAGCTGGAATCTGGACGTTAAGCTTAAATTAATAAGAACGATTTAGATTACAATAACTTACAGCTTTTCCAGTTTCGGATTATTGTTAAAGAGTCCAATTTCAATGGTTTTTATTGGGTTTCTTGCAATAGACCTGCGTAAGAAAAATGGAACAATGAATACATCAATTTCAACTGATTTCTACAGTTTGTCCTGATGTAGTACTTTAAACCACTGCCCCAAGTATCATAAGCTCGTTCTTCAGAGGATGTCGTTGATTCACGTCATATTTGTTTTTCGTTTCATGTTTTGTTCTAGTGATTGCCGTTAGTTTTTTCAATTGACTTGTTTAATATTATTGTTGTCGGAACCTGTTATAGCCGACGATACGGTATGGGTTTGTGTCATCACGGTTGCCTTTAAATGTTTACAGCCACTTAATTTGAACTTTAATCTTTTGTAATTTTGAATTTTTCAAATTTATCTTTCGGAGTATTTTAAAGCTGACTATGCGGTATGGGATTTTCGCTTTGCGAAGCCATTATATTTTATTTAACTTCCGTCCTTCATTGAAATTCTTTTTTGTTTTGGTTTCATACAAACTCAACTAATATAAGTTAAGATGGTACAACCATTAGCCATCTAGTATGTCTCTTTAGAATGTTAGCGTTTTACGCAAGATCACTGTTTAACAATCGGATACTAACATCATCCATATATAGTTACATGTGTATCAAATATATTTAAGAAATGGCGTTTTTTTTTAAAGTCATGCAGAAAAATAAATATGTTTAAGCTTTGTGTTTAACCTCTTCATCATTATTAATTTATATTTTCAAAAATATTACTTTGAACGTATTTTGTAAAATAAAATGATGATCAATGATATCGAATATCAATGATTGTCAAAATGACCGCAATTAAATTGCAGTCGGAAATAGTATATAGAGATATAATCAAGCAGCGGTGTTAATCAGATATTGATTCATAAAAGCTCTTAATATCTACTTTAGAACATTCAGTCACAATGAAATAATAGCAAAACCAATCTTGTTTCTGCGCTGTACAGAGGCCCCTCAGTGGAATGTCCAGGTTAACACATAAATGGTCGCAACATGTATTGGGTTTGGTACACACTGAGGTCTAGGTAGGCAATTCACAAGTCATAACAAACATCTTACTTACAGCTGCGAGAGGTCCCGTAGACTCTTGAATATTCCAACAGGCAGTGACTCAAACATATTGGCTTCCATTATCCTACATAAATCTTAATTACTGACATATTAGTGAGAAAATGTTTATGCGCTTTTTTTAAAAATCAAAATTAAATTTTCTATGACTGGAAAATAAAAACAACACTTAATGAAATTCATTTCTCTAAATCACTTTTCTGAATTTACCTACATCAGACATGTATGTATCAATTGTATTTACCTACATCAGACATGTATGTATCAATTGTATTTGTGTAATTCGCCGTTTAACAATCTAAAGCATTCTGGGTTATATTTTCAAAAGCGTACACCAAAACGTTGTGATTGGTTTAAAACGTGATAAACAATAAAAATTCAACCAATGACCTTACGTTATTTTCATTTTGGTGTACGAACAATGAGATCACCCATAGTCTTCTAGATTCTGAAAAAGGTAAATTCCCAAGGTTCCTATCAGATCTCCGTCGTAAATGCTGCTTCAGTGCTGACAAAATTGTTATCATATTTACTTGTTAATTTCTTAGGCGTCAAGTATTTCGAGGAAAGTTGTATCAATAGGAATCACACGACATGTTCTTTTATATTTGCCTGAATACTCTTTAATACACGATGAAATTATAATAAAAATACATTAGTCCGTTTGTTTCTGAGGCAAAGTTAATCAAAGATTGATTTGGTTTTTCTTTCTATGTAAGTGTCTATGTGTGTTCATATTGTTCTTTGTGCATTGACATGCGCGTACACCATGTGCTCTTAAATCGAGATTTTAGCGTTTGTTTATGAAATATCAAGCTTTTTAAAAGATATATATTAACTGTTTATGAACAACACAACTAACAAAAATCAAGGGTCTGTGTGCTTGATTCAAAGATATAAGTCATTGAAAAATTAGCGTGAAATGATTCCCTCTAATATTTTCATGTATTTAACACTGGCACTTTTTTTTCTTCTCAAAACTGTGAAAAAAACCACAGGATTGTTTTAGATGTTCAGTTATAAACTTTTAAACTATGTGTTTTACAATTATCATTAATAGAAGCATGTGTAAGCATTATTTTGTTAATGGATAAAACCAAAGGATTCCGATTATAAGACAACTTTTCAAAAACAAGAGGGGCAAACAACCATAAATCAAGAAATACCTCGGATGCACTAAATATGTATATTGTAATTATTTGATTCATTTTATATGCAAGTTATTTTTAATTATTGTCGTTTCTTTATTTTGCGAAATGAATTCCATATAATGTTAACCTTTTCGTCCGAAATAAACAATGCATGCCATGACTTTGCAAAAATTAAGATATATATTTTTGTAGCTTATTTGGTTTAGAACAATTTCACTGCAATTTTCCGATCAGAAAATGCTACTAGCCCTTGGAATTGTCTCCAGACGAATACATCGTCGGTTATTACTTATACTATATAAGATCACGTGGTCCAGTGTAACTACTGCACCGTGTAGAACGCCACTTGCGGGGTGTCGGCTATGTTTGACATGGGGTGGCAATTTTGAAGCGACGAAAAAGTAAGAAGGTAAGTTCAATCATCAACATTTCTTATTTCTAGAACTCTCAGTACCATATAATGTATTGCACGGAAGGAACCGCAACATAATCTATTTCCTGAAAGCAGAAGCAGTCGTTTTCAGTGCTCAGTTTTCTCAAACACCTCGCCCTAGTTTTCCGTGTTGCTGATTTTGAGGCTTTATATGCAAATTTCGGTATAAAAAACTACTTTACACAGCTACCCTCCGTATCATTTGTATATAATTGTATTCCTCTCATTGACTTATACCAAATACCAGTTTCTTAGTTAAAATTAATTGGTTTTAAAACTGTTATTCATCAAATTATAAAGTGTCACCCGGGGTGTCAGATTTTACGTCGCAAGGGGTAGAGGCTTGTCATAAAAAAAAGAATATATTTTCTTATAAATCGATATCTATCTGATACTTTTAATTCAAACACACCTACACAAATAGGAACATAAATATAACAGAAGTTCAACCTAGAAAAACACAGGTTACATCAAATTCTTCAAATTTTATTCAATTCCGGTTCGTTTAGAGATATGTATATAGTCAGAGAAGACCTTCAAAGTAGATATGATATGATAGATGTGTAACAGAAAACGGATAGTTCTAGCTGGGCGATTACGAACGAAATAACTGTCTTGAATCATTTTTTCTTGTAAACCTGTTCCGTTGTATATTGTGTACAAGTCGTTGTTTTCTCATTGACTATTGTAGTATCATCGTCTTCAGGATTACTTGAAGTTGTGTTGTCATTCGCTGAAAAAGATGCCGGTGAGTGTTTCATTGGATAGAGTGTTCTAATTCTTTTAGGAGTAATGGATTTTTGCGGCGTGCACGAGTGCTTTTTAGATGAACCTGGTGATGAACTATGATGCATTTTGGCTGGTGGAGGCTTCAGGCATATCTTATATTGAGGACTATTTTGTGATGTTTTGGTTTATTGAGTCATATCCTTGACTCTTTTTTTACCATGATAGTGACTGAAAAGGAAAAGAAATCGTTTACCAGCTTGAAAACTAAATATTTTAAGCCATTTTTTTACTATGAATAAAATCAAAAGCACATGTTCTATACGACCAAAAACAGGCAAAATGAAAAACCCTTATTTTGTCATGGTAAAGTAGATGTGAATGAAATCAAAAGCATATATTTTATAAGACCAAAAACAGGCAAATGAAAAATCCTTGTTTTGTCATGGTAAAGTAGATGTGTTTGAAATAAAATGTATCATATGAAGACTAATTTACAGGCAAACATGTATTTTTTTATGACAAGCCTCTACCCCTTGCGACGCAAAATCTGACACCCCGAGCGACACTTTATATTTAGATGAATAAAAGTTTTAAAACCAATTAATTTTAACTAAGAAACTGGTATTTGGTATAAGTCAATGAGAGGAATACAATTCTATATAAATGATACGGGGGATGGCTGTGTAAAGTAGTTTTTTATACCGAAATTTGCAAATAAAGCCTCAAAATCTGCAACACGGAAAACTAGGGCGAGGTGTTTGAGAAAACTGACCACTGAAAACGACTGCTTCTGCTTTCAGGAAATAGACTATGTTGCGGTTCTTTCCGTGAAATACATTGTATGGTACTGAGAGTTCTAGAAATAAGAAATTTTGATGCTTGAACTTACTTTCTTACTTTTTCATCGCTTCAAAATTGCCACCCCATGTCAAACATAGCCGACACCCCGCATGTGGCGTTCTACACGGTGTACTGTGTATTCAAAATCAGGATAATATATTTTAAACATTGTAAGAGTACATTTTAGATATAACTTGTTTTGCAGTGTCGATATTTCGTCTGGTTGTACTGTATAATCTACCCTATATTAATATAGGAATCAGTGTTTTTTTCTTTTTTCAAACTCACAAAATTTGAAGATTAGCTAAATAATCAAAGATGTCTTCTGTCAGTTGTCTGATTTTGTTATAACCAATGTTCCTGTCCAAAAAAAAAAAATAACAAGCCATGTACTCATTGAATGTATAGATTTTACACTACAAACTTTTTTTGATGCTAACAAATTTGCATATAATGAATTAGATATACCGATATCAAGTAAGACCAGTAGATTATTTTACATTTTTTAGTTGCAACAATCGACGATTTGTAATATATCTAATACGTATCACTGGCTATAACTTACAATCGTATTTTATAGAATAGTGTCACATGTATAGCATGCATGATTTGCTTATCCTCATAACCTGAGATTACCGCGGATTTTGACGGGGTTCACGCTGCTTAGTCTTAGTTTTCTCTGCTGTGTGTGTTGTATTGTTTTTTTCTTTTGGTTAAACTTATTTCGCCATGGAACTGTCAGTTTATTTTCGATTTTTAATATATTGCCACCCAATTATGATCAGATTAAAGATAGATATAAACCTGTTCACGATCATCTTAAAGTCTTTAGGTTTTTTTTGTGGTGCATTAACGTTTTATAAACAACCATTAATTAAGAAATATTTGATATCACTATCGCTCGGGCAAAAATAATCACTTTTATAATGCCTACCTATGTTAAAGATACGATACAGTATACCTTGCATCAATTATTTCGATTCTGATTAGGACAATAAAGGTAATTTATATGTCCCATTTGTATAAGTGTAGAGCGTTTGT
Organism: Mytilus edulis; assembly: GCF_963676685.1. NCBI lineage: Eukaryota > Metazoa > Mollusca > Bivalvia > Mytilida > Mytilidae > Mytilus > Mytilus edulis. The sequence continues at coordinate 64,487,498 of NC_092356.1, forward strand.
GTAGGTTCTTCTATTCACCTTTTCGTTGTTTGAAAAAGACTGGCAATGTAATTTTTCAGAGGGTGGAGTTGTTAATAGCCAGCATAAACAATTATCGTATTTAGTTGAAATGAGTCAGTTTCGAATTGCAACACGTTACAGTCATAATAAATGAATTAGCAACAACATGTGAATCATTTGAAAGTTTGGAAGTTAATGAAATATATAAATGCATGCCAATTCGATAACATTCATTACTCTGCAGTAGTCAATATATGCATGTGCAAACAAATTTAATGGATATAGAGCATGGGTTTATTCACAAAGCGAACGAAGCACGTCATATTAGAATATATATTATTCATGGAAAATTTATACACATAACATTTTAAAACTATCTTTATCAGAACAATTTTCATTAATACAAAACGAAGTAAGGCAGGTTACATAGCATGGCGTAATTCTGAAACAATTTGATACAGATCTATGAACACTAACATTTTGAATAAAAAGTACGATACATATTGATTCATCAAAAAGATTACATCCATTCCCATGTTTTTTTACTTTGTTCTGTTTAAATTTATCATACATACATATAGACAAGGTGAGACATGGGAAAAAACGTGTCTTTTGAAAGTGTGGTCAGCAGGTTACTCTGCAGAAATCTACAAAACAATGCATATAATTATCAAAGGTACCAGCTATTCGTCTACATACGACTCATCAGTTTACGTTGCTAAGTCAGTACTTTCCTTTATTGTTTTTTTATATTATTGTTTGTCTTTATGTCTTTATTGGTTTCTTGGCAGTTTTATTGGTCTAAATTTATGAGTTTAATCATATTTTTGGTATCTTAAGCTTTCACCGGCACATCTCTTTTATCATTAAACGAGCTTTAACTGTATAACATAAGACTCTTAAGAGCTGTTCAAACGTAAAGTCGCAACGTCCAATTTCTTTCTAGAGATTGCATTATTTATATATAACATTATACATATTTATTATAATGTTAAACAACAACTATCCTACTGCCTCTCTTTATATTTGTTTTGGCAGAGCACAATTCATTTATATTTAGACTGTTCATGGCGTTAATAATTATCAAAGGTACTAGGAGTATAATTTAATACGCCAGACGCGCGTTTCGTCTATATAAGACTCATCAGTTGGGCCAAATATTGTTTGTCAATTGTTTTAAAAACACTAGATCATGCTATGAGTTTTACTAGTAGTTGATTTTGATGTCTAATGCATTTTTTTGTTTTTGTTAATTTTCATAGTCTATTAAAAAGCTTTCAGTTACTCTCAAATGTACTTTTTTGTTAAGTTATTCTGTTGACACAATTTGTAATATATATTTTTTTTTATGTATACTTATTTTGTGTTATATGTTGTTGCACTATTTTAGTGAGACCACCATTTCTGTTCTCGTTCTATAAACAACAAGTTTTTTTGTTTTTTTTTCTAAATATTTCCGTACTCATAACAACATAATGTTATATTTAAATTTACTGGTGTACGTTTTTTGATTTAATGTAATGTTTTCCAAGGTACAATAGTTTTTGTTTATTTGTCTTTTTGATTGAGTTAAGCCATTTCAATTGATATTTTGAATTGTGTCTTTCTATGTTTGAATATAACACTACTATTTCAGGTTCTGGTGACGGTTGCAACCTAATAAAAAGTTGTAACTCGTTGCGTTTTGTTTACGCCTGTCCTAAGTCAGAAACCTCTTGTGCAGTGGTTGTCGTTTGTTGAAGTGGTTTTTCGTTTCTTGATTTCGTGGAGCTTAGAATTTTTGTTATACTTTTTTCAGTGTGTGTTGGATTACTTAAGAGCTTTATTGTCATCTTTTTATTAAGTCTTTAAAAAAGATCGGAAACAAATGAAGTACGTAAACAAATAACCATAAACACTGGTGGTAAGCGGATGGGAGACAACTCTAGGGATACATTTTTCTTTTCCGATTTTCGTGCAGTAAAAAAATGTTTCAGTAAAACCGCTTGTCTCATACATACTAATCGTCAGTGCGTTGATATTGAAACAAAATTTGATACATAAAAACATTCCAATTTTCGTAAAATGATCATTCAATAATTCGAGCATGATGGTCGTAACTAAAAAAACAAAAATGTTCAGGATGGTCGTAACTTAAAATTGTGATGGTCGTAACTCTTTATTAAATAGGACCTAATAAGACAAGTCAATAGTTTTAAACGTGTCTTTTGTTATATGAATATATTATATGATATATTTGTGAAGTTGATTTCACTATATGATAAAAACTAAAAGAGGTGAAGAGAGGGATACCTGTAAAGTGCGAAAGGAAAGAAAATTGGAACGAATCGAAAAAAAAAACCCAATACAAAATGAAATGCCCAGTCACTGTTACTTAAAATATAATGTATAAAATCAACCAGGAGGCAACTAAATATAAGCTGTTAAGTTTAATAACAATATAAATTCTCAAAAGTGGAGAATTCATTTTAACACACAGCTCTGGTTATAATCATTCTTAGTTACGAATTAAGAAAAGGCGATGTTAACAAATTTGACATCACATGAAATAACAGTATCCTGATTTATTTTCTTTATATTTTGCATGTATTGCAAAGATAAACTTTTTAAAAACTAGTATTTACCTACTAGGTGGAATTTAAAAGAAAAATCTACAATTTAAAATTGATACTTTAAGTCGAAAGAGCATAAGTAAGGAGTCAAAATAATGTTATGAGGATTGTTATCGAGACAAGACCATATCCGCGAATTCGCAGGTCCTTAATCGAATTAAACAACATACATCTTATTCTTAGCCTTGATTTTGAGAAGTCGTATTGTCATTTAGTATATAGTCAAGCTGATTATAAGGTGCAAATTCGAAGTTCAGGTATAATTATTACCCGTGGTTTTAGAAAATTCTGAATACGCCTAATTGTACCATGCTATCCGTTATACATCTTTGTCTTTCTTATGGAAAATACCATGAACCCTGGACCACACGTTTTTCATTCCCAATTCATAAAGGGAATGATGCATCCGATCTTAATAACTATCGAGGAATTACAATTACTGATTCATTGGGGAAGCCTTTTTAATAAGATACTTAATACACGTCTTTGTAAATCCTTAGATAAATATCATATCATTGATGAGAGCCAAATTTGGTTTACCAAAAAAAAAAAAAACGACCATCTGACCATATGTTCTTTCTAAAAACTATTATAAATAAGTATTGTAATACAAGAGAAGGTAGAATGTTTGCCTGCTTTGTTGATTTCATTTCCAGAAGGCTTTTTGATACTGTCATTCACCCAGGGATAAAACTTAAAACTTAAGCTATTAGAACTAAAGTTGGAGTAAAACAGGGAGACAATTTGTGTCCAAATTTGTTTAAATTTTTTTATAAATGAACTTCCTGATTGTGTTAAAAGTTCACCTGATCCAGCTGTTGTTTATTCACGACCAGCCTATTCTTTACTATACATATGCTGATGATCTTGCCATTTTTTTCAACTACAGCAAAAAAATGTAGATCAGGCTTATCCTAAGATTCTTTCAGAAAGACTATAAGCTACGCATTAAATTTTGTCAATCTTTCTTAACTCGGTATATTCACTCTGTATTTTGTCATTGCAAAGTCTATGATCAGATACTGGCACAGGCTTGACAATTTGGGATCATCTTTCCACTACTAGAGGAGGCATATTTAGAGTCAAAATTACTACACGAGTTAAAAAAAATTCTTTCACAGTATGGATCCTTAAACTTCTTTCTAAAGAATATGGGGGTCAGCAATTCACATTGTTTACTATATGCTGATGATAATGTATTTTTTTTTTAATTTCAGCAAAAGGACTTCAGCAAACAGTATTCATACATAGCTTGTAGCCAGGATAGTATTTAAAAGATAGATCTTTATGCTTCAACTCAGCGTGCTGGTCTTTTAAATCTGAGTACATTCATACAATATAAACATATAACATAAATATTATTTTCAACCTGCATATGTATGTGATAGTTGCCGCAGTACATTTAGTTCTACCTTGTAATATTATCTTAGCTACAAGGCTGGCTATAAACTACTAATATTTGATCTTACTCTTAAATTCAAAGCGTGTATCATTGTAAAATATATACCTGCACATATGTATGCAATATTTGCCACAGTACATTTAGTTCTACCTTATAATATTATCCTGGCTACAAGCCTGTCTACAAACTACTGATATTTGATCTTACTCTTAAATTCAACGCGTGTAGCATTGTAAAATATCTCAACCTTATTCATACTTTCTAGGTTAACACAATGTTCATTGCGACACCATGGATTAGGTTTTTATTCTGAACCGATACTTAGAACAATTATCAATGATATACCGCAAGATCGTCATGTAATCAATAAAAAATAAAGACAACACGATAAAAACACCAGGCATTTGTGGATTTTCATTAATCATGATTCACCAAAAGCCGAATATTTGAAAGCCAATGATTTATAAAAACTGCAATAGCTGATTAAAAATTAAAGAAGATTGTTCAAAATTGTACGTTCAATAAGGGGACGACCATTTGATATTCTGGGGGGGCCAGGAGGATTTTGAAAATAGATAACTCAGCCTTGATAATCAAAAAAATAAATGGTTTGTTCTGTGGTAGTTTGAAAATAAATTACCTGACTTGCAATGTATAGAAAATAAATAACTCAGCAGGTCTAATCGAAAGTATGAGATGGCACCAGATTCTTCATAAATTCATCTTTTTTCCCAAAAAAAATCGGGAAACACTTCCCAAATTTGTTAATAACAAAAGTATAAATATTATTTAAATATACTTGAAATGTCTGAAAATTGGTTGCTTTTAACTTGAAGTATATTGTCTCAGGAAACCTTACCTCACCTTTATTTCAACAGGGCCGTAACTCCATGTAGGAAATTTCAAAACCAAATGCTTGTCTCCATATCAAATTGTGTTCACGGCCTTGCAAGAAGAAAGTTCTGTTTTCCCTCAGACTTATAGCCCTGATTTTTCGGGATCAATGTTTCTTATTTTATTTGTCTTTTGTTCATTGATTGCCCTTCTGTATTCTGTTAGTGTTGCATTCCTTTTGTAATCTAGTAATTTTGTTATGAACTTGATCATGAGTTTAAAAAAAAAAACACCAGCCACAGGCTTAACTATGTGAATTCCATTTTTGCTTTATCATGCACATTGGTCTTTTGATGTTTTCCCTAGAAACTTCAGTCTTACACTGAATTTATATATTTTGCTTTAAGACCAAAATATTGTCAAAAAATTATTAAAACAAAACTTCATTTTCAGATTATGAAAGGGTCATCCGAACACCCAGAAAGCATGATTTTGCATCATTTGTTCTATAGCTTCTTGGGCCTTCAGTGGCTCCAAAACCCTTCAAAAAATGTTTTGCCTCACTCCGCTCGGCGTAGTAAAAATGTAGCTTTGCCAATACATTTAAAAGTGCCTAGTTATAACTAAACTTAACACTATGTGTATATGCAATTGGGAATTTAAAAGATTCATTTCTGCAGAGAGGGATGATTAATCTAATTAAATGGTACATAATGACTTGACTATACTATATGTATTATTTATAAACAAAACATTTAAAAAATTGTATGTTTTCGAATATCAAAAATATAGTTGTGAAAATGAATAATCAGTCCCTTTCTTTAATGAAAATGAAAAATCTTGCTTCAATAGTGCAGAAAATGAATAATCTGTTCTCTTAGTTTGCAAAAATAAATAACCGATCAAAAACAAATCCTCATATCAAAAATGTATGATTGATAAGTTTATTAACATGGTTATGCATGTGCACAGTACTTTTAAAATAGCTTGATAAAAGTTCGTCTAAATACTTGAGTTACGGTCATCTTTCAAAGTTACGACCATCTTGTGTCGGTTACGACCATCATCAAAAATACTATAGTTGACATTACGACCATCACAAGTTAAAGTTACGACCATCATGCTCGAATTTTTGAATGACTATTTTTAAGAAAATTGGAATGATTTTATGTGTCAAATTTGGTTTCAATGAGAATGCACTCACGATATGTGTATATGAGACAAGCGGTTTGACGCAAATGAACCTTTTACTGCACGAAAATCGGAAAAGAAAAACTTATCCCTAGAGTTGTCTCCCATATTCAGATGGTCGTAACTTTTAGTTACGACCATCCGCTTACCACCAGTGATAAAGGAAGATCCAGACTGATCTGCAGATACGAAAATTAGAAATGTAATTTAATCATTTTTGAAAATAAAAAAAACTAGAAAACCGCAGAGCGATTTAAATTAAAATAGTATGTAATTAATATATTCATATATACTATTCCTGCTAATTGGAGGGTTGTATATTAATATGTTATATTAACTAACTCAATGTTTTTCAGTTTATCAAATAATCAGATAGTTAGGTACAATATTCGATTGCTTTAATTCTTTTAAATGATGATTATTGAGGTAAGTCTTTTTGTTAGATAACTGTCATTTACGTTTCCTCCTTACTTCATTATATTTATGAAGAAAGCAGTGACATATTTAAATCATATAACTTCTGGTTGATACTCACAAATAAATGATATTAGAGATCCCAGCAAAGTTAATCCCATTAACGCCATCTTTCGGCAGAGATGTAATTCTATTGTCACTGAAATCACTGTAAAACAAAATGTCAAGTGTATAATATGTAGAATTGCCCTTTGTCTCTTTTAAATTTTATATTCATACATAATGTTAATACAAAAATAAAAAAAGGGTGAATCCCCTCATGGAAAGTGTGTCTTATACTTCATTGAAAATTCTGTTTAGACATTTTGGTCCTTATTCCAACTATCGTTTTATTGTTGTTTGTTTGTGTCAAAAATTCGTCTTTTTACGCCAATGTTACTTTGTGACACTTTGAAACACCTGGTATTAATTTAATTAAAAATATGAATGAAAGAAAGACGTTAGGTGTGAATTTATTTTCAAAGGTATCAGGGTGTTTTAAAGCTCAATTGGAAACTGCAACAATTAGTCTGATTTTTAATAGGACATTGTTCTGGATACACATGAGATGTTCACGCTACCACTCTCTATGTACACGACGTCACCGTTGTTGTGACGTTATATATTCAGAGTTCAAATACAAGTATAATTGCAAGCAGACGTTCTTATTTATAAGCCCTAATTTGTGTCCGAAACAACCACTCCAAGATAGACATTAAACGATGTAATCGGACGAAAAGCAAATCAGATATTGTCGGTCGCAAAGCAAAATTATCGGAATCACAAACTGCAAAAAGAATCGGAAGCAACAAAAAAAAAAAAAAAATAACAATGAAAAAAAAAAAAATATTTGACAAACAACAACGCTGTGTTTTGTTCCTCTATCATTTACGTTTGACGCAAAGTCTTATAATCCCTTTAGTAAAAGTGCAAGCAGTTTTCTTGATGACTTGACGTTGTTCTAAAAAACTTTACCAGCGAAAAAATCTTTAACACTTTTAGAAATAGAAAACATAACAGTTCATAATTTTAAGAAACTGATAAATGCCAAGTATTAGATACTTATGAAATATAAATCAATGTTTGTACGACTGGTCAATATCTGGTTTAAATTTTGCAATCAATCGTTTCAGCTTTTATTCCCTATACAACTCTTACGTTTGTTTATAATGCCACAATTACATATACAAGATTAAAACATTGTAGTGAATGTATACACCTAGTCCAACGCAAATTGGATGGCATTTCATGTTCCCCTTATCTAACGGTTCAATGAATAAGAGGCGAAAGATACCAGAGGAAAAGTCAAACTCATAAATCGAAAATAAACTGACAACGCCATGGTTAAAAATGAAAAAGACAAACAGACAAATGATGGTACACAGGATCAACATAGAAAACTTAAGATCTTGGATTAAACGACTGGTCAACGTCTGGTTGACATTTTACAAGCAATCGTTTAAACTTTTTTTTAACCTGATCAATGTGCCATAGAATATTAAAGTGAAAGCTCACAATATTTATACACATACATGACATACATGTAGTCCTTTGCAGATTTGAAGGTAGTTTTATTTATTATTACTTATTGATTGATATATATCTATTTCTAATATTTTAATGAATTGTGATTAAAACATCCAGATTTTCAGACATTATTGTGTTTTGTTTTAATGATTAATATATTTTCGTACTTTTTCAATGAAATGTGTGATTAATTTTTTTTCAAACCTACTATGAATAGAGATTAACAGGGATTCCAATAGGAATATTTGAAAGTCCTCTGGAACTACAGTTAACTCCATCAAGCCCCACACTTTCTATGTATTTGCATTCACATAATGGTTCGTTGGAACAGGTTTGGCTGTATACGATATTGGCTAGGAAATATTTGATCAATAATACCACCAGAAAAGTATTCATCATTTATGTTGTTTAAAATCTGAAAAAAAAAATAAATATATATTTGAATACATGTCCATTATAATTCATTTATATTTGATGACTTTTTATTAATTATTTATCTTTATTTAAATTTGTCATCATTCTGAATATACAATAATACAAAGAAGATGTGGTATGATTGCGAATGAGGCAACTCTCCACAAGAGACCAAATGACACAGAAATTAACAAACATAGGTTACTGTACGACCTTCAACAATGAACAAAGCCCATACCTCATAGTCTGCTATAAAAGTAAAGTTTGCAAATCTGAGCAAAACTCATATCGAATGTTTTACATAAAAGGTCCGACATGACAAAATGTGAAATCATTAAAAAGGAAAGGCTAATGAATAATCACGAACAATAAACGAAAATATGGGAAATAGCAAATAGTAAAATAACAGAAATACCGAACTCAAAAGAAATTCGAAAGTCCTTTAGATAATGGCAAAATGAAAACTCAAACATATCAAACGAATGGAAATAAACTGTCTTATTACTAACTTCGTAATGGCAAAACGAAAGGACAACCGACGACAACAACTGAATAAGAGGTTCCTGACTTCGGACATACAGAATCTTGATATCGTTCTATTTGTGGGTTGTTCCTAGCTGATATGTTATCTTTTCGTATAGATACATAACACGTATTTGTTTTTTCTTTCTGAATGCATTCCTTATCGATTACGAATTTTACTGGTAATGATAATCCGTGTACTATTATACACATGTTCGTATTTAAATGCATTTGGTAATAAAAGAAGAAAATTATGAAAAAGAAATATGAAAGTCGTGATACATAGATACACGGTTTATAAAATATTGATAACACTGATATTATATGAAAATGAAATGTACATGCTTGATCTTTTAATATGTTCTGTAGAATTGTCAAATCAAAAAAGGCTTCCATAGAAAAAAAACTGCTAAAATACTCTAATAATTTCGAGAGAAGTGAAAACCACTTTTTTATTACTTTTTTTTTTTTTTTTCATCTTTCAAATTGATTTTTACCTTGTTCTTTTTATTTATTATGCAATGCTATTTATCAACTATATCTGGTGATGTGCGTGTTAAACGATCTCAAATTTGCGGCATTCAAGATAAGCTATGATATAACGTTTTTTTTTTCTTTTTTATTTGTTAAATTTTTCTTTTTTATAGTTAATATTTTGTTTTGTTTTTTAATTCTTTTCACTTAAAAAAATGTGTACTTTCTTATACCAATACGATAAAAAAAATAACATTATTGTGTAACTATGTCCCTTTATCTTTATTTTTGAAAAGGCTTGCAAGATAAAAATTAAAATTTTGTATACATGCTGGCTTCCGACTACTTGTATGCACCGTATTCAATTAAATCAAATAAGTTACGAAATGAAGCTTCGGAAAAGAAAACAACACGGTATAATGGCTTTTCTGTATCGTATCAACCGTCATCAGGACAGATCACAGCCAATTGTTTGAAAGCCAATACTTCTTAAAAACAAAAAAAATGTTTAAGGGGGCTCGCGGGTCTAAATCAACTTTTTTTTTCTAATATAGGATTTTCCTATGTTTTTCCATGATTAAACCTTATCTTATATCTAATGGAAATATAAAATAAAAATATGGGGTCATCGTTCATTTAAGCTCACAATTTGCCTCCGAAAAAAGCATACATTTTTGTTAATGTCCTTTTTTTCTGTTGAACTAATAGGAGAAATATTGGTAATATCGAAACAAAAAAAGAACTAAGTTACAGAAATCGTTAAAATTTTACAATTATTTAGTTTATGTACAGTTTGTTTGAAAACAGTAATAAAAAATATAGGTCACCGATGAGTTAAAAAAGAAATTTCAATTTGAACGTCCAAAAATGACATTTTTGCACCAAAGGGAGATAATTTGGAGCTTTTTCAATGATATGAACATTTTAAAAGTCATCTGTGGACAAACCAAATCGATTTTTCTTGGTGATTTTTGTGCCATATTATGAAGTAATAGCTAATTGTGAAATAAATAAAATTTGTAATGAAAAAACAAATATTTATTTTTTTTTCGATTTTTTATACCCGCGAGCCTCCTTAAGAGCAATATTACCATTCCGGCGAAAGGAATACAAACTTTAAATATAAAATGATGTGAAACGACAAACTTTAAGTTGTTAAATAATTTAAACTTTATTGTAATATCCGACTGTGAGGTTCAGGAAATAAGTTATAAAATGAAATAAGATAAAATACTCACATTTCAATTTATTTTGTTTTTGCAGAAACAACAATCTTCGTCTTCGTCTGTTTAAATATTAAAATATAATAACAATAATCTCGCATACCTGTTTATTAGTAAATTCAGAAAATCGATTCTTCTTATATCATTTGTCATCAAAACCTGTAAGTTATCTATAATAGATGCCGGAGTTATAAATCCTCGTTCAAAAGTGTTCACTTTAAATGTATGGATTCAGAAAAATTGGAAAATATTATCAGGGCAATCTGTAAGAAGTTTCAATGTGTATAACAGACTTTGGGAATAGCTCTGGTACAATGGATGGAGGCGTTTATATACAGACAGATAAAAACACATCTGGTTCCATTTCTACATTTTAAACAGACAAAGGTGACGTCACAAACACAACTACAAAATCCTGCAAAAGGGTAACAACTCTCTCTTACACACAGAAACATAATTCGAACATACATACTGATATATACATGTGCATTATTACCCGTTAACAATTTCGGTTCTTATAAATCTTTGGCTTTCAAATATTCGGCGTTGATGTTTCCTGATGAAGTGTAGTCAAAATTAAAAGCAGATCTTCAAATGCATTCCATTTATAACGTTATGTTAAAAAAAAAATAGGAAGAAAGATTGAGCAAAGGAATAAAACAAATAAATCATAAGATTTTAACTTGCTAACGATCAAGTAGCAAGTATTTTATGTCTGCATTACAACTGACCATAGTCGAACCTCCAATGGAGTTGTGAGCTTTAATTTACTTGGACCTACATGGAGTATCTGATAAAACGTATAAATTCTGACCGCACGTAAATGTGTATTTGACCATCTCCCATAACCATGTTTTAAAGGTTTGCGAAGCTGAGTAATAACAACTAACATAAAAGAAACGGTCAAGCTTTTTTGAGATACTACATGTCCTTATTTGTTAGATTTAATTGCATATGGTGGTTACAATGAGTCGGATGTAAGAATCGTTACGCTTTTTTAGAAAAATAAGGATAGAGGGACATATCTAACAAACTTATGTTATTTAAGTATTTTATGGATATGATCAAAAACACATCTTATAATTGCAAACAAGTTAAAAATTAAAACAATATCTACAAAGATAATTTAGCAACGAAAAAAAGCTGTTTTATAGCATATTTAGAATGCCGCACTGTTAAATAAGCTTGAGATCTCTCACCCTGCATATCATCAGATATTATTATATAACATAAGGATAAAAACAAATGGTTATAATCAGTTGGAAAGATAAGATAAAAAAACAAACTTACAAGAAAATTAAAAGAAAAACACAAATGTAGTTGCAGTCACTGTTAAAGATTTAAAAGTAAATTTTATAAAAAAAAACATGATTTACAATACGAAAGTATACATCAAAACATATTTAACGGATTAAGTAGAGATACATGATAAACAGTACAGGTATCGACAATATTTCGAACCAGTAGTGTATCATAATTTAAGGGGGTTCGCGGGTCTAAATAATTTATATAGGATTTCTCTATATTTTTCTATAAATGAACTTTATCTTATAGTTAATAGAAAAATAAAATAAAAAATGGGGTCACCGTTCATTTGCGCTCACAATCAGCCTTCGAAAGAAGAATACATCTTTGTAAAAGTATTTTTTTTCTGTTGAACTAATAGGAGAAATAAAGGTAATATCGAAATAAAAAAAGAAATTTATTACAGAAATCGCTCAAATTTTACAATAATTTAGTTTAAGTACAGCATATTTCGAAATTATATTAAAAAATATAGGTCACCGATGAGTTAAAAGAGATATTTCAATTTTAAAGCCAAAAAAATGGCATTTTTCCACCAAAGGGAGATAATTTGGAACTTTTTCAATGATGTTTACATTTTAAAGGTCATCTGGGGCCAACACGAATTAATTGTTTTGAATGTTTTTTTTAATACTATATGGTAAAGTACCAACTACATAAGGTAATAAATAAAATTTGTAATGAAAAACAAATGTTTAATTTTTTTCAGAAATTTTTATACCCTCGAGCCTCCTCAAAACAATTCGTGACCACATTTAGCTATATTTCAATTGAATAAAAATAAATCTTTTTCTACTTTGTTTTGTCTCTAGAAATAGTTCTTAAATGATTTACATATCTTCAAATACTTGAATTGAATTGGTCCTTCCGAAGTTTTTCACTTGGTTTTCACATCGATAAATCATGTTATCGAAACTACTTTCACTGTGATATAGTATGCGCTACACACATGCATGTGATCCAGGGGAACTATGCAAATTGATATTGCAAATAAAATTACATATTTGTTTAAACATAAACCCAAGAAATAACGCATTCAAGCATGGAAAATGTATGATATTTAGATAAAAAAATGTTCTGCGAAATATCATGAATGATCTTGACGTGTTTACGTCAAGCCGAACATGACGTCATACAAATGGAAACTTTTTAATCATAAAACTATGTTGTTACCTCAATTCGGAAAATATTTCAGTAAAAGATCGCTTTTGAGGTAAGCGTCATTTCATTTAATATTGCATAACAATATCGTACATTTGTATTTCCGAAATTCTATATGTCGGCTAACTCAACAGTTATAACACGTTTTTTTGTCAATTTGATGGTAAATAAAAGAAAATGAATAATACATGTGAATTGAACATTACGAATGTCCGGCTCATAATAAAAAGGGTTAAATATATTTTTCTGAAGGTTATTCATGCGTAAACTGGGTCGCTTACTCATACTTCACATCAGACTGCTGCAGAGTTCTATTCAGTTTGTGAGTTAGTGGCCCCAAATTACACATCATTTACTCCTAGAAAAATGTGCTTAAACCTATAGCACCTTTAACTACTTTTGAAATTATGAGAGTATTTTAGCAATATTTTACCGTGGGCGCTTATCTGAATTTACAATTCTATAAAACATATTAAAAGATCACCCACGTAAATATCATTTTCACAAAATAAAACTAGCTTCAATATGTCATAAATATTGTATATATGTATTATTTTCATATTTCTTTTATTCATTTTCCCCTCTTAATGCAAAATCCATCCTAATGCGGAAATGGTACTATGATATATGGATCTTCATTACCAATAAAATTCGTAATCAATAGAAAAAAAAATCATAAAGAACATACATGGACTGTTTCATTTCTAAATGAGAAGATAACCCTACGGCTCCGGAAAAAATCACAGACACCAAATATAACTGGAGAAAACGATTAGAAGATTCTGCATGTACATGTACGTAACTGTGTATTTGACCATCTCCCATAACCATGTTTTAAAGATTTGAGAAGCTGAGTTATAACACCTAACATAAAAGTAACGTTCAAGCTTTTTTGAGATACTACATGTCCTTATTTGTTAGATTTAATTGCATATGGTGGATACAATGAGTCGGATGCGAGAATCTTTACGCTTTTTAGAAAAATAAGGATAGAGGGACATATCGAACAAACTTATGTTATTTAAGTATTTTATGGATATGATCAAAAACACATCTTATAATTGCAAACAAGTTAAAAATTAAAACAATATCTACAAAGATAATTTAACATCGAAAAAACCCCTGTTTTATAGCATATTTAGAATGCCACAATGTTTAATAAGCTTGAGATCTCTCACCCTGCATAAAATATTGTTGTGTAAAAGAATAACATAAGGATAAAAACAAATGGTTATAATCAGTTGGAAAAATAAGACAAAAACAAACTTACAAGAAAATGAAAAGAAAAACACATCAGTAGTTGCAGTCTCTGTTAAAGATTTAAAAGTAAATTTTATAAAAGAAAATAAACCATGATTTACCATACGAAAATATACATCAAAAAATATTTAACGGATTAAATTAAGTATGTCAATAAAGGCTTTGATTTTGTAAATATTGCCGGTATATTTAACGACCATTCTGTTAAAGAACAAATTCCTGGATATTTTGACAATACTGAGCTACCTCTTATTTGTTATATTTACAAGAAATCTACCCGGAAATTTGTGTTTAATTATAGTCAATTATGTAAAGATGTTAATATCAGTGAAAATACACCTACTTCATGTAATTGCAGTAATTCCGAATATATTTATGGACCCATTTCCCATGTTATAACAGGAGATCTTAACATCGTTCAAGACCGACAGTTAAAATCATTCCTCAGGAAAGGACCTAAATATCGTCCCCCGTCAATTATTAATTGGAATGAGTGTCGTAATATCATCCACGACTCACTCCATACTTACTGTATGAAATGGATAAAACGGGAAAAAGCTGACAAAAAATCTTTGGGCTCTTTTTTTAATTCAGTAATGAAGATAGTTGATATACGTATTCAACATTTTAAAGAACATTTTACTATCAACAATAACCACAATAAACCTATTTCTCGTATCAAACATAAACTAAAAGAACTAGCCAAGGAATTTGTTTTTGTCTCTGCCGATAAAGCTGCTAATAATATTATTGTTGTTTGACATAAATTTTACATTGAGCTTCTGAAGAAGGAAATCACCAATTCACCAACATTCCAACTGACTCCATTTTCAGAAAACGAAATCTGTAACAAACATAAACTTTTAGCCACCGCTTTACAAGCAGGGCCAAATACAATGAAAGTCACAACTATGTATTGGCTTCCGAAGCTACACAAAACCCCTTACAAATATAGATTTATTTCGTGCTCAAGCCATTGCTCAACTACTAAATTGTCTATTCTTCTTACCAGCACACTTGGTACAATTAAAAACCTGATAATAAATTGTTCAAATAAGGCCTTCGAAAATAGTGGAATAAATTACTTTTGGAGTGTCAAGAACTCGTTGGAAGTACTTGATAAATTGCATGCTCATATTGGTGATTTTGAATCTGTTCAAAGTTTTGATTTTTCTACCCTGTATACCACATTGCCTCACATTCTCATTAAAGAAAAATGCAAACACCTAATTAAATGGGCATTCAAAAAATCAGAATGTGAATATATATGTTCAAACTCTTTAAGGTCATTTTTTAGTAGCAATAAACAAAAAAACTATGTTAATTTGACATGCTTTGATACTATATATGCCCTTGAATTTTTACTAGATAACATTTTTGTTCGCTTTGGGGATTCCGTATATCGTCAGATTATCGGAATTCCAATGGGGACTAACTGTGCACTACTTATTGCGGACCTGTTTTTGTATTGTTATGAGTTACAATTTATGACAAAAATAAGCAAAGACCCATCGAAACAACATCTGATAAACAAATCTAATAATACTTTTAGATATTTGGATGATATTTTGGCTCTCAATAATGACGACTTCAGTATGTATATTAATGAAATTTATCCTGTTGAACTTACTTTAAATAAAGCTAATACTAACAATGACCACTGCCCTTTTCTCGATCTTGATATCTATATCACTAATGGAAAGCTGAATACTAAAATTTATGATAAAAGGGATGATTTTCATTTCCTATCGTTAATTATCCGTTTTTAGATGGTGACGTTCCCTTGTCACCATCTTACGGTGTTTATATATCTCAACTTGTACGATTCGCTCGTGTATGTAACAATGTTTTAGATTTTAACGAGAGAAATTTATGTATTACTGAAAAATTATTACACCAGGGTTTTCGATATCACAAACTAGTCAAAACATTTACTAAATTTTATCATCGGTATAAAGACATCATTCGTAAATATAGCTCAACATGCAGACTTCTAATACGTTCAGGTATTTCACATCCAATTTTTTATGGAAATATTCTTTATAAAGCACAAAGGTGTCAGTATTCACCTCAGAAACTTACAAAACCTTTGAATAGACTTATTAAGAAGGGATATAATTACGATACTGTTGTCAAGTCATTAAAGATTGCATATTCGGGGGTTAATATTGAGTCACTGATAAGGTCTTTGCATCGGAACTAAACACATTTATTCTAAAAACAGTTGTTGGCATGACACGGGTTATGTTCTTCTCATATGTGTTATGATGGTATGATACTAAACCCCTAACGGGAAGGATTGTGCCTGATGTTCATATGATGAAATCATAATCTTTCAGTCAGTTTAATTGAAGTCTGGAGCTGGCATGTCAGTTAACTGCTAGTAGTCTGTTGTTATTTGTGTATTATAGTCATTTTGTTTATTTTCTTTGGTTACATCTTCTGACATCAGACTCGGACTTCTCTTGAACTGAATTTTAATGTGCGTATTGTTATGCGTTTACTTTTCTACATTGGTTAGAGGTATAGGGGGAGGGTTGAGATCTCACAAACATGTTTAACCCCGCCGCATTTTTGCGCCTATCCCAAGTAAGGAGCCTCTGGCCTTTGTGAGTCTTGTATTATTTTAATTTTAGTTTCTTGTGTGCAATTTGGAAATTAGTATGACGTTCATTATCACTGGACTAGTATATATTTGTTAAGGGGCCAGCTGAAGGACGCCTCCGGGTGCGGGAATTTCTCGCTACATTGAAGACCTGTTGGTGACCCTCTGCTGTTGTTTTTTATTTGGTCGGGTTGTTGTCTCTTTGACACATTCCCCATTTCCATTCTCAATTTTATTAAGTAGAAATACATGATAAACAGTACAGGTTTCGACAATATTTGGAACCAGTAGTGTATTATCATTCAAACAATTCGTGAGCACATTTAGCTATATTTCAATATGTCATAAATTTTGTATATATGTATTAAGATTTTTATATTTCTTTTATGTATTTCCCCCTCTTAATGCAAAATCCATCCTAATGCGGAAATGGTACTATGATATATGGATCTTCATTACCAATAATATTCGTAATCAATACAAAAAAATCATAAAGAACATACATAGACTGTTATATTTCTAAATGAGAAGATAACCCTACGACTCCGAAAAAAATCACAGACAGCAATTATAACTGGAGAAAACGATTAGAAGATTCTGAATGTGCCTATCCACAGCCAGGAACCTCTTATTTAGTGGTTTGTTTTCCTGACACATTGTTGTCAATATTCTGTGGAATTATATACGACTGGTAGAAAAGTGAAAGGTTTAGCTAGTTACTAAACCCGGTTTGATCTCTATCAATTTCTACAAAAGGAAATGCCGATACAAAATCAGGAATATGACAGTTGTTTTCCATTCGTTTGATGTGATTAATAACATGATTGTAGTAATTTGATAAAAACAATTTCGGCTTACTGTTTTAATAAAATACTATGTTTCAAAAAACCTTGATATAAATTAAAACACATTTCTTCATTTTATGTCTGAATAAAACAAATTATATGAATCCGATGGATCCAAAAATTTGTTTTTCTGCATTAATATTATAATCGACATTTATAAGACTTTTTTTAATACTACCACTACCTAGTCTCAGAGGTCATATGCATAGAACGAATAAGTGTATAACATGCTTTTATAATTTCAGATTGATGGCAGAAAAGATAAATAATTTATAAAAATCATCATACAGAAATGCATTATGATGCACAGGTATTCAAATATTAATTTGATATTTTTTTTCTCAGATTTTAAACCAAACATATGATGAAGACCTTTCTGGTGGTGTTATTTATAGAATTCTGCCTAGCCAACATAGGAGACAGTCAAACATGTCCTAACGAACCATTATGTGTATGCAAATACATAACAACTGCGGATGTCAATGGAGTTAACTGTAGTTCCAGCGGAATATCAAACATTCCTACCAGAATCCCCGATGATCGACTTTTGTAGTAAGTGTTTTTTATTCGTTCGATCAACAATTCATTGAAAAGTATAAACATATAGTACTGTGGATTCATTTATTTTCTTTGGTATCAATTTTCGTGTGTTGAGGATAACGTGCATTTTCGTGGATATTTTATTTCGCGGTTTTGCAAATCTTTGCATACAAAGCCTACAGAAGTTCTGTAATTCGTTGAACATTAGAATTTGTGGTTCACCTGTACCAACGAATTATAATGAATCCACAGTAATAATTTAAATAGAAAAATATGAATGTCTTAAAATCTGAAAGGAACTAGGAAGAGTTCTTTTATATGTTTAATTAAAAATCAAATCAAATATAAATATATCAATCGTTTTTTTTAAATTTAAAAGTCTTAACATCTGCATTTCGACTACAAATGTTTATGAATATTGTAAGCTGTAACTACAATATTTTAATCCTTGATATGTAATTGTGATATTGATAACAGAAGTGAGATGTTTATCGCACATTGACGACGAGTGTCACATGGGGAGAAGTATCTGCTTACCCTTCCGGAGCACCTGAAATCACCCCTGGTTTTGGGTGGGGTTCGTGTTGTTTATTCTTTAGTTTTCGATGTTGTGTCATGTGTACTATTGCTTATCTGTTTGTCGTTTTCATTTGTAGCCATGGCGTTGTCAGTTTATTTTCGATTAATGAGTTTGACTATTTCTCTGGTATATTTAGTCCCTCTTGTGGGCAACTCTTCACAAGAGACTAAATGACAAGGAAATTAACAATTATAGGTCACATTATAGCCTTCAACAATGAAAGCCCATACCACATAATCAGCTATAAAAGGCACTAAAATGACAATGTAAAACTGTTCAAACGAGAAAACAGTTGGCCTAATTAGTGTACAAAAAAAAAACAACAAAGAAAACCATAATATGTAACAAGCATTTACGTAATTGGATAAGAACGTAACTTTTGATGCTTGATTCTATATTACCTAACGTGGACAGTGTCAAATCCTTCCCATATAAATTGTCATTTAATGGTCTATTTTCATATAACCGACTTTTGAATCCGTATTATAATCTTTGCAGGTTACCTTTCCTGTGGTTTAAATCCTAGTACTCGGTCAAGAACGAAAAACCAAAATAAGTAAAACCAAACATAAAATCGATTACTGTTTTCTAATAATTTAGTAGTGAAAACAAAATATTAAGCAGTTAAATTTTCCCCCAAAATTGTACCAATGGAAAGGTTAGTTTTACTTCTTTAGCTTGCTCTTACTGACTTGGAATTAATATGTCCAACAACAGAAAGGTAACCAGTCGAATAATTATATAATCAAAAATCATTAAAATAAAAATAGTATATTGACATTGATGATAAATGTTTTTGAAAATAATACTTTTTGGCGTCAGAAAAAATAAATGTAACAGTGTTGAGGTTTTTCAATTAATCAATGTTCACTTGTTTTATTTATAAGTTTTTAATAAATTATAATACGTCGTCTTAAAATTTACAGATACGGAATGATCAGAACTATTATCACAATATTACGAGCGGGAAAACATTTGCCAGTACAAAAGCAATAATAAGAAGAAACAGACATAATAAAAAAAAAGAGGATAAGCGATTTTCAAAACTTTCAAAAAATAACTACCGTGTAAATGAAAGTACATTACATGTAGGTTTAATATTATACATTATTTTGATTGGCTAACAGTAATTTCGCGTCATTCTGAAATTGAACTTTCAAGATTAATATAAACATTCAAGATGACAAAGGCTTCCACAACAAAGTGCACAGGTTAACAAACGAAAATTTGATAGAAATTGTGCTTTGTAATCCTAACAAAAAATGTATTATAAGTATTGGAAGCTGTTTTTTAGTAATTTTATATGGTTTTAAAGCGTTGACCGTATGCGCATGTTTATAATAAAGCGCTTCCGCGCTTCATACAAATTGAACTTCAGTCAACGGTTTTACACCTTGATAAATATACTAAAGGACGCATTCAAATCTAAAGTAATCTACCCTTACTCAAAGTTTGCAGAGAGTCATTCTTTTAATAAAAAAATCTATTTTGTATCGGAATTGGTGCATAAATATAGTTTTTGTTCTCTGCGAAAAATAATACCAGTTGTTTTAATTTTGTAACAAGTGTCTCACATTTTTTTTTATACGCAAAAATGTCTTTTAATGGCGTAAACAATCAATAAAGCGATAGTTGATATTAAAGAGCTACAAAACGTAAAGTTTTAAACAGAATTGTTAACGAGATATTAAAAAAATTCATTGAGAAGGTTGTACCTCCGTTTTTTTTAATGCATTAGAAATATGTATGAATTAAAAATTTAAAGACAAAACATATCCAGTAAAGAGTCTAAGGAAAATTCTACGTATAAATCTATTTTTTTATTTTTTCCATTTTACAGTGATTTCCGTGATAACATCATTTCATCTCTGTCGATAAATGCTTTTGAAACGATGTCTAAGGCCTTTTATGTGTGAGTATCAACCAAAAATAAATATTTTAAATATTTCATAGATACAGTCTGTATGAATAGATCGAGGTACGGAGCATACATACATTAGACAGCAACACGACAATAAGAATTACCGAACGGCTAGTAAAGCACACCAGTCACGTATGATAATTTAAAAGAATCAATGCAAAAACAGTGTACCTTACTTTAAGATTTTTAGAAAAACTGATTGATTTATCTCGATCGTAACATCAGCAAGTATAGTAGGTATACGTATATAAAATGCATACTATTTTAATTGGAAACTATGTACTGTCCGTTTGGGTCTTGCGAATCTTCAAAAATTATTTTATTAAATTTCTTAATTTCATTGTTCACGAGCTCTGACATTTTCTTTAGGTAAAATGAAAAAAACACCATGAAGTATTTTTAGTAGTCTAACACTAACTGTAAAAAGAATAACAGACATACTGAGCTCCACGGCATTTAAGAAAGGGGATGCACACTAAAACTGACAAAATAAAACGCTTTCTATCAACGGAACAAGTAAAAATCAACTGTCATATTCCTGACTTGGTATCGACATTTGCCACCGACATTTGCCAAGGCTGAGCCGAATGGTGGTAATTTGATGTTAGTGCAGGCATCATTAGTTTAATATGTCATTAAGGTATCATTATATTGCACAGGATAATATAGTGTTGTAATCGCCAGGAATATCTTAATACCGATAGATACCTTGGTTGTCGTTCATTCAGTCAAGAACAGCCGGATTGCTCTTTAAGTGCTATATGTCGTCTGTTGAGCCATTAGTTCGTATGTGATAAAAGAGAGGTAATAGATTATAAAGATATATTAAAACTTATTAAAGAAGGTAAATAGAACTGTCAAAAAATAAAGACTAAAAGACAAACACCAGTATAAAAAAACCAAAGAAAACTATAGATTAACAAGAACCACTCTCGGAACAGTGGGTGTCCATAGGTGCTTTATTCAACCCTGATTTTGTGTTCATTTGTAGATTTCTTCAGAGCAACCTGCTGACCACAATTTCAAAAGACATGTTTCGTCCGGTGTCTGCTCTTGTTTATTTGTATGTATAATAAATGTTTACAGTCCAAAGCCAAAAGAAATATTCATCGATGAAACATAATTGATAATTCAATATGTCTAAAAACATTTTTTCTTCAAATGTCAATAGATTTGTATCATACTGTTGAAGCGTTGAGTCATGCTATGTACTCTGCCTTACTTCTATTTTAAAAGTTTCTAGTTTATGAAAGTTGTTCTGAAAAAGAAGTTTTGAAATGAAATGTATACTAATTTTCCAAGAATGATTTTTATAAATGCGGGTTCATAAGACGTCGATGCACGACACAAAACAAAAATACAAAACAAATCCCGACAAAAGGTGTGTCAGTGATCGTGAACAGTTTTATATCAGATCATCAATGTGAAAGGTTCTTATTCACAGTTTATTCAAACTCGAAAATAAGCTGACAATGCCATAGCGAAATTTATTTTCAAAGATAAACAACAATACAATAAAACAGAATCGAAAATTCAACCTTAGCAGCGTGAACACCATCAATACACATTGTTGATCGCAGCTACTGAGGGTATGCATATCATGCAACACTGTGACGCCCATCGAGTTCCTCCTATAACAGTAATAGCAAGTAACTAGTAGAACTATTATGATGAATATTCAATTCAATTGCGACTAAAAAAGCGACTACAAATCTAGTGGTCTTGCAAAACATCGGTATATCATCTTTTTTTCATGTTGAACTTTTGTCACCGATAAAGTTTTTAAAATTATATAGGGCATACACTATACATTCAAGGAATACATGGTATGTTGTATATTTTTGGACAGGAATATTGGTTATAACAAAATCAGACAGCTGACAGAAGACGTCTTCAATTATGTACCAAATCTTCAGGTTTTGTGAGTTTGAAAATAATGAACTTGTCTTGATAACAAACAGACGAAAAATCGAAACACGATAAAAGAAATGCATATCTAAAGAGCACTCTTACAATCGATTTGATGTACATTTAAAAACACAATAGAAACACTTGGCAAGCGCGATCGTTTATAGTATAAACAATATATGCAATAACAGACAATTTATTCATTTGGAGACAATATTTTAAGGGCAAATTTTTTTTATTATCCCCGCTTTTTTTAATAATTTTTTAACATATAGTTCAAAAACACATATTTGTAAATCTGTGTTATTTGTTCATAGTGTTCCAGTGAAAATAATTGCCTATGTTAGATATATGAACAATCAAAAGAAAATTTGCAATGACATATCCCTAAAACAACAACGCAGACCCTTAATATTTCCTGCTCTTTTTTTTATGAATATATACAATTTATATCAGTTGTCATACGCAGGTCATTTAGAAAATTTCAATCTCAATACTAAAAACCCACACACATGTCTATACACTACACTAGTAACCCGAATTTAACTTGATCGGACAAAAACGTGTTAACGCTATTTAAATGAGATTGATCGTTATTTGATAAAGATTGACAAAAATTAAAAATTATATTTAATTCATTTCAATTCATATCAATTCATTTTAACGCCAGTCAAATAGATTTCTCTGCAGTCGATCAATTGAAATCAATTTAGTGGTTAGTTGCGTCAAACTAATAGGCCACGCCCCTGTTAAGCTATTTCAAACATGCATTAATTCGTTTTAAACATGGATGAGACCCGGGCTTTTTACAGGTAAATCACTCAAGCAAAACGACCTCGATGTATCTATCGTAAGTAACGTGTGATCCTTTGCAACTATATAGTAACAAAACTTTATGTATTCCTGTATATTAACCGTTTCTCTTTTTTTTCTGTTTACTATATTGTACTCGTAAATCAAATTTAGACACGGAAAACTACACAGAAATTATTTATTGTGTACATAATTTAAATTGATGTGTCTTACATTTCCGGGAAGCAACACATAGTCATTCTCTTGCTGTATATTGATATTTGGAAAAGCTTGTAATGAAAAACAAGATATTGTTGAATAATTACATTAGATGTATGTTTCATTATAATATTTTATTCTGATGGGCTAACTGCACATCACGTGTTATTCCGTAAGCAGTTGCATTGCTCAATACAACTTTTCATTCATGATAACACGTGCTCCAACAATATAGTGCACATGTGAATTAAATAATAAAATATATAAAATTCGTGTTTTCATAATCATAGCTAAAAAATGTAATTATAAGTATTGAATGCTTCTTTTTGTAACTTTATAGGGTTGTAAAAGCGTTGACCGTGCGTACATTTTTAGAATGAAGCGCTTCCGCGCTTCATACAAAATGTACTTCGGTCAACGCTTTTACACCCCAATAAATTTACAAAAAGAAGCATTCAATTCTAAAATAATAAAATTCACGAAGATAATGTTGACGTTGAATATGATAAACAGAAAGGCATGCTCAAAATTCTAAATGAAGTAGCAGCCCACTGAACTTTTAAAACTGTGTTAAATTGTAATACCGGTCACTTGCCAAATCGGGCGTTAATTGTGGAAGAGAAACAAATATCAAACAAAAATATTGTTCTTACGATTCTGTAAAAAGATTATTGTGCTATCATGCACCCTGACGTACTTGTAATAAATGAACATGTATTCTGTATATATGAGATAAATTTTAGTCTGCGATAAAGATGGGTAAGTTGATTTAAGTTTAACGACCTTGACAGGCTATTTGTCGGCATACTCTTACGTTTTTTAATGTTTTAAAAGAAAACATACCTTTACGTTTTGGGCATTTAATATAAGTCTACTTACCAAATTGAAATGAACATAAACATTGTTAAAAAAAAACAAAAAATGGAAAAGAAACATTCTGCATTGTTGCTTTCATATAATTTTATTTCCTATATATTTGAGCGAAAATTTCTAAGTTAAAACTGATTGTAGTATAGATAAAATATTCCATCTAGGTGCTCTCGTTACATATCAAAATGAATTGCATTGGTCGGAACGTTTGCAAACTTTCAATCCAGGTGTTCTCATCGAGGTCCGCGTTCATGTTTCAAATCAATACACAATATGAAGTCCAGTTCGGCAAAAAGAAATCAAAGTAAAACGCTACGATGTCCGATTAAACAAACAGAATTTAGAAAAATAACACTTTTACGATTCTTCCAATCACGACAAAAATATCTATCTTTTTCTCCGATGAAAATCATTACTATTTATATTAGAACAAGTCAAAAGTTGCCGGAGCTTGATTTATGATGCATACGAAACTTTAATAAATAATTATCCGGTTTGTATTTTTCAAAATAACTATTATATCCGATAAAAATCGAAAAATAAATTATCGGTAAAAAATACCGATTTTTCTATGAGACAAAAATTATCCTTATTGGAGTCAAATTTGTAATAAAGGACAAACCATATCCTCATGTTTTTTTATGCAGCACTAGTAAGCATAGTTCGTCTGTTCTCGCTTCAAACCAAGCCATCATAAATACACCAGAGATTACTAAAATGAAAGTCTTCTCGCTCATTGAGATTTTTTTGTAGGTATTAAGCTTCAATTCGACCATTGAATTTTTCAGAATTACGAAAAATATGTTATAATCCTTGACCTTCCCGAAGCTTATACTTCGTTCAGTCGATTGTATGAAAGATTTTTTTTTAAAGAAACCGATCTTTTACTGCAAAAAAAAGAAGATAAAAGCGATCTTTGTTTGAAGTAACGAATGTCATTCTTAAAAAAAAAGAAAGTTTTCGTGTTTTAGGTCGTCCTGATGCAAACGTAAAAGTTGAAATAAAAATTACACTCCGAGATTACACTAAAGACATTTCGCTAGCACACATGGGACTAGATTTATTAATCGTTCATTTGCAAGTCAAAAATAATAATTATGCAAAACTAATGTTAAAATTTCCAATTTAAAATTGAGAAAAATCCGACAGGAAACCAAAGTACAAAGGTACGGCATTTATTTAAAAACAATCTGCATCCAACTTCAAAATGTGAGGTAAATCGATTAGCTGACGCTAGCCAAGCAACCAACAGACAAAATAAATCTTGCCTCCCCGATGAAGACTATCTATAGACATGGAATAAAAAATAAGGAAATAATAGCATGTTAGATTGGTTAAAAACACATTTATGCAAACATGAGTCAGCTGTTTCTTTACTGAACTGGTCAGTGGTAATACAAAACCAGGGTTTCAAAAAGATGAAGAAAAAGAAAAAGACATTTAAACATGTAAAAATTTATTTAAAAGCAAATCAGATATAGTGTTTAACTGAAATTGAAAAAAAAAGAATCATAATAGTCTATAATGTGTAAAAATTTATATAAAAAAGCTAACAGCAAAATGAAAGGAAAATATGTGTTGCTTAAGAACATTGACCTGGGCCGTAACAGCCTCATGTTTGAAATTTTAAAACAAAGTTGAAACAAAGGCTTGTCTTCATATCAAATTGTTTTCACGGCGAATGTCTTGCAAGAAGCAAACTCCTATTACTCCGGTGTCGCCCTTGCATAATTTTGCGTGATCCATGCATGTTTCTGATTTACTTGTCTTTTGTGCATTTACTTTCCTACTAAATGGCTATAGTATAAGTATTAATTTTCATTTGTAAATGTCTGGTTTCGCAATGATGCATGTCCACCAATATCCAGACATTGTGCGAAAAAATATAGTTTAGAAGATATGATTCTATGCTGAATACAGAAAACATATAGTCGTTTCTTCATGAAGAATTGAACTCTAACCTTACAGAATACCAAACTGGCTCTCCTTTTTGAGTATTTTCATCTGGTGTCTTACATTTAAGGGTTTAACTTGTATTAAGTCGTGTCAATTTACTGTCAAGACAGACGCATTTATAGAAAATAAAGGAATATGGAGTAAAAGTCCACGGGACCTTATCGAACACAAAGTCAGAGCTTAACAAAAATACAAATTATCAATGGTCAGCGTTTTATTCCTGTTCATCTTTATAGTCGCTAGAGAGTCTTCAACAATGAAAGAATCACTTGTTTACCAGAAGAACAAAACGACAATAGCAAGAAAGGATCTGAGAGTACTTAAGTTTCTGACAGCTAGTTCACACTTTTACGTTTGAAGTCTTCCTGTCCGTCATCCCGCAATCGTTATTTTTGAAGACCATAAGTGAATGAGTAATTGGATTTTCTGTCTCAGGACCTGCGCATATATAAAATACTTGCCACTGAACATTGAACCAAGTAAAATCAATACACATCGTTTCATATATAAAAATCAATCTACAGATGATAAAGCATTTCTTTGCTGGTTAGACTCCCTTTTTTTGCCCGGGGAGTTAAACACTGTGCGGGACAAATTTCTTCTCATGGGAAGATATATTTTCCCATGGGAATATTATATTTTTATTTTATTTTTTTCAGAATTTGTAAAAGTGCTATGAAATATCGATATGGATTGACAATCACTAGTAACCAATGACTGGAAAAATTTAACAGGCATTTCAATAAATTAAAAGTATTTCTATCATACTTTTACACTCAATAGTCTTTTTTTTTATCGTTGAATGATTGATAGAAATTCTACCGTTCAGCGGCTGATTTTACAATTTGAATCTTTCACCTTTGTTTTCGGTCAATATCATCTTGCATTTTATGTAATAGTGTTTGCTGAACTGTCAAGTATCAGAAACATTCCTTTTGAATTTCAGAATTTAATTTAAGAATTAAAATTATAATTCTGTTTTAATCTATAAACATGGGGAATGACGAATCGTGTTTTAGATTGTTTTCTAATTATAACCTTATAATTTCGTGAATTTACATCATAATCATTATGAATATACTTATTCTTTTTCGTCTACGTAACTCGATATGCGTGTTTTTCGCCACTAGAAAGATGTGCACTTACATTTTTTGTTCAAATTTTCTAATCATGCTTATGCAATGTTGTAACTCGTCTACACAAAAATCTTTTATTTCAATTCATTTTTGGAAAACACCTTTTGAAGTCTTTTCTAGATCTTTTATAACCTCTCGGGTAATTATCATAGAAAATCCAGAGTTTTGCATTTGCAGGGACGCGTACGGATGATCTTTGTGATATATTCACTTGTACTTTACCCGTAGGCTGTCTTCGTGTACTGTAATTTATGGTTTAAAGGAATACGAATACTTTATTTCTCATAAAACTTTAATTGCTAGTTATCAATAACATACATAAACATAACTATAAGGTAAAATTATTACATGCATGTGTAAACGATACAATTAAATAAACTTGGAGGACTGACTTTCACATTTATAACTTTTACATAGTTTTTCTAATATTACAATATTTGATGAGTTTAACTGTTGAACAGCTTTAAAGATATAAGGGTTTGACTAACAGTAGTTCCTTAAACATTTCCTTCTTTTTCTATAGTTTAAATGTTTTACAATTCATAGTGTAATGGTACTCGTCATCAATATTGTTTGAGTCACAGAGACGGCATATTCTCTCTTCTCTGTGTAAATCCTGACACCTTCTAGACTCAATCGGCAACTACCACATCTATATCTGCGTAATCATGGTAATATATGAATTAAGAAAGGTAAAAAGGAAAAGTAGTTTTCAAATTGATGATTCTTTTTGAAAATACGACAACATTATGTTTTATGCGATTCTGCAATAAAAGCAAAGAATTCTTCTTGAAACTGGTTTTTAGGTTTTTGTTTAATACATTTTGACACCCATTTATCACAAACAGTGCAGACGGACGGATAACTAATATACGTCCTTGCTGTGTATTATAATTTAAAATAGTTGTAATTTGCAATTGTTTTAAATTTGTATTTTTTCCTCACTAGATAGGTGAAAGTATGTTTAAAATTTAATATTAATTGCGAAAATGCATTACGAGCATTAATCTATACTTTTAAGTTAGAATTTAGAGTCTCAACTTTTTTTCAAAATCTCTGTAATATTACCCATGCATTATTTATGTTTATGTCAAAGGCGTTTGATTGGATAATAGTTAAAGGTAGGCGTGGTTTTTGGTAACTTTCCTCCAATCAACTGGCCTATTCGACAAACCTGTGTGCGCTGATGCGTGTAAACTGGGTATTGTAACGGTACGTGTCTTACATCAGAATCTATCGTGCGTGACCAATGTTTATTGTATAATTTCTTGTCATGTGGTCAAATTATCTGAAAAAGTTACAAAGGTTACAACTTTTTGAAAGATTTTTTTCGGCAGAAACCAACAGCACTATTTGACGAAGACGAAGACGAAATAAAGGATTAAATTTTAACGTCCAGTGACATATATTATAATGATGTCGAAACAGAACTTGAAATTGACAATAGGTTTTCATAGAACCGTCGCTTTTCCAAAGAATTCACGCTTAGTTGCTATTTCACAACTTCGGGTTTGCATTATATTTATACATGTACAAATAACTAACAATAAACAAATTCTGATGATTTCTGCAACTGTTCTAGGACCTTTTAGTTGTAATATAAATCTGTGATTTTTCTATATTCGTACTTTCGACGAAGCAAAGCAAGTTCGATCTAGATATGGACATTTATGCATTAAACATTTACAATATTCAATAGTTGTACAAATTTTTTGTAGAACATGTAGAAAAATCCGTCTTTTCGGATAAAATCTGAATTTACGTACCATTGTAATATAGAGAATGGACATGGGGAATGTGTCAAAGAGATAACAACCCGACCAAAGAAAAAAACCAACATTGAGCAGAAGGTCACCAACAGGTCTTCAATGTAGCGAGAAATTCCCGCACCCGGAGGCGTCCTTCAGCTGGCCCCTAAACAAATATATACTATATATATATATATAGTCCAGTGATAATAAACGCCATACTAATTTCCAAATTGTACACAAGAAACCAAAATTAAAATAATACAAGACTAACAAAGGCCAGAGGCTCCTGACTTGTGACTGGCGCAAAAATGCGGCGGGGTTAAACATGTTTATGAGATCTCAACCCCCCCCCCCCTATACCTCTAGCCAAAGTAGAAACGTGAATGCATAACAAAACGCACATTAAGATTCAGTTCAAGAGAAGTCTGAGTATGATGTCAGAAGATGCATATACGGACCCTGGATTTAAATCAGATATGATCTTGCGGTTTTTGTCTTTTTTTCAAAATACATATTTTTAATTGTGATTATCTTTAGTTCCGAATCTTTCTATCATTCAATATAATTGATTTAGTTTAAATGAAAATAAGGAACTTGGAATTAAAACACTGTTGAAGAGAAACTACATATTCGGGTTAAATTCACCTCAGTTTGTTAATTCAAGTTTGACATCTAACATCTTAATCCGTAATCCACATTTACCTGACGACCTTAAATTGTTTATTGTTTTATATCAATCGAATATCCTCACATAGGAGACTGAGACAAATATGTTATTTGTAATGGTATTTATCAAAACTAAAATGATTGAAAATATCTTTGTAGAATATGAATTTGCCTAATAAGCGTATAATTATAATACATAGATTTCAACATCTTCAATAGAGAGATTACTGATAAGATTTCCAAAATATATGTACATGTATAATGCGATTAGTGCTATATAGTATGTCAATGATATTGAATGCCGCTGAGTGTAAAATATTTGTCAGCTTAAAAAAATATTTTTGACACTGCTGGTTTTAATTTTCTGACTCAAGTACAAATTTAAGAAAAGTGTATAGTTTCTGAATATTTTTAGATTCAATATTTTATCATTATTATTATTTCAAAGTCTCACCACATACAAACATAAAATGAGAATCACAGAACTGAACAAAACATTTAAACATGTGTGTTTTATGCATCAATCTTTAAAAGATAAATGAGAGACGTATAAGACACAATATATAAATATAAACAAATTTTTACTCATTTAAATTGAAAATTTACAGTGTCCGTATACTAAATGAAATTAAACATCTTTTTCTTTAAGAACAAGTGAAATAAAATGCCGTTTCTTTTCAATAAAATATTGTTGATGTTTTTGGCACCTATTGCAGCAACATTGTCGTTATTGAATAAATATATAAATTGTTAAATTAAAATGTTAAGCTTAATGTAGCATGATACATTTGTATGTCTATAATGGGCATTTTAAAAGCACATGAATATGAAAAAGAAGATGTGGTGTAATATGATTTCCAATTAGACAACAGTCCACAAGAGACCAAAATGACAGAGACATTAACAAATATAGGTCACCGTACGGCCTTCAACAATGAGCAATGCCAAATCCGCATGGTCAACTATAAAAGGCCCCGATATGACAATGTAAAACAATTCAAACAAGAAAACTAACCGCCTTATTTATATAACAAAAAAAAATGAACGAAAAATAAATATGTAACACATAAACAAACGACAACTACTGAATTGCAGGCTCATGACTTGGGACAGGCACATACATAAATGATGTGGCGGGGTTAAACATGTTAGCGGGCTCCCTATCCTCTCCCTAGTCTCGGTCAGTAGTATAAAAGTACATGTACAACATTAAAACGAACTATAAGAATCAGTTTAAATAGGCTTAACTCATCAGATGGAGAAAAACATGGAGGGGTAGAATGTAATATTTGTAACTGGTCGTTAAGCAACCATGAATCATTTAATCTATTCTTTATATTTTCATCTCTTTATTCTGTAATTAAAAGTGCTTATCCCATTATCATCTTTATTTCTGTAAACTTCATTTATTTACTTTCATAGCCTCATATATGTACATGTACATGGTATTTGTTACAGGAACAATTTTGACATAAAAAAATTACAAAGTTAGTGTCCATATTTTCAGGACACGATAAATGACTTGAATTTAGCTAGAAGGTTTTTTTTCTAATAAAATCCAGTTTTTAACACACTTATGCTTAATACTCACACTATCAGCCCACTTGTGAACTTTTGCATTTAACCGATTTGAGCTCATGTTAGTCAATCTACACCACAAACGAATAATACTTTTCCACTGTTTATATCAAAAATAGGTGGTATTCCTAAGGCTCTCGTAACTGCAGCATTTGGTGCATATTTTCGTACTCCGAGAAAAAAAATCTACAAGCCCTATAATTATGTATAGAGTTAATACAGGAATATGTTTTTTGACCCCATATACCTGCTCTGTATTCTATTATAGGACAAACCAATCTTTCATACAATTTTACAAATACAACGAAACAAACACCACCTAAAACAATCGTTTTACAAAAATCATCAACTTCGAATTACAATGAAGTTTGACTAAAAACCCCCAAAAAAGTATCATAAAGTCAAAATAATTAACCTATAAAAAAATACACACAAAAAAGAAAGAAATACAAAGTTTTGTTTTAAATCCTACAAAAACAAACAATTATATAACACGGCAAACAAAAAGGTGGAAGCCGTGTATTTGTTATGTTTCTTTATTTCTGCATGGATCAGTGTTTTTATTACCTGGTTAATTACTGGCACGTGTCGTCGGACAAAACCTTTGATGACAGAAAAAATCAAAATTACGGCTTAACTACAATTTCTAATGACTAAAAAATCAGATACATTATCTTCATGAAAAACAGCGTCCGATGGTATCTTTTTTACATTCATAGCACCATCCCATCATAGGCTTAGTGCACCAAATCGGCCTAGGTGGTGTTTAGACGCTCCCCAATATACCGTCGTATTTTACAAAATTAAGAATGGAAATGGGGAATGTGTAAAAGAGACAAAAACCCGACTATAGAGCAGACAAAAGAGGACGGCCTATATTACGGGTCTTCAATGTAGCGAGAAACTCATGCGTATACATACATGCATTATTGTATGCACATGCTTGGAATTATAGATGCATATATATACGTGTACAAGTCCAAATTGTGTTATAACGTATTTCTTATAAAAATACAGGAACATTTTAATGCTAATCCAAACGCACGGGGGTTAATATCTGCAAATCTTCCGGTAATTACAAGTTGTCATTTAAAAAAAGTGAAATTATAGTGTATTTTAACAAAATAATAATTATGGATGAATAGATAAATTTATTTTAAAGAATTCCAATCCCTTAAAACGAGGCACCATCATGTATACTTATAAAACAGCTCAAATTCTAATCACTGAAGAGACATGTATTTTCGAAATGCGCATCTGGTACAAGAAAATTCGTACCGTTAATTGTATTCTATATTAACCAGTGACACGTGTCCTAATTTTTAAGAAAAGGGATAGAAAAAGTATGAAACAAAAATAACCGGTTTTTTAAAACTATATTTTCAAAATGCACTGCATAATTTAAACCGCTTTAATGCGGGGTTCACACATTGCCGATTATTGCTCCCGTTTGAGATCAGACAGCAATACGACACGAAAAGTGAAAAAGTCGGATTAGTATCCTCAATTATCTGGAATGTCCTATCATTGTCTGAACACAGTCGTGTTAGTTCGTAACAGATTCTTACGGGTCGGGAAGGGTCCGAATAGTTCGGCAAAGCACCCCGACAGTTAGGTGCGTCCCGTAACATTCGGGACAACTCAGCCGATTTTGTCTAGTCGGATTACAATCGTGGCTATGTCGTGACAGATTCTGCTGTATCGGATCGAATTCCGAACAATGTCTTGTGTATTCTGGACGGTGTCTTGTGGAACGGGAATGATCTGGAGTAATTTTTCATATTTGTTTTTCTGCCGATTGAGTCCAGATTGCATCCAGATCTTGTCGATTGCGAACCGTTTTTTTGCCGAAACCGTTCCGAAACAGTCCCGTTATTAATACGAAATTAATCAATGATACCCACGTCAGAGTCCCGATAATTACAGAATACAATACGACTGAGACCAGACAAAGCCGTTTGCAATGCGATAGAGAGGACCGTGATAGGATTACGTTCCGTCAGTACCTGATCATCCCGAATATGCCGAGAGTTTTCTAACGGATATCTTCCGTCAGCGTCGGTTCACTGTCTGGTCACTGTCTGATCTCTGTCGGATTACGTTCGGTAGAGTCGGGACGAAGTCGTGACATACTCGGTCGAATTTTACCTGGCGAAAAATACAAATCGGGTTAGAAGCGGATTCAGAACGGGATTGTCGGTACTAATTCGCTAAGAAACGGTTGAATATCGTCGCTTCCTGAACACTATCTGATTGTTGTCGCGATCAAATTATTTTTTTTTACAAATTTTGATTTAAGTTTGAATTTCCATCCACGATTCACAGGATCTTGATCAGACTTTTGATAAATTTTAATCGGGAATGGTCCTGTCGAGGACGGTAGTAAAAATCGGAATGTGTGACCCCAGCTTAAGGTGTTTCATTTTATTTTATGTTTGTGCGTATACGAAAAAATGATAGCAAGTTAAACTTCAATGTTCATGACTTACAAGTATTATTGTAAGTAAAGATAGTAAAACTATTTGGAAGTATGTCAAAAGTCTAAATCCTAAAAAAGTACATAATAATATCACGCATTTAGAATATAAAAATAGTGTAATTCAAAATGATGTTGATATAGCAAATACATTTAATGTGCATTTCACAAATATTGCTGAAAGTATAGTTGATGACAAGTTATGTAATAATGATGATGGTGCCAGATTTGATGCACTCAATAAATTTGTAAAATCAAAGTTACAAACGGGTAGTGAAAAATTCATTATACCAGAAATGAGTATTTTAGATGTAAACATGTATTTAAAAAAACTTGACAAGTCTAAAGCAACTGGTTTAGATGATGTCGGACCAAATATTTTAAGTATGTGCAGCGATGTCATTGCACCAGCCTTGACATATATATTTAATCTAAGCATCAAAAGTGGTAAATTTCCAAGTATTTTTAAAACTGCAAGAGTTTGCCCAATTTTTAAAAGTGGCGATGCCTGTAATCCTGATAATTATAGACCAATAGCAGTTTTGCCTTGTCTCTCAAAAATCATAGAACGACATATAGCTAATAGTTTGTATATATTTTTAAATAGTAATGACCTTCTTAATACTACACAGTCAGGTTTCAGACCTAAACATTCGTGTACTACTGCACTTACTAAATTAGTAGATGAATGGTTGGCAAATATAGATAATGGAGAGATAAACGGAGTTATATTTTTAGATTTAAAGAAAGCTTTTGATCTGGTTAATCATATAATTTTATTGAAAAAACTTGAATATTATAATGTTTCAAATTGTACACTAGACTGGTTTAAGTCATACGTGTTTGAACGAAGCCAACAAGTTAAGGTCAATAACGTCATGTCTAATACTAAATGCATAAAAACTGGGGTACCACAAGGTTCTATCCTGGGCCCTTTGTTATTTATTTTATATATCAATGATTTACCACTTAATATAGAACATTCATTAATAGATTTATATGCAGATGATTCTACATTACATTGTAAAGGTAATAATTTACTTCAGTTAACTTCTAACCTTCAAAATGATATTCATGTAATTGAAAACTGGTGTGCGCAAAATTGTATGAAATTAAATGCCAAAAAGTGTAAATCAATGATTGTTGGTTCAAAACAAAGACTTTGTTCAACTGGAAACAGTTTAGATATCAATATTTCAAATAAACAAATAGAAAATGTAGATTGTGAAAAACTTCTTGGTTTATATATTGACAAAAACCTAAATTGGAATCAGCAGATAGATAAAATGTCATGTACTATATCAAACAGAATCAATTTATTACAAAAGATAAGAAAATATTTACCTATGCATATACGTATTATCTATTTTAATGCTTATATTCTGCCATTATTTGATTATTGTTGCAATATATGGGGAAGCTGTTGTGAAAGTGGAATAAATAAACTTAATAAGTTATTAAAGAAATCTGCTAGGGTTATAGTAGAAGCTGACATAATGACATCATCCAGTTTATTGTTTAATAGTTTACGCTGGTTAAATGTGGAAAAACGCATTCAATACCAAAAGGCAATACTTGTATTTAAATCATTAAATGGTATGGTTCCTAACTATTTACAAGAAAATTTTCATTTTACTGATAATCAAAATTATAACTTACGTTCAGCTGATGAAAAAGTATTAAATCTTCCAAAACCAAAAACTAATTTTTTAAAGAAAACATTTACATATTCAGGTTCTCAAATATGGAACAGTTTACCAAATGAAATAAAAATGAGTAATACACTTGTATCTTTTAAAACAAAATGTTACAAATTTTTCATCAATTGTGCAAATTAATATGCTTTTTCATTATTATTTAAATACAATTGTATATTGTGTATAATATAACTTTATAATACTCTATGTACTTATAAATATGTTATTATTATTTTGAGGACTCTCAGGAAGATTAGTTTTAACTAATGGGATCATCCTCTTGAAATAAAGATTATTTATTTATTTATTTATTTATTTATATTTCTTGTAAAATTGATAGATGAGCGGTTTTCAAAATACCGAACATAAGAATATAGCGTAAACGTCAATTAATGGACAAGCACCCCAACGAGAAAAATATAATTTCAGAGGCATCTACATGTACATGTATAACTAGTTTTGAGTTAGAGAAATCATTCAACATGTTCAATGCCATGCTTACGATTCATTTCAGATTTGTCCGTTTTTTTTCGATTTACGAATAAGTCAATAAGATACAAAAAAGTAATTGAAGCAAAAAAAAAGATACATGAAATAACGAATTATCATAAGTGTACAAATACATACCTAGGTGCATTTACTAAAACAACATTTTTTTTTCTTCATATTATTGTAATTTTATGTTTATGTACATGATGTACCCGGTATGGAGCTCTTCTGAAATTAAAAATCACTTGAATGGGTATTTCTGGTGTATATATACATGTATAACAAGTGATATCTACATGTACAATATACGGAAATGACACGGCTGGGTATTGTAAAGTTACTGAAGGTAGATTACTGGCAGGTGTATATCCCCGGGCGAAAAAATTACTGATTTGTGAAAACGGTTAGGTGTAATTTGTCATATTGTAAACGTTTGAATAGCGCTCATCTCTTCTGTTTTATAATGTTAATTGCGCCAATAAATGGAACTTGACACATTCCCCATTTCCATTCTGAATTTTATTAATTGTGTCATATTTACCTCGAAACTATTGCCCAAACTATTAACATATTTACACGTACATGTAACATTATAATACTTACTTCAACTGTTAAATAACTTTATAATTACTAAAATTCGAAATTATGTACTTCTCCTTCCGTATGCCATGTTTTTTGTGTCAATTCTATCTTTCCACCAGGTCCCTAGTGCACTTTTTTGTCAGTCTAAGTGCACTAAGGAGGCCCTTTCAGTTTGCGAATTCTGAACCTACATGTAAATACCGAAAAGGACCTCCTCAGTGCTCTAAGAAGAAACATTTGAAAACAAGTCTATAATATTTGCACAATTAAATGAGTGTTTTATTGGCGCAAATGAATGTTGCAGTTTTTATGATAAAGTGATAAAAAAAAAAAAAAAAAAAATTCGCGTAATTAACTTGTGGCGCAAATTTATTCTTTTTTAGCCAAACTGGATATCGGCCTTCAACACATTGTGTATACACAAACAAAGCAATATTTATCTTTTACGCAGTCTAGCCGGAGAATAAAATTTTTTGCAATTTGTGTAGGATTTTAATTTTAGAATGCAATGAACAAGTAAGAAGATCGTTAGAAACCTTAAGTGAATCGGAAAATGAGCTATGCACGATGAAAGGGAAAAGGTTGGTGCGTCGATAAAAATTTCATGGATGCACTTGATAATTGTAAAATTTCAAGTCTTTAAATAACATCTATTTGTAGAACTGATTATTTCGATCCTTCAAATATATGTAGAATAATAATTAAAAAAATATATTATTAAGTCTCTTTCATATAAATACTGTAGATTTGTATTTGATCATCGATTGCAAACATAACGTTCAGTGAGAAATATTTCATGTATTCGTACAGAGAACAAATCAACTTCTTTCAGAATACAATTGATTGGTTATTGAAGTAAATGATTGCGACAGAATAAGTGAAACTTGGCCAGCAGCTTACCTCTCAAATAAAGAAATATGAAAAAGGTAGATTTAATTCTGTATTTCACTCATACTGCACTCAAGCACTTTTTACAGTCAATACCGAAAATATGAAATACATCGATTTAAATTATGTACACAATAAATAATTTCTGTGTAGTTTTCCGTGTCTACATTTACATACGAGTACAATATAGTAAACTGTATAATTTGTGTATGTATTTGATCCTATGAGCTGTATCTTTTCTTACGGAATAAAGAATTATTATAGTAAAACAGAAAAAAGAGAAACGGTAAATATACAGGAATACATAAAGTTTTGTAAATAGTTGCAAAGGACCACACGTAACTTACATGCCACGAGTTTTCATAGAACTTGGCAATTTTTGAAACGCATGTATATATGCGATAAAGATCTAGTGCATTTGAGCAAATCAAAATCATGTTATATATCTAACTATTTTATTTTCAACAGATTCACAAGTTTTGCATTTTTAAACCGCGTATGCATATATATTTTAATGTTTTTATTTTAATTCCTTATATATGAACATGTCACGTGTATTATTCGGGCGCCCTATTATTCATTCGCTTGATTAAATTGTGAAACATGCGACTTTACTAAGACTGTACGCATTTAAAGTTTGAAACAAAAAACTGCAATTGGCGCAAATTGATTCTGCCCAAACGATAGATACATCGAGGTCGTTTTGCTTGAGTGATTTACCTGTAAAAAGCCCGGGTCTCATCCATGTTTAAAACGAATTAATGCATGTTTGAAATAGCTTAACAGGGGCGTGGCCTATTAGTTTGACGCAACTAACCACTAAATTGATTTCAATTGATCGACTGCAGAGAAATCTATTTGACTGGCGTTAAAATGAATTGATATGAATTGAAATGAATTAAATTTAATTTTTAATTTTTGTCAATCTTTATCAAATAACGATCAATCTCATTTAAATAGCGTTAACACGTTTTTGTCCGATCAAGTTAAATTCGGGTTACTAGTGCTAAGAGCTATATGACTACTCAGAGAAATAGAAAGAAGAGAAACATGTACATTAACTTGGCCTGAGAGACGGACTTGTTTTTTATTATTGTTTTTTGTATCAATGGAGAATTTTGGAAAATATAAAAGATGATATGGTAGAGTTGCCAATGAGACAACTCTCTACAAGAGACAAAATGACACAGACCACTATGTATGCTATAAATCTTGTCATTACTGAAGCACTGACTACAGACATTAAGGACTAACTGTTCACCAACAGAGGTATCGAACAAGGGCTAGAATTCACCTTATCGACAGATGCTCGCCATTACTGGACATAACACAGGTTTCAGTATTTTTTTACGTCACAAAGTGATTGTTGTATGACGTCAATAGTCAAACGCCATAAATCATCGGGTCAGCCGAGAATATCGGTAAGGTGTATTTCGCAATTCATTTTGGAATTTAGGGTTCTCAATGATCTTCAACTGTGTACTTGTTTGGCATTAT
The DNA here is from genome assembly GCF_963676685.1 of Mytilus edulis. NCBI lineage: Eukaryota > Metazoa > Mollusca > Bivalvia > Mytilida > Mytilidae > Mytilus > Mytilus edulis. Next base: position 64,526,872 of record NC_092356.1, read on the forward strand.
AGCTATTTTGATATGAGCGTCACTTATGAGTCTTATGTTGACGAAACGTGCGTCTGGCGTTTCAAATTAAAATCCTGGTATCTTTGATACCTATTATGTAAGGTAATGGATGTTCTTTTTTCTATGAATATACTTTCAATTTATATCAGTTGTCATAAGCTGGTCATTTAGAAAATTTAAATCTCAATATCAATAACCCACACACATTTCTATACACTAAGTATACAAAGAAGATGTGGTATGATTGCCAATGAGACAACTATCCACAAAAGACAAAAATAACACAGACATTAACAACTATAGGTCCCCGTACGGCCTTTAACAATGAGCAAAGCCCATACCGCATAGTCAGCTATAAAAGGCCCCGATAAGACACTGTAAAACAATTCAAACGAGAAAACTAACGCCCTTATTTATGTAAAAAAATGAACGAAAAACAAATATGTAACACATAAACAAACGACAACCACTGAATTACAGGCTCCTGACTTGGGACAGGCACATCCATAAATAATGTGGCGGGGTTAAACATGTTAGCGGGATCACAACCCTACCCCTAACCTGGGACGGTGGTGTAACAGTACAACATAAGAACGAACTATAAAAATAAGTTGAAAAAGGCCTTAACTCATCAGATGGACAAAAATAGCTATATGACTACTCAGAGAAATAGAAAGAAGAGCAACATGTACATTAACTTGGCCTGAGAGACGGACTAGTTTTTTTATTATTGTTTTTAAGTATTAATGGAGAATTTTGGAAAATATAAAAGATGATATGGTAGAGTTGCCAATGTGACAACTCTCTACAAGAGACAAAATGACACAGACCACTATGTATGCTATAAATCTTGTCATTACTAAAGCACTGACTACAGACTTTAGGGACTAACGGTTCACCAACAGAGCTATCGAACAAGGGCTAGCATTCACCTTATCGACAGATGCTCGCCATTACTGGACATAAAACAGGTTTCAGTATTTTTTAACGCAACAAAGTGATTGTTGTATGACGTCCAAGCCATAGTCAAGCGGGACAATTTATCGGGTCAGCCGAGAATATCGGTAAGGTGTATTTCGCAATACATTTTGGAATTTCGGGTTCTCAACTTTGTACTTGTTTGGCATTATAGCTATTTTGATATGAGCGTCACTTTGAGTCTAATGTTGACGAAACGCGCATTTGGCGTATCAAATTAAAATGCTAGTATCTTTGATACCTATTATGTAAGGTAATGGATGTTCTTTTCCTACTTAAATGTCAGTAGTTAAGATTAACGTAAGATAATGAATTTCGTTCTTTTCCTACTTAGATAATGGATTTTATTTCTTACTAATATGTCATTAGTTAGAATTTATAAAAGATAATGGATTTCTTTTTATATACTAATATGTTAGTTATTAAGATTTATGTAGGATAATGGATGGCAACAAGTTGGAGTCACTTCCAGTTGGAATTTTCAAGATCCTCAAGACTCTCGCAAAATTGTAAGTTAGCTGATTGTTATGACTTGTAAATTTATTCATTGTTCGCTAATTCAAATTTAACCCAATACATGTTAAGATAAATCATGTACAGGAAGACGTATCAGTACGACACACTACGTATACCGATTGAATGCATGAAGAAAACAGTTTTTCTAAAAATAATTGATTCAGAACGCTTCAAACTGAACCAATAAATGAATTAACCAACAATTCAGAACAATAGTTCGAATTTTATTTAACTTTAAAGTGTTCCTGGTACACGTCGGTTACCATACTTTCAATGTAGTCTAGCTTTATCCAATAAAAGGAGAAGGATAATAGGACAAAGTTGGGTCAAGACGATAAACCAATCAATGTAGTTCACAAAACTAACAATAAAGTACTGCTTTTTACATTTGAAAAAAAAGGAGATGTTGTATGGTTGCCGTTAGACACTTATCCATCAAAATGCAAATGCAGTGAATGGAAGCAGTTATAATCAATTATACTACCTTCGACATTGAGAAAAATCGATATCAAAAGGTCGACTACAAAAGCATCCGACAGGAAAAATGTAAAACAGCCTAATTCATAAAAAAAACATGCTTCAAAAAAATAATATGACAAAAATAAACCAACGACAACCTCTGAACCAAAGGCTCTAAAACTCGGAACAATTGTGTAACATTACAACAAAAGAACATACTGCAAAAACCAATTGAACAAGGCTTATCTCATTAGATGGACACAAATAGAAATCCACCAAGAAAAACACATAGTAAAATAACGACGAATGGTTTCTGATATTCATCTCATCTCATGTTTGATATATTTTTTTCTTTGTTTAACGCGTCCATTTTCTTATTCAGGTCAATTGCCGAAAACCCAATAAAAAGCATCGAAGTTGGAATCTTTGACAATAATCTGCAACTGCAAGAGATGTAAGTTAATATGCGACTGTCATACAAGTGAAAGGTTTAGCTAGCTATAAAACCAGGTTCAATCTACCATTTTATACATTTGAAATTGCCTGTACCAAGTCAGGAATATGACAGTTGTTGTCCATTCGTTTGATGTGTTCTAATATCCTTAGATTTTGCCATTTGATTAAAAACTTTCCTTGGAGTTCAGTATTTTTGGGATTTTACTTTTTATTATAATTTGAAACTATGAATGCTTATAATAAACTCTTATGTTCGTATGTTGTACTGTTATACCACTATCCCAGGTTAGGGGGACGGTTGGGATCCCGCTAACATGTTTAACCCAGCCACATTATCTACGTATGTGCCTGTCCCAAGCCAGGAGTCATGCAAAAGTGTTTTTTTTATGAAACAGACAAAATAAATTATGAATAAAAAATTTTGACTATGCATCTAAGACAGCTCCAAATGAGAATATGTATGTGTCTATATGATATCTGAATATCAAATAGCTAAGCCTGTTTTTTCAAAAGACCAAAGGTTTTCATATTTGACATTGCCAAGTCTGACTACTTATACAAGAAGGTGACTTCAATATTTGTAATAAGCAAGTTTATTACGGCTTGTCATGTTTGTGCCATACTTCAATCTCAAGGTTTTAAACTTGTCATTTCTAAGGCTGATTATTTATGCATGAGATGAACCTTTGTGATCTATACGTACGGCCGATTCAGCCTCTTCTTTTTGTTGAGCTAACGTCTCAGCATGGTCTTTCTTCCTCTTCCCCAGTTCTCTGAAATGTATGATACTCATTGTTTTATTTTCATTTGCAATCGCCGTTTACCCTAAACACTTTTTTTCATATTCATTTTACACAGTTTTAAACAGTAAATTGGTTGTATTGTACTTATGTAGATATTGTGGTTCTTTCAATTTATTTGCTCTTAAATCATATCGTTATCATTGTCCTGGGAAATACACAACTGTAATTCACTAGTTGTCGTTTTTTTATGTGTTTATATATTTGTTTCTTGTTCATTTTTTGTACAGAAATAAGGCCGTTAGTTTTCTCGTTTAAATTGTTTTACATTTTCATTTCGGGGCCTTTTATAGCTGACTATGCATGCGATATTGGCTTTGCTCATTGTTGAAGGCCGTACGGTGGCCTATACTTGTTAATTTCAGTATCATTTGGGTTTCTTGAGGAGAGTTTTATCATTGGCAATCATAGCACATCTTTTTTTCTTGTATCATCATAGATTCATGCAGAGGATTAAATTTAGTAAAGATACTGAACCAGATGCAAGTATCAAATAAACCTTTGTTGGTTGTATTTCATAGTTTTAAAATACAATTATTTATAACGAATCATGGCAAAATTGTTAAAACTACCGAAGGAGTCTCACCGACACGACTATGGTAAACATAATGGTGTAGCAATGACCATTCGATTCATTTTCAAGGTAATATGCATATTATATTTAGGTTAAAATGTAATAAACTGTTACTGTTACAAGAAAGAATATTCCACAAGTCAATTTATTCATAATGTATGATACTGTATTTTGATTTTATTTATAATTACAGAAAAATGAGTTCAACACTGATTGACAACCTTGATGGTACCCTTTTCAAAAACCTTACGCTCATGCAGTATTTGTGAGTTTTCTCTCTAAGATATCTATATTTAAAAAACAAAAAAAAGCAATTGTAAACTACGTTACAATTTTTCAAATTTAATGAAAATATTACATCACTCACTATGAGCTTTATAAAAAATGAAAAACAACAAGAAATAATGTCATGCGTCCAAGCGCTTTTATAGATTTCCCTTCATCAGGAACGCTCAAAGTAAAACATTTAAAATCCGAGGGGGGTATATGTACAGAAACTGTTTAAGAGCTGTATGACCAAAACACCTAAAATAAAAAGCCAAATTTATATAAGGTCATCTTTGCCTGAGGGAGTTGAAACCTCATAATGTTCCACCAAGCAATGGGGATTTTTTTTTTATAGTTTAAGAATATCTTCATATTGCCGGGAAACCTAAAATAAAGGATATGTTCCATACGCATATGGTCCAGTAAGAGCTGACCATACATGTTGTTGGATCATATGGGTTAAATTTAAACAAACATTTATTTTTATTTTTATAAATTGTTATCATTGCAATTAGATGGATAAAATGAACAAATGAACAATTGAAATTAAATATTTGTTTAATTGTATATCTGAATCCTATTTCGGTATTCTCGCCCAAGGTGACACTTGCTACCACAAGTAATGTAATATTTTTACAATTACATGTTTGCAGGTCATTCATGTTCCTTTGCATTTGCATTTTTTTTTTAAAGTTTCTAATATTCTAAAACAATTGTCCTCCCACGTTATGTTTACTTCCGATATCGTCAATTTAATGATTCAATTAATGTATTACTGATCGACATGCTAAAAACAAGATGGTAACAGATTTAATTAGCGTGAATTTTTTAGATAGTTAAAAAATAAGGTTTTTATTTCAATTACAATTGAACTTTTCCATATTAATTTGAGAGTTAAGTTATGTTGATCTGTTACATGCATTTGTAACTTATAAACTTAAGCAACTTCTTAATCATATTAATCAGACCGTACGCGTACGGTCCGACCGTATGAGTATTTTGAAAAAGTACGCATACGGTCCAGACCGTACGCGTACGGTCCAAATACTCATACGGTCTGGAACAGATACTCCATAAAGTCACCTTATTGTCTGCACACGAAATAATTTATTATAAAATAAAAAGTATCGGCATATTTCCATACACTTCAATTTCAAAATCATTTAAGGAAATATTAATTATATTAGAAATTTTGAGATTACTCACAAACTTAAAGTACATTGATACATGTAAATTTGTTTATCTTGACAGGGAAGTAAGTACAAGACTACCTTCACTTCCGGGTCAATTACTTGAAGATATGAAACCAACAATGCTGTAAGTTAACCGCCCTTTGTTTGCATAATCTATTAATTTGCGTTAATGGAAAATACAAATATATTTCATAATATTAGTATATCAGGTTAGGTATGTCCTTTTGGTATCTTTCGTCCCTCTATTAGGGTGGTACATAATACTATAAAGAGATAATTCTGTAAACCGCTATATATTCAAAGAAATTTTTCCGATAAAAATGATAAAGTGTGTGGTTCAGATTCTATGAAATTCTTATATGTTTTTAAAAGATAAAAGGCAATGTTTTGTGAATATTTTATAAAAATTAATCTTGCAAAATTGATTTAAGTTGAGGTGTTTTGTTCCAGCTGTACATAATTTTCAAATTCAAAATTTGTACTATATCTGCAAAATAACTACATCAGATCCAGTGCAATTAGTTTCACAATGAATGATAACAACTCAATTGAGAAAACTTACTACCAAAACAAACCTAATTAACACAAAACAAATATGACAGACATGAACTACCTTTCATAACTGTTACAATTATAATATATAATTTGGAGGTATCATTTGTTAAAGGTGGAGATTTTATAATCATCAATATTTTTATATCCAATTTTGTGGTAACCCGAATTTGTTTTTTCTATCGATTTATGAGTTTCGAAAAGCGCTATACTACTGTTGCCTTTATTAATAAAATGAATTACATTCGTTCTGACCAAATTCTAGAAAGTCGTTGGTAGTAATAGGCATTTAAATCGTTGGTGTATAATCATATATAGTAAGGTGACACAGGGACTTATTCGTCTTTATTCCCTCTCTTATTTAAGAAAATGAATTTGACGCGACACATAACAAGGCCAAGGAGAAAAGGCGATTAGATAGAATCTTGTACATCAATACTGAATGTATCCGTAATTAGCATGACATGTACAAAATGTATCCAATTATATATCTAAACTTGGCCAATTGAATCATTCCAACACAAAAAGGCAACGAATACGAATGTTGCGGAATTATTTCAAAATGGCGTGAACAGCGCATAAAACTATAAGCAACACTTTTTAGTCATACCCAAAGTATCAAAAAGTAAAATAACAAAAATACTGAACTCTCCGAGGAAAATTCAAAACGGAAAGTCCCAAATCAGTGGCAAAATCAAAAGCTTGAACACATCACACAAATGGACAATAATTGTCAAATTTACCTTTATAAAACTTTCTCATAATACATTTAATATGAAAGAAACAAGATTTAGGTAACGGTATATCTCTACACCCGCTTGGAAAACCGAGATCAAAAGAGTAGTACTTCACTGTATATTGTATATCAAGGGAACATGATTTATATTTATTCATATGGGATATTTGATTTATCCGAGTATAAAACGTCTTCCTGTAAATAGTTATTAAAGGTATCAATTTATAAGACAAAACGATGGACTCGCGTTTCGTCTACATAAGTCTCATCATTGTTTGTTTCTCTGTCCTATATTTTCTCCCGTGTGTTTGTGTTGTGGTCCTGTCGTGTAGTATTGTCGTTTTGGTGTTGTAATTGACATTGCCATTAACGAGGGAGGTTTGGAATGTCACAAAACCAGGTTCACCCCACCATTTTTATCTTAAAATGCTGTGTACCAAGTCAGGGAAATGGACATTGTTATATTATAGTTCTTTTATGTGTGTGTTATATTTTAATGTTGTGTTTCTGTTGTGTTGTAGTTCTCTTATATTCGATGCGTTTCCATCAGTTTTGGTTTGTGACTCTCTATCAAATTATGAATTTCGAACAGCGGTATTCTACTGTTGCCTTTATTATTCAGTGACGCTCAGATGAAAATAGATAGAAAACCAAACAAATACAAAGTTGATTAGAATTGAGAACCCAAAGTTCCAAAAGGTTGTACCAAATGCGTAAAAATATAGTTGTTGATACTTTAGTTTCAAGCAGACAAAAGTGAAAATTGATATTTATATTTAGATATCTTATTTTCAGGCATTTTGGAAGTAATTTACTGCAAAAACTTCCAGATGGTTTCTTCAAAGAACAAACAAGGCTATTAACTCTGTGAGATTAATTACAGTTTGTCTTTATTTTTTTTATAATATTCAAGATAATAACCAAAAACTGCAAAATTTCCTTACAATGACAAATTTAGGGGCAGCAATTCAACAACAGGATGTCTGATGCGTCTGAAAATTTCAAGGCATATGAATTTTTATATGTTGAACATTTTTATCACCGATTTGCTCTAAATGCTTTAGTTTTTTTTAAAGATATAAGCCAAAAACTGCATTTGACCCCTATGTTCTATGTTTGGCCATAGCGGCCATGTTTGTTGATAAATAAAAAATTCGGATAAAATTCATAAACTAGATTCCTAAAGGAATACTGTTTTAAAGTGAAAAAAAAACTCATTAAGCGGACTATTAACAATTTTGGTCATATAAATGTGTTTTTTAGATCTTACTTTGCTGAACATTATTGCTCTTTATAGTTTATCTTTTCTATAATAACATTTAAAATATTAACTAAAAACTGCAAAATTTCCTTAAAATTACCAATTTAGTGGCAGCAACCCTACAATGGGTAGTATAATTCGTCTGAAAGTTTCAGGGCTAATAGATCTTGAACATATGAACATTTTTATCCCATGTCAGATTTGCTCTTTAAGCTGTAGTTTTTGAGATATAAGCCATAAACTGCATATCAGTAAATCTTATTGATATTCAATTAAAAAGACTATCAGGTAATCGTTGGTATTTTCCCAATGAGGCTAAAAAAGCATTTTTAACTTGTCAAAAAGTTTCAAAAAAAAAATACATCACAAAAATACTGAACTCTGAGGAAAATGTATTTAGAAAGTCCCTAATTACATGGCAAAATCAAATGAAAAAATACACATCAAACACGAATGGACAAATTTATCTGACATTTTGTTTATATTTTAGCATGAATTATTACATTTATTCTATTATCCTTCGTTTTAGAAGGGTAACAAGCACATTGTACTATTGAAAACCCAATTATTTAAAATTGGTATGAAAACATTGTTCTATTTTAAGAAACATTTACTTCTGAGTTTAAATGATTGTTACATTATAGAATTCGGACATTCGATCAATATTTTAAGGTAAATAGAATAAACCCTCCAACCCGAAATATAATAGTCGATTAATCAAATTGTCATCATAACCTTTAAAAAAAAAGTTATATTGAGTATTGATGCTGCAAATGCCGGAAGGTGATTAAAAAATTTACAAATGACCTTTTCCAGAGTGTTATCAAGGAATTCACTAACGTCACTTCCTACAAGAATATTTCAAAGTCTTCGGAATTTGGAGAAATTGTAAGTTATAATAAGTTTAACAGTAGAAAAGGATTGTTTTCATGATATGATAAACAAAAATTGCTAAAAAAACGAAGAAGGATAAGTGAGCCAAAAGGTCAGGTTAAACCCTCCATTGTTTTCATATCATGTTCCAAGTCCGGAATATGGCAGTTGTTAACTTTAGTTTTGTTCTATGTGTGTTGGTGTAGCAGTTCAATATTTCTGTTAAACCCGTTTGATTTATTTTCGGATGACCGATTTAGGACTATTGAATAGCGATATACTACTGTTATCTTTTAGATTAAGGAACAGTGCATGTGACAGATTCTAGTATGGCGTTCGTCTTTTGCTTTTGAAATAAAGCCATGTTCTAATTCCAATGTGTAATGTAATTTGTCCTTTGAACGAATGAGTTTATTTAATTTATTAGAATAGTGCATTTACTAAATAAATTTTCATATATTTCACTCTCCAATCCTATCGTTGACTGCTACTCGGTTGAAAAGGAAAGATTGGGAGGAACTTTATCGAGTGATCTTACTTCCAACTCAGAAGTTGTTAATGACAGTCTGGTTCCACCACCTTGGAATAGTAATTAATGAAGGAATAAAACAAAATGAAATACAAATCACTATACATTTTCCTACTGTTGTTTTGATTGGATACCTGCTTTATTGTGTCAAAATTGATAAAAGAAACAAAACAATATGCCATTGAAAGTTGAATTGTCTTTATTTCATGAAGGTCTATTTCCGTGATTTTATTGTACCCCACATCTTATACGCAATCATCACAAAACTATTAAAATCAGTTAACCGATCTTTTCACAGTTCTTGTAAATGGGAAAAAGTTTTAATTACCTTCATAATTGGTCTAGGAATTTTTCATATTTACTCCTACAACGTCAAAAATCCTTTGAAACTACACTTCCTTTAGGGTTTGAGATAAGATAAACATAGAATAAAATTTTGCACCCTCCACAGACCTCATTTGTCTAGAATTTTCGGGGGAAAAAAAATTCCATAACTGTCAAATTACTGTTACACATGAATGACTATTAAGTATAAATCCTTAGGCAACAGTTATTTTAAATTAAAATGTTAACTACATGTTCTATTCTTGTTTGGGGGCAAATACATTTTTTATACATATAATAAAATTTATTCATGAAAGGCTACTTTGTTTATAACAAAACATTAGCTGTACGTGATGGACGCCATAATTGAAAATGTAACGTTAGCTGTGTTTTAAACAACACCGGTTAGCAAAATTAGTATTTGTTTTTGTGTTGTTTGCTAGGAAATAAGATAAATTCACGAGTTTATGGCATAGCATTAAAGAATTACTTTTTATTATACTTGATACAATTTTTGTAAGTTATCAAATTTTGATGATGTTTTAAGTTATAATAAGAATTAGGCAAAAGAAAAGGGTTGTTATGAGGATGTGACATAAAAGAATAGTTAAGTTCAATGAACAGTAAATGTCACAGATTTTGATAATATTTTGCATACAGATTTCCTCACTGTATAAGACTGAAGGTTCAGAAAAAAAGCATTCATCTTCAGGATTGTTCAAAATATTACTGATTGCGTTTAATGAAAATACATAAACTTTTGTAAAAAAAAAATGAAACAAATTTTCATTAAATCAGCGAAAACATTCTATCTGTTAATCATCAAATCTCCAATTTCAAGTACATAGTAACAAAACGTTTAAAAATGCTCTTTATAGCTGACTATGCGGTATTGGCTTTGTTCATTGTGGAAGGCCGTACTTATACCTGTAGTTATTTATTTCTGTGTCATTTGGTTTTATTTTTGATTCACTCATAGAGTTTTTGCATTGGATATTAGCACATTTATTCTAGAACCACTTGTCTGCATGGTACGGGATATATTCTTCTCGTGTATTTGATAAATGTATGATATTAAACCTCTTAAGGATAGGATTATGCTTGATCTTAATATAACGAGAACTTCATCTTTCAATCAGTTTAATTGAGGTCTGGAAGATTTAAGTTAATATATTTGTAGTATTTATCCTTTGTTAATTTATGAATCATTGTCATTTTTCTTAGTCTCATTTATTACCTATCCCGATATCGGACTTCCGTTAAATTAAATTTTTCTGTGCGTATAACTGTGTACTTATTTCTGCATTTGCCAAAGGTATAGGGGAGGGTTGAGATCTCAGTTAACATGTTTAAATCTGTTTTTGCTTGTTTATACCAAGAGAAAACCATGTTGCCTTAACTCTACATAAGAATCGTGTTGACAGGTCAACCATATATATTCAACAAATCGAACTCAGAACTGTTCAAGAAAGTTTTAGACCTGTTTTTCTATCCTTTTCATGAATGTGACTTACTAAACGACTGTAATATTTTTCTTGTCTATGAAGAAAAAACATAAGACTTGAGGTGCAACTTGAATACCCCGTGTAGCATAGTAACAAAAACAACCTTTAAACAAAGAAAAGATATATGACCCCTATTTACTCTTTTTGTCTTATTTTAATGATTATAACAGGGAAAATCGAGTTAACATCTCCTGATTTCTTTGACAATTAGAACTATATTAATATATTTTCAATCAAGATCACAGAGATGCATTGCTAAAAAATTTTCACTTCGGAAAATTCTCTAGCTTCACAACTTTAGAATAGTTTTGGACTTCCTCCCCCTAAATTATATTATATTAAGTTTTTGCTTGTTTATACCAAGAAAAAACCCTGTTGCCTTAACTCTACATAAGAATCGTGTTGACAGGTCAACCATATATATTCAACAAATCGAACTCAGAACTGTTCAAGAAAGTTTTAGACCTGTTTTTCTATCATTTTCATGAATGTGACTTACTGAATGAGATTTTTTTACCAGGTTTGAAATAACATGAGCAACACGACAGGTGCCAGGATCTGCTTACTCTTCCAGAGCACCTGAGATCAACCTCAGTTTTGCTTTGCTTAGTCTATGGCTTTCTATTTTGTTTCATTTGTACTACTATTTGTCTGTTTGTCCTTTTCATTTTCATTTTAGCCATGGCGCTGTCAGTTTATTTTCGATCTTTGAGTTTGAATGTCCTTCTGGTATCTTTCGCTCATCTTTTTAATACAAGTAATTCACGCAGTTCTAAACAGAAGTGAGACCTTATCAAAACCATATTTCGGTGACAATTAAAAGAATGTATGCATGCTAAAGTTCATTGTTGTACACCGACACAATTCAGTCGAAACAAACTGACAATGCCATGACAAAAACAAAAACAACAAAAACAATCACGCCAACAACAGTAAACACAAAACAACAGTAAAGTATCTTTTTTATATTTAATATTAATTAAATATATTTATAAAAGAAGATTTCGTATGAATGACAATGAGACAACTGTCAATCCAAGACACATTTTGTAAAATGTAAACTATTATAGGTCAAAGAACGGCCTTCAATACGGAGGCTTCACTTACACCGAACAGCAAACTATAAGGTTCCAAAAATTACTGGTGTAAAGCCATTCAAACAGGAACAATGGTCTAATAAAAAAATTAAAAAAGAAACAAGATGCTTTAAGACTTTGAATAAGTTCAACAAACGACAACCACTGAACATACATTTTAAAACAAGAAGACAATATTTAGATGACATTCCATATATTTTTTTTACAGATATCTTGATTACAATTCCTTGACTGATTTAGATCCAGATTTGTTCACTTCGCTAACAAAGCTACAGGTTCTGTAAGTATTCAAGGCAATGTGTAGTGGAACGCCTTTAGTGAAGTTCGGTATAAGATTCGTACCTAACGAAATTTGAGGACATAAGAAAAATTAATTTTGTTTATATTTACATTTTATTAAAAACAAAACTGAAATATCATGTCCAAATTTAAAAGAAATAAGCATCCTTATTTCTGTGAACACAGTCATGACGCTACATTGAATATGGTGGACAGTGGCGAAGATATGCCGAGGAAATAAAGATATTTGATTTTTTCTATTTTGTGCATTTTTCCTTTTATCTTTTTTCGGTGATAATTTTTCATATCATGCTTTTCGCTTGAGATGGACAATTATCGCTAAAAACTAAAGAGGCACATGGCGTTGCTAACGAAATTGACATAAATTGACAACACGACGGGTGCCAGGATCTGCTTACTCTTCCAGAGCACCTGAGATCAACCCAAGTTTTGCTTTGCTTAGTCTATGGCTTTCTATATTGTTTCATTTGTACTACTATTTGTCTGTTTGTCCTTTTCATTTTCATTTTCAGCCATGGCGCTGTCAGTTTATTTTCGATCTTTGAGTTTGAATGTCCTTCTGGTATCTTTCGTTCCTCTTGTTAATACAAGTAATTCACGCAGTTCTAAACAGAAGTGAGACCTTATCAAAACAATATTTCGGTGACAATTAAAAGAATGTATGCATGCTAAAGTTCATTGTTGTACACCGACACAATTCAGTCGAAACAAACTGACAATGCCATGACAACAAAAAAAACAACAAAAACAATCACACCAACAACAGTAAACACACACAACAGTAAAGTATCTTTTTTATATTTAATATTAATTACATATATTTATAAAAGGAGATTTCGTATGAGTGACAATGAGACAACTGTCAATCCAAGACACATTTTGTAAAATGTAAACTATTATAGGTCAAAGAACGTCCTTCAATACGAAGGCTTGACTTACACCGAACAGCAAACTATAAGGTTACAAAAATTACTGGTGTAAAGCCATTCAAACAGGAACAATGGTCTAATAAAAAAATTAAAAAAGAAACAAGATGCTCTAAGACTTGGAATAAGTTCAACAGACGACAACCACTGAACATACATTTTAAAACAGGAAGACAATATTTAGATGACATTCCATATATTTTTTTTTACAGATATCTTGATTACAATTCCTTGACTGATTTAGATCCAGATTTGTTCACTTCGCTAACAAATTTAGAGGTTCTGTAAGTATTCAAGGCAATGTGTAGTGGAACGCCTTTAGTGAAGTTCGGGATAAGATTAGTACCTAACGAAATTTGAGGACATAAGGAAAATGAATTTTGTTTATATTTACATTTTATTAAAAACAAAACTGAAATATCATGTACAAATTTAAAAGAAATAAGCATCCTTATTTCTGTGAACACAGTCATGACGCTACATTGAATATGGTGGACAGTGGCGAAGATATGCCGAGGAAATGAAGATATTTGATTATTTCTATTTTGTGCATTTTTCCTTTTATTTTTTTGGGTGATAATTTTTCATATCATGCTTCTCGCTTGAGATGGACAATTATCGCTAAAAACTAAAGAGGCACATGGCGTTGCTAACGAAATTGACATAAATTGACAACACGACGGGTGCCAGGATCTGCTTACTCTTCCGGAGAACCTGAGATCAACCCCACTGTTTTGTGGGGTTCGCTTTGCTTAGTCTATGGCTTTCTATTTTGTTTCATTTGTACTACTATTTGTCTGTTTGTCCTTTTCATTTTCATTTTCAGCCATGGCGCTGTCAGTTTATTTTCGATCTTTGAGTTTGAATGTCCTTCTGGTATCTTTCGTTCCTCTTGTTAATACAAGTAATTCACGCAGTTCTAAACAGAAGTGAGACCTTATCAAAACAATATTTCGGTGACAATTAAAAGAATGTATGCATGCTAAAGTTCATTGTTGTACACCGACACAATTCAGTCGAAACAAACTGACAATGCCATGACAAAAAAAAACCAACAAAAACAATCACGCCAACAACAGTAAACACAACACAACAGTAAAGTATCTTTTTGATATTTAATATTAATTACATATATTTATAAAAGAAAATTTTGTATGAGTGACAATGAGACAACTGGCAATCCAAGACAAATTTTGTAAAATGTAAACTATTATAGGTCAAAGAACGGCCTTCAATACGGAGGCTTGACTTACACCGAACAGCAAACTATAAGGTTCCACAAATTACTGGTGTAAAGCCATTCAAACAGGAACAATGGTCTAATAAAAAAATTAAAAACGAAAAAGATGCTCTAAGACTTTGAATAAGTTCAACAGACGACAACCACTGCACATACATTTTAAAACAAGAAGACAATATTTAGATGATATTCCATATAATTTTTTACAGATATCTTGATTACAATTCCTTGACTGATTTAGATCCAGATTTGTTCACTTCGCTAACAAAGCTAGAGGTTCTGTAAGTATTCAAGGCAATGTGTAGTGGAACGCCTTTAGTGAAGTTCGGTTTAAGATTAGTACCTAACGAAATTTGAAGACATAAGAAAAATGAATTTTGTTTATATTTACATTTTTTTAAAAACAAAATTGAAATATTATGTACAAATTTAAAAGAAATAAGCATCCTTATTTCTGTGAACACAGTCATGACGCTACATTGAATATGGTGGACAGTGGCGAGATATGATGAGGAAATGAAGATATTTGATTATTGCTATTTTGTGCATTTTTCCTTTGATCTTTTTGGGTGATAATTTTTCATATCATGCTTCTTGCTTGAGATGGACATTTATCGCTAAAAAATAAAAAGGCACATGGCGTTGCGAACGAAATTGACATGAAATTGACAACGTCGTCATAGGTAAAATTACGATAAACAGGTTATCATTGGTTATCTCAACTCGATTGCTTTTCTCGCTTACGCCTTACCGGTTCAATCGAGAAAACCAACTTTGTTGATATGATCAACGATAATCTATAATTATGGCTCTTCTCCGTCGTTTCTACATAACTCGATATTGGGAACATTATAGCATATGAAGTAACTGTTTGATATAATCTAGTTTGTCCATAATTAACCGTTGTAGCCACAATTCAGCAATATCAGCAAAAAAGGAGAGGGGTTGGGGGGTTTCAATGTTCAGCGTAGGTATTTTTGTCTTTGAAATCACCACAAACGAAAGGCATTTAAGCTATGTGTAATCTTTAAAGGGGTTGTTGACTCTATGACACATTCCTCGATTTTAAACTTAAAAAATAAAAATTTGAAAATGTTGACGTATATCTCATAATGGAGCAGTCTCTCTTAATTGAGGCACTTATTTTAAAATTAATGGTGAGATAGTATCGTTTTAAACTTACAAAGTTAAAAACAAATCCAACGTTTTTTGTATACTATATAGTCTGAATAAGTAACAGCGAAATTATGAATTATAAGCTACACATGTTTGATAAAAACAAGAAAAAAGCACTATTAATGATCTGCAAATTTAATTTTAATGAGGAAATTGGTTTCTATTCTCAATTTGTGTATCATAACGATAGTAAATATTGTTATAATTGTTATGATTAGAATAATCAAATTTGCATGAACTCTGATGATAAATGCATTTTCATTGGTCATTTTTTGTATTCTTGTCTTTCATTTTTGTTGACGTGCTTTGTCTAGATTGCAATTTGTTTTTCTTTGTTGACATATTTGTTTGATTTTATAGTGATTACGACTTTAACACAATGGTGCATGCTGTACCCCTATTCTTGACATGTTTACCTATTATGTTTGTTTATTTGATCACACATTGTTGTCAGTTTAGTGAAATGTTATCATTGTTATGCGACTGTCATACAAGTAAGAGGTTAGGCTAGCTATAAGAAAGGTTTAATTCATCATAATGATCTACTTAAGCTAATGTTCTGTACCAATATAGGGATCTGACTGTTGTTTTCCATTCATTTGATGTATTTGAGCTTTCAATTTTGCCAAGGAGACTTGCTGTTTTGAATTTTCCTGGAATTTAAAATGTTTTATTTGACTTTTTATGATGCAACGTTACATTAATAATTTCTCTAGGCTTACATGTATCTGATGTTTAATTTCTCAACATTCTTGTCATACATTTTGCAGCATTGGCAGCCATAGTTTCACAACGTTTTCTGGTCGATTGTTAATTAAGACAGTATTGAACATTCATTATTAGAAATACATTGACGGCTATAAAACCATTGAATAGTTAAACATTTTAGTGTTCAAAACGCCGATTTCCGAATTTACACACAAGAAATGTATAATAATTCAAATGCAGACTTTAGATACTAGTATTATTGTTAAAATTCTGAATTATGTAACGTTTTGTTTTAGGCTTCTTGGTAATAATAGAATTGAATCTTTTCGAGCTCGTGTTTTCGACCATCTAGTATCACTGAATTACCTGTAAGTTGGAGCAAATATTTTGAAACATTATTTATAAAGTTATATACACCCATCTTAACAATACTTAGATTCTCTGAATTTTACTTATATTAATTCCAAGAACAAAGTCGTGTTCATCTTAAACAAACGAGAATAGCCGAGACTTCTGTATGTGAAAGGATTTGGTGCGGTATTTTTTTATTGCGGAAATACTGAAAAACATTCATATACATGTATCTCAATTAGGCTTCCCGTTTACCTATGTCAAGTATTCAATAAGAAGATACATTTTATGAATGCATATACTAAGAGCAAATGCAATCAAAATTAAGGACATTATCCACTTCAATATTGAATCTTACGTAGTCTTATCTAAAAGGAGCAAGACTACCGTGTCCTGCTATAAAGACAGCACCCGCCATTAAATTCCAGTCCAAATGTCACATCGAACGAACATGAACTATTATAATAAATAAACTGTGTCATTCTAAAGCGATACGATGGTAAAAAGGGTTGGTATGTCACTACTGCGGAATGGCATACTGACAATGGGTAATCAGAAATCATCAAGAATGTCTTAGATGCCTGAAGTTGTCAATATCGAAAATAAGGCATGGATCGGAGCAGTCTTTCTTGTTTCGTTAGTATACTGTAAATTCAGAAATTATTGCGTGCACATATTATTGCGATTTTGTCATTTTAAACTATAATGTGATTTTAATTTTGACGATATTGAAAAATCCTGTGTGTTTCAAATAAAATTTTCATAATGCGAGTTTAAATTACTGTCGCATTTGTCGCAATGATAAAAAAAAAGGCAACAGTAGTATACCACTGTTCAAAACTTTGATTGAGAAAAAACAAATCCAGGTTACAAACTAAAACTGAGAGAAACGCATCAAATATAATAGAACAACGACACAACAGAAACACAACATTAAAATGTAACACACACAGAAACGAACTCTAATATAACAATGTCCATTTGCCTGACTTGGTACAGGACATTTTAAGAAATATAGGTGGGTTGAACTTGGATTTGTGGTATGCCAAACCTCCCGCTTTTATGGCAATGTAACATATAACATTAAAATGATAACATTACATGACAGGACTACATTTTTGTACGTTACAAATAAATTGGAAAACATATAGGACAAAGAAACACGAATAATAGCTAACAAAAGGTACCAAGTTTAAATCTTAATACGCCAGACGTGCGTTATAAAAAACGTTCGAAAGCCAAAAAGTACAAGTTGAAGAGCACTGTGGACCAAAAGTTCCAAAACGTTGTGTCCAATACGGCTAGGTTTTCTGCCTTGGATAAGAGCATCCTTATTTTTTAGAATAATTTATACTTTTGCAAACATTAAATTCTATAAAATGACTTTATAATAGATTTACATGATAAAACTGAAGTGGTGACTAACTACAGAATAAAAACGGATACATAACATAAAACAACCTAATTCAGCACATTAAAATTTACAGCCGAGTTAGCAAACGCCTCAACGCACAAAGTGACGTCACATTTGAAATTCTAAAAAAATCACACAAAGTGACGTCACATTTGAAATTGTAAATAAAGTCAACAGTAGTATACTAATGTTCAAAATTCATAAATCGATAGAGAAAAAAACAAATTCGGGTTACAAACTAAAACTGAGGGAAACATATCAAATATAAGAGAACACAACAGAGGCACAACATCGAAATGTAACACACACTTAAACGAACTATAATGTAACAATGGCCATTTTCCTGACTTAGTACAGGGCATTTTATGAAAAAATGGTGGGTTGAACCTGTTTTTGTGGCATGCAAAACCTCCCACTTTAATGGCAGTGGTAATTATTACATTAAAATGACAACATTACACGACAGGGTTACAATAAATAAAGAGATAAATGGGAGAAAAAATTGGACAGAGAAACAAACAAATACTAGCCGTCAAAAGGTAACAGAACCTGATATCACCCTTAGTTTTTGGTGGGGTTTGTGTTGTTTCTTCTTTAGTTTTCTATGTTGTGTCATGTGTACTATCGTTTGCTTGTTTGTCTTTTTAATTTTTAGCCATGGCGTTGTCAATTTATTTTAGATTTATGAGTTTGACTGTCACTTTGGTATCTTTCGTCCCTCTTTTAAAAAAATATTTTTATACACCAGACGCGCGCTACATCCACACAAAACTATGCTCATATGTGAACAAATTTGAAAGCCATAACAACTACAAAGTTGAAGATCGCCGAAGACTAAAAGTTCCGAAAAGTTGTGAGGCCAGGGTTATCTTTCCCTAAAATAAGATAAAAACTTCGTCATAGTTTCTGAATTTCCAGTAATTCATTTCAAAACATGATATATCATTGTAATCAATGTAAATAACTAACAAATGTGTTTGTCTTAATTTCAAATATCATGTTCAAATAACTGTAGTCTGAAATAAGTTTCATTGTTTTAAAAATTGTTGTAACATCTTTTATTTCTAAACAGATATGCTGATGCCAACAAAATTGTATCTATTCCCGACCCGGAATTGTTGTTTAAGTATAACAATAAGATGTTAGAATAGTAAGTATAATGCAACTATTTAATCTTTCATGCTATTTGAATCCTCATACAAACATTAATGTAACGGATACCCGGATAAATTACAATGAAAATGGTCTAAATTAATAATGTTATTCTAGCCCACATTTACTGCTTGTAGAATCCGCTTAAAAAAAGAGAAATGGTCCGAGTACACAGTTATCCTCCTTCGATTGTCGTTGTCCTTTTCGTTGTCCACGAATATAGTCACTAATAATGACAGTGTGCTGTTTTTTAAGTACCCCTTCCAAATGTATTTCTTCATACTTTCTGCCTCAAATGGCAAGTATAGAGGGATAAAACTACACAGTAAAAAAATTTGGTCATGAATCTTAAAGTAAAATAGTTATTTGGTCCAGCTGAAAAAGGTTAAAAATTAGCACTAATTCGGAAGCTATCAGAAGATTTAAAGACCCCCTTAAAATATAATTGTCCATATTTTGAGTTAAAGCTGATTAAGTTTTCAATAATTTTGATATAATTTGTCCCAAAAGTAATACAACAAACTGTAAAAATATTGTTGAGAAAGCGCAGGTGGGATATTTTAAAGGTCTTTTCTTTTTCTATACGGAAAGACCTTACTGTATTCCTTCTGAATATTATTATAAGCGGAAAAGTGGAAAGACCTTTTGGATTTCTTCTGATTATTAGGTCTTCCCACTTTTCCGTGGAAAGACCTATTGGATTTCTTCTGATTATTATTTTTTTTTCTTGCCTAATTTTTTTCCTTCGCTGTTTTTTGGTTTCGCAAGATGTCGCTTAGATTTTTGGAATATAATATCAAACAGTTTATACGCTTTTGAAACCAACTCTGCTTAACCAAATATTTTCCCAAATAAGAGTTATCTCCCGAACACTTTTTTTCTTGTTATCTCTAAGGATTTGCAACCGTATAAGAAACCGACGAATTCATTTTTCCAAATTGCTCGTTATATCCTCAGGATGTTCTGTTTTATTTTGACCGAAGCCTTATATAGATTCCATATGAGAGTTATCCCTCCTTTTATTTGTGATATAAGCATATGTATTTCTAAATGGTAAACCATAAGTGAAAGAGTCAAGGTCATATTCTAAATTTTGATTTTGGCCTATTTCACTTATTTTCAAAACTATTTAACATATCGACAAATTATTTTTACTAAATTGTTAGTTGCGACATGTGGTAAATAAAGGCAACAGTAGTATACCGCTGTTCAAAACTCATAAATCCATGGACAAAAAACAAAATCGGGATAACAAACTAAAACCGAGGGAAAAACTTTTAATTTGGGTTGAAAGGGAACGTAGGCAAGACATTGGAATTTTCGCCCATATTATATCTAGAATAATGCCTAAAGTGATATAACTTAGCATTTATACATTTTAAAGACCTAGGGTCTTTTGATTTGAAGTACTTGGTCAATGACCTTAAAATTGAGTTCAAGGTCATAGGTTAATTTGACGTTCTAGATTTTGACCTTTGCTTCAAATTCATTTCTACACACGATTAAGCCATATGACTCTGTGCTTAAGGTTACAAACCAAATTACTTTTAAAAAACCAAACTGAAAGTGACCTTTGTAAACCGGAAGTATCTCTCTCAACTTATTCCATTAAAAGTATATAGAAACCATATTTTTTTGGAATCAGCTAAGAATTACCTTTCATTTTACAATGGAAATTACATTTTAAACCGAATTCTAAAATTTTCATATCAAAGTAAATCGTTAGAAGTTGAAAGACCTTCAATTGTTCTCTGAACAATTGGTTTTAAATTATTATTATTATTATTATTATTATTATAATTATTATTCTTTCCACCAAACTAATACGATATATCCCCCAAAAAATACACGACATCGTGAAATGATATTAGGTATCTAGTATCGGTTGACCAAAAGCTATCTTGTGGTGAGGGTACGATCCCTTAACATTTCCTTTATAGCGGTTGTCTCACCTAACACCGAAAACCTTGTTATCATTCTAACTTTTCAAAAAACAATGAAAATTAACTTAAGGTCAAAGGTCAAGGTCAAAATTATTGGACCATCTGTTATGGAACTAGGGCAACAAAACTGCTTTTGGGGTCCGAAATGATGATTGTTTCCTTATAACTCAAAAGTGGTTAGAGATAGAAAGAAACTTTGAATTGCAAAAATGTTCAGCATAATAAGATCTAAAAAGTTAGGTCAAGGTCAGAGGTCAAGACCCTAGCAACGACATCAAACACCTTAGCAACCATATATGTTTGAACTTAGAAGGCAATGAATAATATAAATATGAAATTTTTGATACTGGAAATGACATTTTTGTCCCTAGCAACGACATATAAGTCCTTAGCAATCACTTATTTTTTTTTTAACTTTAAATACTATGAATAGTACATATGACATTTTTAACACTGGTAGTATTATTTTTATCCTAAGGAATGATTTTTGTCCTAAGCAACCACTTGTTATGAACATAAAAGTCCTACGAAAACATATATTTTTTAACTTAGAAGGCAATTAATAAAAGAAAAAAGGAAAGACCTTTCAATTGTTCATGAACAATGAACTTTTTAATTTTATTTTCATTTATTGTCTAAAAGAAATGAACTATTCAGACCAAATCATAAAAAAAACCTGAACTCTGAGGAAAAGTAAGAAGGGAAAATTCCTAATCAAATTGAGAATAAAAAAAAAACCTCAAACGAATGGATAACAACTGTTATGTTCCTAACTTGGTACAGGCATTTTTATTATTTTAAAATGGTGGATTGAACCTGGGTTTTAAAGCTAGCTTAACCTCTCACTGGTATGACAGTCGCATCGAACTCAATAATTTGAAAACAATAGGCAAAAAAACAAAACGCGAGTATAAAAACACAAAATCGCATTGTAAAAGCAATAGTTTATAATCAATAAACGTCTTGACCTGTACAAATATTTCTCTACGGAAACTACTTTACTAATATTGATTTTTTTTAAATTACTGAAAATAATAAGTATAATGATATGTCCTCACTTCATAAACGTAAGTATATACTTCAACAGTGATTTCTTATTTGATTTGGATTTAACAAATGCAGAAATAAAAGAACTATTAACCAATTCTTCACAGAGATTTTGGTTCAAATAGACAAAGGATTTGGTCCAAATTACAATTTCTGAAAGTAAACCATTATAGGTGTATGTACGGCCTTCAACACGGAGCCTTGGCTCACAGCGAACAGCAAGATATAAAGGGCACCAAAATTGCTAGTGTAAAACCATTCCAACGGGAAAACCAACGGTCTTATCTATATAAAAAACGAGAAACACGTATAATTTACATAAACAAACGACAAGTACTGAACATGTTCTGTTTAGCAGCAACAACCTATCAGTATTACCACATCGGGTAATAAATAACTTAAATATTATTCTGTTTCAGTAATCTGCAAACAAATCCAATGATATGTGATTGCTCAGCGAAAAATGTGTATTTCTTTGCAAAGCGGGTTTTGGCGGAAAATAATTGCATATTAACGGCTGATTGTTCCCATGTGTCTGGTAGAAAAACCAGCCTATGTGGTATGGAGAAATCTTTCTTCGACGGATGTGTTGGTGGGTAATATATATTGAATTAATTCTGTTTGTATTATCAGTCTTAAAATCGAGTAGACTTAAAAAAGTACCCTTGACATACATATTATGTAAATTATTTCAATATATTATCTCGTGCATATAACTTCCAAAATATATATTTGCTTTAGGTCTAAAAGTTGTTCTTATAAAGCGTGTTCACCAAATGTTTCTCTTCTCTTAGCAGCCTAGTAAAATAAAACGAATATTTGCATCCTTTGAATTAAAGTTAATGTGTTCCCTCGGTTTTAGGTTGAAACCCGGAATTTGCATTCTCTGAATTGATTAACAACTATTCGAGCTGTTGATTTTTTTTCTAGATTTCATTTTCTTTCTTTTCTCTTTATTTATCGTTTTATGACATGATGTATAAGTCAATGAATATCACTTATGTAAAAATCTTGTTTTTTTAAGATGTTACAAATAACAATACAAGCTCAGAATCAACAACAACATTGATTCACATTGAAGAGGAACATGAGTCAGAAACAGGTAAACTGTAAATACTGGCTTATATGTATGACTTAAAAAAAAAAAGGTTGGCAACACTTCTTCAACTTTGTACTCTATTTGGTCTTTACACTTTTTTATTCGAGCGACACTGATGAGTCTATTGTAGACGAAACGTACGTCTGGCGTAAAAAATAAATTGCAATTCTGGTTTCAATGATGAGTTTATTCTATTGAAATTGATATGTGTCAATATTTAAAGATTTCATATCTTTTAACTATCTGAAATTAGTTTTTTTAGGTTTTAGATCGATTACAAAAGAAAACAAAATTGATAAAATTTGGAATTGGGAGAGAGTTGCATTTTTTAACCCTATCCCTCAAAGTTTCCGAACAGTTTAGCTGTATGAAATTTAACCAACATACATGTAATATTTTCAAATACACAAAAGATTGAAATGTCAAAAATTAAAATTGAAATGGGTTTTGAGTTAAATTCAGTCAGCATTTGTGCAGCAAATTTGTCTTTAAAGTTGCATTTTATACAAATACATCATGCTTAAAAGAGGTATTTGCCAGAACTACCGGTTGAGAGGTACAAATTTCCTTACCTCTTGTAAGCATGATATAATTGTTTAATTCCACCGAATGATCTTTGTGTCCATCTTGACCTCAGAAAATTCATTGTAATCAGGTATCATATGGAGTTTCTACTTGAATGTAAAATCTTTGTGTATACTGCAGCTGTGCTATTTGTGCAGTCAAATTGCATTGGCCGTAAAATTATTTCTGATAATTTTTGATGTACAGTCACTGACCGTATATATACATCCCTGTTTATGATAAGCTGGTTCTCGGCTGATTTTCACCTAATTGTTCGTCTACTCTTAAGAATGATTTGGTTAATTTTGACTTGAGTGAATGGAAGACATCTTATGGAAGTTATTTCCCTTTGAAAATTTAAGATAGGCGATTTGTTGGTTAAACTCCTACGTTATAAGTCGTTGAGGCCTACAGTCTTTTGATATGAAGTCCTTGGTCCATTTGAAGAAAATTGAGGTCAAGGTCAAAGGTCAAGGTCATGTTATAAATTTTGTATTTTGCTTGTTATCGTTATTCAAAAGAAACTGTTACAGTTAATTAAATGATGTGTTTGCCAAATTGCTGTTTACAATAAGGCACAACTTCAACCTATTTCAGTCGAAGTGTTTTGGTTAACCATTATAGGAGTTTCCTCCCCTTATGTATTTGAAATCAGCATTTCTCCACAACTATACAAGTGATTGACATCGGGCCTTCCGATTTGAGTTCACTGACCTATGACCTTGAAATTGAAGTCAAGGTCGAAGGTCAAGGTCATGTTATAAATTTTGAATTTTGCTTGTGATCGTTATTCAAAAGAAACTGTTACAGTTAATGATATGATGTGTTTGCCAAATCATTGTTTACAATAAGGTGCAACTTCAACCTATTTCAGTCGAAGTGTTTTGGTTAACCGTTATAGGAGTTTTCTCCCCTTATGTATTTGAAATCAGTATTTCTCCATAACCATACAAGTGATTGACCTGGGGTCTTTTGATTTGAGATCACTGACATTTGAACTCAAAATTGAGGTCAAGGTCAAAGGTCAATGTGACGTTCTAGATTTTGACCTTTGCTAAAAATTCTTTCTGGTTCATTATAAAACAATTAAGTCTTCTGCACAAACCTATTAATCTTACTTTTTATCAGTTTGATTTACCACATTACATCAACACGGAGTGACATTTTCTCACATCGTTTTTTTAAATTTCATTCTTATTATCGAGGTTGAAAGACCTTCAATTGTTCTCTGAAGAATTGGTTTTTGATTATTGTTACATTTGTAATTAATCGGTTCCTCACCCAACTTTGCATTCCGGCAATTAGTTTCCAATGTAACAATACTATTTTTATTATTGTTACATTTCCATGTTACTGTAGCCAGTGCCAAAGTATATCTGTATTATTTTCCAAAAGAATTTTCTTTTTCTTTTTTGCAAGCAGCGTTTTTCGGCAACCATTTTAAACCAATTGGTTTCTTAACGAAATTGCACTAATAGTGTTACAAAAATTCCTCGTAATTTAACACATTACCCTGCGTTTCTATAGCTTGGATTGATACTTTTAAAAAAATCATCGGGAAATTGCGTGATGCATCAGAGTTACAAATTCAACGCAAACAGACAGCTTCTCAGTCAGTGAAAAATGAAGAGGTTCTTGAAGCAGAAAAACAACACTTCTATTTCGTGAGAGGACAAGACGTGGACGAACCATAAAATCAAGACATTTGATCGATTTTCAAAAAAAAAATAGCATCCTGTAGACAATTTTTTAATGATGCAGGGTGGGAGACAAGAGAAAGGGGTTGGGAGAAAGGAGAGGAGGGACGGAAGAAAGGAGAACAGGGGCGGGAGAAAGGAGAGAAGGGGTGGGAGAAAGGAGAAAGGTACCCCCCTTTCCGCCCCCTCAAATACCCTGACACATGGAATTTCCTAATGACAAATACTAATGACAAATACCCCGGCAGAGAAAAGAAAATCTCAATACATAGAAATTGGTGAAAAATACCATGTGTCTCATCCAATCAAATGCAGCATTATTACATAATAATAAAAGATGATTTATATTCTGAGATATAAATTTACCATTGTGGTAACACTGTGC
Source organism: Mytilus edulis (assembly GCF_963676685.1). NCBI lineage: Eukaryota > Metazoa > Mollusca > Bivalvia > Mytilida > Mytilidae > Mytilus > Mytilus edulis. The sequence goes on from NC_092356.1 coordinate 64,552,994, forward strand.
ATTATTGTAAATATATTGTTTAATTCTTAATTGTATACCAGGGCGTAAACACTGTCCGTTATGGTTAAACGATGAATATGTTTTATCTGTTCTCATGATAACTAAAACAATAATATCCAAATTTTTATGTAAAGATGAAACACATGACACAACTAGTGCGGATATTACAACTGAAACGACAGATGAAACTGCTGAACACGAGGAAGAAAATGAGTCAGAAACAGGTAACATTCTAATACTTAGTAATCTGTATTTCGTCACAAAGAAAGGTTTGCAACACTTCGAATGAAATAAATAGAAGTCATAATTTGAAGACTTCATAGTTCTTTAGAGAATACCCAAACCATCTGAAATTAACAGCATTCCTGTATAGGTTGTAAGATCGAGTACAGAAGAAAACAATCAAAACAAATGATGAAATTCAAGATGTGAGAAGTTTTGATCCCGTCCCCCAAATTTTTGAACAGTGTAGCTGTCAGAAATCTAACCAACAAGCATATAGTATTTTTCAATACACAAAGGATGGAACGCTACAAAACAAGAATTGAACGATTAAATCAATTTTCAGTCAAATTTAGTCAGAATTAGTGTTGCAAGTTTGACTGTCTTCAAAGTTACAAATATATTTTATAATATTTTCTAAGAAATAAAGATTGATAAAGTTGGTTTTTTTATGAATATTTACCATGGTGTTATTAAAATTTAAGGAATGACTGTAGTATTTTTTTTTAGTCTATGAAGAAATAAGATCAAAAATGTCGTGCACACTGAATAACCCGCGTAGACAGAAAATATTACAGTCATTGATTCTAATTTTATTCTCAATTCCATTTTAAACCGGATTAAATCATGAAATTTTTTTGATGACGTCACGGTCACATGACAAAACTATGTCTATGATTTGATAAACAAAACAACGTCAGTCAATCAGAAGACATGTTTCATCCAAAATTAAATTATTGTACATAATTGAAAATATATTGATAAAGTCTGTATTTATGAATATTTCCCATGGTGTTAACATGGTACTTTATGGAAAATAGAATGATTATGTCTGTATTTTTAATTATTTCAATGATGTTATCACTGTACATTTAGGTCAATAGATTAATAGATTTAGATTGATAATTATTTACTAGGGTTTACACTATTAATAATACATAGACAAATTTTTATCACGTGCAATTCACGGGAATCTCATTTCACGTGAATTCAATGTGTATTTAATGTGTATTTAACGTGTAATGCACATGAAATATTTCACAATAACTTCTCGTGACAAAGCCTGTGTAGTGAATAAATAAATAAAGTATATAATTTTTTACCAGGATTTACAATCAGACAGTACATTATAGTAAACAGATTGATACAGTCTATAATTATAAATATTTACCATGAGATTTACACTGTACATTATAGTAAACAGATTGATACAGTCTATAATTATAAATATTTACCATGAGGTTTACACTGTACATTATAGTAAACAGATTGATACAGTCTATAATTATTAATATTTACCATGAGGTTTACACTGTGTTTGATTGTAAATAGATTGATAGTAGTTATACTCAAGGTGTTGTATGAGTGCCAATGAGACAACTCTCTCATCCAAGTCACAATTTGTAAAAGCAAACACTTATAGCTTTAACACGGAGCCTTGGATCACACCGAACAACAAGCATTAATAACTATGTACTTATGATTAACCATGGTATTTACACCGTAATTATGGTAAATAGATTGATAAAGTCTGTATTTATTATCATTTACCATGGTGTTTACGCTGACATTATGGTGAACAGATTAATAAAGACTGTTTTTGATTATTTACCATGGTTTTTATACTGTGGAAATTATTTTCCATTATTTTAACGCTGTGAAACGCTATTTATTGAATATATTGATAAGTAGATATTAAAAGATGTGGTATAAGTTCTAATGCGACAACTCTCTCATCCAAGTCACAATTTGTAAAAGTAAAACTATAATATTTCCAACACAGAGCCTAGGCTAACACCGAACAACAAGAATTATTAAGTCTGCGTTTATAATGATTTACGATGGAGTTTAAACAGTAAATTATAGTAAGTAGATTGATAAAGTCTGTGGTTTTTTTTACTATTTATCATGGTGTTAACGCGGTACATTATGGTAAACAGATTTATAGGATCTGCATTTATAAACCATTACCATGGTATTAACGCTGTGCTTTATGGTGAATATATTGATAAGTAGATATTAGAATATGTGGTTTGAGTGCCAATGCAACAACTCTCTCATACGAGTCACAATTTGTAAATGTAAACTATTATATCTTCAATACAGAGCCTACGCTCACACCGACCAGCAAGCATTTATAAGCCTGTATTTATAATTATTTACCACGGTGTTTAAACTGTAAACTATTTTAAATAGATTAATGTGGTCTGTGTTTGTTATCATTTATCATAGTGTACTATTTGTCGGTGTGAGCCATAGCTCCATGTTGAAGGCCGTACTATAACCTATAATGGTTTACTTTTATAAATTGTTACTTGCATGAATGGAGAGTTGTCTGATTGGCACTCATGCCACATCTTCCTATATCTATTTCATTTTCCAGGGTTTACAGCAACTGCTACATTTGCTGCTGCTGGTGCTGTCGCAAGTACGCTTGCCGTCTACGGTCTGTCTAAAACAATGCTAAAAAGGATAAACACATCGTCGGTCAGTCCCCATAAAGGCTTTGGTGGGGACAACTCCGATAGGGAGGATACTTTAAACAAGAACAAATCTACGACAAACACCGCCATTAATGGAGCAGACAAAGAAAAAAAGAGTAACAATCAAATGTCAATTCCAATGGACGATGATGTAAGTAACATAGGTTTGTTTGTCAATCAAAGTCAATTCCAATGGACGATGATGTTAGTAACATAGGTTTGTTTGTCAATCAAAGTCAATTCCAATGGACGATGATGTAAGTAACATAGGTTTGTTTGTCAATTAAAGTCAATTCCAATGGACGATGATGTAAGTAACATAGGTTTGTTTGTCAATCAAAGTCAATTCCAATGGACGATGATGTAAGTAACATAGGTTTGTTTGTCAATTAAAGTCAATTCCAATGGACGATGATGTTAGTAACATAGGTTTGTTTGTCAATCAAAGTCAATTCCAATGGACGGTGATGTAAGTAACATAGGTTTGTTTGTCAATCAAAGTCAATTCCAATGGACGATGATGTAAGTAACATAGGTTTGTTTGTCAATTAAAGTCAATTCCAATGGACGATGATGTAAGTAACATAGGTTTGTTTGTCAATCAAAGTCAATTCCAATGGACGATGATGTAAGTAACATAGGTTTGTTTGTCAATTAAAGTCAATTCCAATGGACGATGATGTTAGTAACATAGGTTTGTTTGTCAATCAAAGTCAATTCCAATGGACGGTGATGTAAGTAACATAGGTTTGTTTGTCAATCAAAGTCAATTCCAATGGACGATGATGTAAGTAACATAGGTTTGTTTGTCAATCAAAGTCAATTCCAATGGACGATGATGTAAGTAACATAGGTTTGTTTGTCAATTAAAGTCAATTCCAATGGACGATGATGTAAGTAACATAGGTTTGTTTGTCAATCAAAGTCAATTCCAATGGACGATGATGTAAGTAACATAGGTTTGTTTGTCAATCAAAGTCAATTCCAATGGACGATGATGTAAGTAACATAGGTTTGTTTGTCAATCAAAGTCAATTCCAATGGACGATGATGTAAGTAACATAGGTTTGTCTGTCAATCAAAGTCAATTCCAATGGACGATGATGTAAGTAACATAGGTTTGTCTGTCAATCAAAGTCAATTCCAATGGACGATGATGTAAGTAACATAGGTTTGTTTGTCAATTAAAGTCAATTCCAATGGACGATGATGTAAGTAACATAGGTTTGTTTGTCAATTAAAGTCAATTCCAATGGACGATGATGTAAGTAACATAGGTTTGTTTGTCAATCAAAGTCAATTCCAATGGACGATGATGTAAGTAACATAGGTTTGTTTGTCAATCAAAGTCAATTCCAATGGACGATGATGTAAGTAACATAGGTTTGTCTGTCAATCAAAGTCAATTCCAATGGACGATGATGTAAGTAACATAGGTTTGTTTGTCAATCAAAGTCAATTCCAATGGACGATGATGTAAGTAACATAGGTTTGTTTGTCAATTAAAGTCAATTCCAATGGACGATGATGTAAGTAACATAGGTTTGTTTGTCAATTAAAGTCAATTCCAATGGACGATGATGTAAGTAACATAGGTTTGTTTGTCAATCAAAGTCAATTCCAATGGACGATGATGTAAGTAACATAGGTTTGTTTGTCAATCAAAGTCAATTCCAATGGACGATGATGTAAGTAACATAGGTTTGTTTGTCAATCAAAGTCAATTCCAATGGACGATGATGTAAGTAACATAGGTTTGTTTGTCAATCAAAGTCAATTCCAATGGACGATGATGTAAGTAACATAGGTTTGTTTGTCAATCAAAGTCAATTCCAATGGACGATGATGTAAGTAACATAGGTTTGTTTGTCAATTAAAGTCAATTCCAATGGACGATGATGTAAGTAACATAGGTTTGTTTGTCAATCAAAGTCAATTCCAATGGACGATGATGTAAGTAACATAGGTTTGTTTGTCAATTAAAGTCAATTCCAATGGACGATGATGTAAGTAACATAGGTTTGTTTGTCAATCAAAGTCAATTCCAATGGACGATGATGTAAGTAACATAGGTTTGTTTGTCAATTAAAGTCAATTCCAATGGACGATGATGTAAGTAACATAGGTTTGTTTGTCAATTAAAGTCAATTCCAATGGACGATGATGTAAGTAACATAGGTTTGTTTGTCAATTAAAGTCAATTCCAATGGACGATGATGTAAGTAACATAGGTTTGTTTGTCAATTAAAGTCAATTCCAATGGACGATGATGTAAGTAACATAGGTTTGTTTGTCAATTAAAGTCAATTCCAATGGACGATGATGTAAGTAACATAGGTTTGTTTGTCAATTAAAGTCAATTCCAATGGACGATGATGTAAGTAACATAGGTTTGTTTGTCAATTAAAGTCAATTCCAATGGACGATGATGTAAGTAACATAGGTTTGTTTGTCAATTAAAGTCAATTCCAATGGACGATGATGTAAGTAACATAGGTTTGTTTGTCAATTAAAGTCAATTCCAATGGACGATGATGTAAGTAACATAGGTTTGTTTGTCAATTAAAGTCAATTCCAATGGACGATGATGTAAGTAACATAGGTTTGTTTGTCAATTAAAGTCAATTCCAATGGACGATGATGTAAGTAACATAGGTTTGTTTGTTAATTAAAGTCAATTCCAATGGACGATGATGTAAGTAACATAGGTTTGTTTGTCAATCAAAGTCAATTCCAATGGACGATGATGTAAGTAACATAGGTTTGTTTGTCAATCAAAGTCAATTCCAATGGACGATGATGTAAGTAACATAGGTTTGTTTGTCAATTAAAGTCAATTCCAATGGACGATGATGTAAGTAACATAGGTTTGTTTGTCAATTAAAGTCAATTCCAATGGACGATGATGTAAGTAACATAGGTTTGTTTGTCAATTAAAGTCAATTCCAATGGACGATGATGTAAGTAATATAGGTTTGTTTGTCAATTAAAGTCAATTCCAATGGACGATGATGTAAGTAACATAGGTTTGTTTGTCAATTAAATGTCAATTCCAATGGACGATGATGTAAGTAACATAGGTTTGTTTGTCAATCAAAGTCAATTCCAGTGGACGATGATGTAAGTAACATAGGTTTGTTTGTCAATCAAAGTCAATTCCAATGGACGATGATGTAAGTAACCATGGTAACATAGGTTTGTTTGTCAATCAAAGTCAATTCCAATGGACGATGATGTAAGTAACATAGGTTTGTTTGTCAATCAAAGTCAATTCCAATGGACGATGATGTAAGTAACATAGGTTTGTTTGTCAATCAAAGTCAATTCCAGTGGACGATGATGTAAGTAACATAGGTTTGTTTGTCAATTAAAGTCAATTCCAGTGGACGATGATGTAAGTAACATAGGTTTGTTTGTCAATTAAAGTCAATTCCAATGGACGATGATGTAAGTAACATAGGTTTGTTTGTTAATTAAGCACACAAACTTACAAAATTATATTTAATTATAGAAAGTATCATGTGTTCGAAGTACTTGATAAATTGCATGCTCATATTGGTGTTCAATGTTTTTTCTTCTTCTCTATATATCACTTTGCTTCATAATAGCAATAAAAAATCCCACGCATAATTAAATCAGTATTTGACATGTCAGAATGCAAATATATATGTTTATACGCTGTTATGTCATTTTTTAGTAACAACAAACAAAAGAACTATGTTCAATGGACCTGCTCCGATACGATGACTGCACTCGAATTTTTTCAAGATAGCACATGGGTTTACTATATAGGTTCCGGATATCGTTAAGTAACCGGAATTCTAATAGGAACTAACTGTGTACAACATATTGCGGATCTCTTTCTGTATCGTTACGAGTTAAAATTAAGGATATATATCAGCAAAAACCCACAGAAACGATATCTGCCACAAAAAAATAATAAAACCTTTAGCTGATTTATATCCTAAATTTTAAGCAGGATAAATCTCTTTACTGTACATGCATTCGTCATTGTCAAGAGCAATTAGATCTGTTGAACTAAATTTAGATAAATCTAATACTAGGCATGCTCACTGCTCTTTTCTGGATCTTGATATCTATTTTTAATTTTAAACGGAAAACTTAATTCCCAAATTTACGATAAGGGGATTATTTTCTGTTAATCATTGTTAATTATACATGTTTAAATGTCGACGTTCCGTTGTCACCATCTGATGGTGTTAGTATAATATTTCTACTTGTTCGATTCGCTCGTGTATGAAAAGACGTATTAGATTTTAACACAAAAAAATTATAACACCAGGGTTTTCAATATTAAAAACTTGTCAAAACTCTCAGTGAATTTTTTAAATCATCCGTACAAAAAAATCATTCGTAAATAGAAATCAACGTGAAGACATTTTATACGTTCAGGTACATGTATTTCACATACAATCATTCATGGTAACAATCTTAAAAATAACAAAGATGTCGTCATTCAGCTCAAAACCTCAAAAAATCTTTAGTTTAAACATATTTATTTATAGTGGATTGGGAAACAAGTGTTGCAACTTATATTAATCTCTTTCCACTTTGCGGGTTCGAGTGCTGCCTTGTAGCGGCATTAGTCTGCTCTTTTTCGAAATCTACAAGGGTGTTTTTAACGTGCAAGAGATATGGCTCTCTCTTAACACGGGTCAGCCATTTATCGTACCCTTCCGATCCTTAAACAAACTTATTCATGAGAGATATACTAACGATACTGTTGTCAGGTCATTAAATATGGATTTCGTACCCTTCCGATCCTTAAACAAACTTATTCATGAGAGATATACTAACGATACTGTTGTCAGGTCATTAAATATGGATTATTTAGAATTAATATTGATTGACGGGTCTTCGCATAGGAAATACAATCATTTATTCTTAAACTTGTTATTGGCATGATACAGGTCTAGTTATTGGCAAGCTACAGGTTATGTTCTTTTCCGTTTATTTGTGATAATACGATACTAAACACTTTAAGGAGGGATTGCACTTGATTGTTATATGATGAAAACACAATCTATCAATCAATGTAATTTAGGTCTAGAGCTGCATGTCTGTAACTGCTTCTGTAGTAGTCGGCTGTTAATGCATAATTTATCATTGTCATTTGTTTCGTTTTTTACGGTATTTCTTAGTCTTGTAATTTTTGTAAAATTTTGTTCGTTTATAAGTTTGGGATTTTGATGTGGCGTCCATTATCGCTGAACTAGTACACATTTTTGTTTAGGGGGCAGCTGAAGCCCGCCTACGGGTGCCGGGTTTTCTCGCAGTGTTAAGACAGACCTTTCGGTTGCTTTGGACTATTTTCTGATCTTTGGTTAGATTGTTGTCTCTTTGACACATCATCCGTTTCCACTTTATTTATTTCTTATTGATGAATATAACCAGTAGAGCAAAATGTACAAACCAAAGCAACACGGCCCCATTTACACCACCAAAAAGGGGGAGAGAAAAAACAGAAAGAAAGAGGCTGTAACTACAAATTTCAAAAGAGTAACAATATAGATAAACCTTCTAATATAATATATCATTATTTTTGCAATGTGAAAGTAACAGCTCCTAGCAGGAACTAAATACAGATGTCCCGGAACGTGACTTCCGTCTTGTATCTCCGTGAAATAAGACTGCTGTCCTATCTATCCATGAAATGAGACTAAATTATGTTTTGTCTGTCCTTGAAATGAGACTAAGGTCGTCTCTGTCCGTGAAATAGAATTCTGTCTCATCTATCCACAAAATGAGGCTACAGTCCTATCTATCTATGTGACTAAGTAAAGTTTTATTTGCCCTTTAATTGAAACGTGTGTAATGTCTGTTCTTGTAATGAGATTGCTATATATTCTGTTCGTGAAATAAGAATATTAGTCTTGTCTTTCCATAAAATGGTACTTCATATCTTGTCAGACCTTAAATTGGGATAACGTTTTTTTCTGTCCGTGAAATGAGACGTATTGCTTTGTATATTCGTGAATTGAGACTTATTCCTTGTACATGTATATCTGTGAAATAAGACTTCTTATCTTGTATATCCGAGAAATAAGTCTATAATCGCTCTGTCTTTCGGTGAACTAAGACTTATTGTCGTGTCTGTCCGTGAAATAAGACCATTTTCTTGTATGTCCGCGAAATGAGACTTATTGCCTTATCTGTCCGTGAAATAAGACTTATTGCCTTGTCTGTCCGTGAAATGAGACTTTTTGTCTTGTCTGTCCATGAAATGAAACTAATTGCCTTGTTTGAGTGTCTGTGAAATAAGACTTATTGCCTTGTCTGCCCATGAAATAAGACTTATTGCCTTGTTTGTCCTTGAAATGAGACTTATTGCCTTGTCTGTCCTTTAAATGATACATATTGTCTTGTCTGTCCTTGAAATAAGACTTATTGCCTTGTTTGTCCGTGAAATGAGACTTATTGCCTTGTCTGTCCTTTAAATGATACTTATTGTCTTGTCTGTCCGTGACATGGGTCGTATTGCCTTGTTTGTCTGTGAAATGAGACGTATTGCCTTGTCTGTCCTTGAAATGAGATTAATTGTCGTGTCTGTCCAGGAAATGAGATTAATTGTCGTGTCTGTCCGGGAAATGAGACTTATTGCCGTGTTTATCCATGAAAGGGACTTATTGCCGTGTCTGTCCGTAATTGAGACTGTCGTCTTGTCTGTCCGAGACGAATTGCAATGTGTATCCTTAAAATGATTTTTAAGCTCAATCAAGTTTTTAATTCATTCTTCAAAACAGGAACGCATTGTTGTGATGTAAAAAAACCCACAAATTGTTTATAGTATTGTAGTATGTATAATGATGAATATTTTAAATAGCAAAAAACAGTCATGAAAAGAATAACATATTCCATTTATGATTTTAGGAGGATAAAAAACGTCGAAGATATTATGAACAAGGCGCAATAGAAGATGAAAACGGTCTTGACCTGATATACGTCTAACGAGAGTTACAGAAGAGAAAGAAAAAAAAATGTTGTGACCTTCTTTTGATATCTGATCTATGAGCTTATTTCAGCAAAATAACAAAACTAAAAAATACATTAAAAACAAAGAGGTGGAAAAAAAAAGAACAATCACCATGGATATGCTTCTTTTGACGGAGCAAATTGTGCAAATTTTCGTCTTGCTTTTTATCTGCGATCTTTTTATCTGTTTTTTTTTTGTTGTGGTTATGTCGTTGGTTGAAATCCTTATTTTTTTGCAATTGTTTTGGTTTAATAAAGGTTTAGTTTAGAATGAAACACAGTCTTGATACCGGTTAGACATTCAAGGAAACAGTTAGCTGACACCTTAGTAACATAACAATAAGATGTCAGGAATTAAATAATATACTTGTCGACGAAATTTATTCTGAGTCTTGAAGTTACGAAGAATTTCGTAAAACTAACAAAATGGCGTCCCATTCCTAAATGACTAAATACGAAGAAACCAAGACTGTAATACATTGACAGAATGTATATGTCACGTGATACATTTTTTTTGTACCTAACTATCACGTGCATGTTTTTGTTTATTATTGTAAGTGTTTGCACCATCTTTTTTGTATTATCATTAGTATTGATTGAGGTTCTTAAAACAAATCAAAGTATATCATGTATACTATTCAAGAAAAACTCAATTATAGCAAATTAAGGAAGAAGTTATAATACACGTAAAACATTATTATTATCAAACCATATCATCTACATAATTTATCAAACTAGTCGGTTTAATGTGTACTCAAACGTTCTTTTTTTTTATCGCTTAAATGTCCTGCAGGGGGGGTTTTGCTCAAATGTCCACAACCGATAGGAGTCGCAATTTGTCTAACGATATATGCAAACATAATGGCAACGACAATGCTAATCAGTAATGAAAAACCACAATATTGTGATTTTTTTATATTAAATAATCATAAGTGAGAATGCAATCACATGTTAAACGACTTTTAATCAATATTTGAATAAGATAAGCACACTCGTTCAGAAGCATTATATCATATATATTTACTTCAAACTATTAAAACAATAGCATAGTTCAAAAATGGGGTCATATATAGCATTTCAAATGAAAACGCCCATGATCGTACATTTCATAAATGGTATCGACTTCCGTAATTGTCAAATATCGTCAAATAAAGATTAAACCTACTTGAAATTCTCGATAAGATTTCATCTTACATTTTCCTATTTCTACTTCTTGAATACTTAAATAAAAGTTAAGAAAACCTACAAGTTGTTGTATGAATAGAAATGATTCCTTAATCAAGATAAATACTTACGATCCTTTAGAAAAGAAGGTTCATTGTACTTGATCGTATCCTTTCATAATATCCTATCGGAAGTCATTCAGATTCAAAGGTGATATAGGAAGATATTACTTTTGTTGTATAAATGCTTTTAGTAATGTTTAAACATGGATCATATTGTTGTATTTTAAATCATTAAAAGAACTATATGAAAATAGATATATTTTTTAAATTACTCATTTACTACATTGTATATGTTTGTAATGTTCAATTATTTTGTTCACATTGATATTAAATATCCTTATTTAACCCTCTCGACATTTATATTGGTATTTTGTGACACTGGCTTGCGGACTCACTGACGTATAACTTTAATCTTAACCACAATTACACCAAGGATATGCTACCAAAACAGCTTTGTAACCAGGCGCGGATCCAGAGGGGGGGGGGGGGGGGTGGGGGGGGGTTCTGGGGGTTGGAACCCCCCCTTTGTTTTGGCCGATCAATGCATTTGAATGGGAGCAAATAGCTGGAACCCCCCCTTTAATCTGGGTTGGGAACCCCCCTTTTTAAAATGGCTGGATCCGCCCCTGGTAACGAATGTTCATTCGGATAACAGAGACGATATTTTGTCAGTTTCACAAATGTACTTACGACTAAAATTGATCGTAAGTATACTGAATTGTTCATGACTAACGACCAATCTTAGTCGTAAGTTTTTTTTGTGAAATCGAATCTACAAAAGTTTTACGAAAAATGTAAAGGAATCCGTCGAAATGATATTGATAATTGAGATGATCGTCAGGTAAAATTAAGTAAGTACGTATCTGCACTGAACTGTTTCCGTGTCAGTTCGCACAATATTACGACTCTTTAACTGGGCGAAAACCTTGAACTAATTTACTTTTACAAAATGTTTATTATAAGAACTGATATCCTGAATGCATTTTGTCCTACATAGTTAACTACGTTTCATTCTAAATAATGTTTGTATCTGTGATTAAGTTAAGCAATAACTTATTGAATAAGCTATTTTATTAAAAAAAACTTTTGTGAGAACTAAAGCATAAATCGACTTTCTTAAATTGTTATACATGTTATAAGATATTTTGCTACATGACTTTTTTATAAAGTAAAATCACAAAAATACCGAACTCTGGAAAACTTTAAAATTGAAAAATCAAACCAGTGATATTCTATAATGAGTAGTATTTGATTTGTACTCGACAGTATCTTATTGACTAGATCTTTCTAAAAATCGGATTTTTTTATTTAAAAAAAACCTATTGGCTGGTTTTCTTTAAGCATTGAAATGTAGCACATAAGGTCATTTTATAGCTGACGATATGTACATGTATGTGTTTTGCTCATTGTTGAAGGCCGTCAGTATAAACTATAAATTGAAAATACGAATATGCAAACATTAAGATAACCGATTTACCGGCTTGGAATTGCGTAATGATTATTGCATGCTTTGATGTGTTTCAAGAGGGGGGAGGGGGTCGGAGGGGTCCTAAACCCGAAATCCTGGGCTTAAAAACATGAAATCCCGAGGTCCCGAATTCAAAAACAATTTAAATCCTGCCATCTCGAAGTTCTAAAAAAGAATGATGGATCCCAAAAGGGTCAATCCCCAAATTCCGAGCAAAAAAACACCCAGTCCCGACGTCCCGAAAAAAGGTCCTGCCCCTATTTCAACAGCAATCAGGAAGATGTCTTAATAGGTTCGGGTCAAACTTATAAATGTCGGTTCAATCATTTTGACCCTTGATTATATATCTTGGTCAAAGTAATTAAGTTCGGGTCAATGCATTTCACTTCACAATGCGGTGATATACAATTTAATTAAAACCAGAGCAGACTGATAATGACAGTGGGACAACAGATTATATCATGTCTTTTAGCAGTCACAGTCACTTGGCAAATTCCAAAAATAAAACACACCTCAATGGATATAGGAAGATGTGGTGTGAGTGCCAATAAGACAACTCTCCATACAAATAACAATTTAAAAAGTAAACCATTATAGGTTAAAGTACGGCCTTCAACACGGAGCCTTGGCTCACACCGAGCAACAAGCTATAAAGGGCCCCAAAATTACTAGTGTAAAACCATTCAAACGGGAAAACCAACGGTCTAATCTAATATATATTACATAAACATGTATGTATTATTACATAAACAAACGACAACTACTGTACATCAGATTCCTGACTTAGGACAGGTGCAAACATTTGCAGCGGGACCTCAATGGTATGCTTTCAGTGAAAAAATATAACAAAGAAAGATAAGCTCAAAAATCGGGCAGTAGGTAAAATATTAGAATGACATTCAAAACAGTGTAGCTGTGGCCATTGATTGACACATTAAACTCATCCATTGACTGGGACAATTTAGGTGAACGTTTGTATGTAATGACCATTGCTCACTGTGTACTTTTTAAAGACACTTAAACTATGGGGTCACCAAAGGTTCTCAACACCTTAATAAAGTAATTCGAAAAAATTAATCAGAAATAACACGATGTTTTGATTTATATCAATTATATAAATCTAAACATAAAGGTTATTTCTGATTAATTTTTCGAATTATTTTATAATAAAAGGCGTTAAGAAACCTTGGTGACCCCACAGTTTAAATGTCTATCGTAGGTACGTCGTGAACAGTGGTCGTTACAGACAAACGTTCACGTAAATTGTCCCAGTCAATGTATGAATTTATTGTGTCAATCAATGGCCACAGCCACACTGTTTTGAATTTCATTCTATCTCTTGATCATTTAAATTCTTTGAGTGATATCATAGCAGTAAGGTTCTGATACTAAACATGTAATAAAATAATATATACATACATGTATCTGTGATTTAATAATATCATTTGGAAGATCAAAACAACTTAAAATATTCTCAAACATAATACAAAGTTATCATTTAAACAATATCACATCAGCTGTTTCTTGAGAGGTAGTACATTGCGTGCTACAATATTCATATTGCAATCTTCAGACCAGAAAAAATTAAGTTACACCATTTTTAATAATAATATATGTATCCGACAATTTAACCTTAATTTGCGGCATAAGCGCACTTTTCAACTTTGCCATAAAATTACGGTCTGTAACATCTAAGTACACATAAGAATTAAGATAATTCTTTATATCTCTGTCATCTATTTTACTTGTCTTATCCTGCAGAAATATCACTATTAAATGGTTGTATTTGCTAAGACGTGTCTTTTCGATCGCTCTTTGAAACGCAAACAATTGTAAATCATCTAATGTTTCCAAACTTGAAGTCACAAAAATTGTATGTGAAGAGGACTCAACGGCGAGCCCAATATTTGTCAATATACAGGCACCAGGATGAAAATGACTATCCGGAGTACAGATTATGTACGATTCTCTTTCTAGTCGTGGTATTAAGTTGTTTTGGCAGTAATCACGTTCATCACACGAATAACAAAAGAATAGATCATATTCATGTCCTTTCGTTAGTTTCAGCTCCCTCTCAAACGGAAATACTATGTTGGTATTCATTTTAACCATTAGGTTATCTTGACTAGCTCCTAGATTATTCTTTGAGTATGATCTTAATGTATACTTTATTTTACTTAAAAATAGTGCATTTCTGTACTTTAAGTGTTTATGGAGTTTGATATACTTCTGAACGTCCTTGTTTAATGCTGTAACCACATTGTTTTCTGTAACACTTGTTACTAGCAGGAAATTAGCTCTGTTTACTTTTATTTTATTTTGACACTCCGCCCATGTATAATCCATTAATACCGTATTTGCCAAAATATCATCGGATAATATAAGAAGAACATGTTTGCTTTGCAATACTGCAGAGGAAACATTTTCCTGCAAAGAATATCCAGCAACAAAATCGTTTGCAACACTAAAAACAACGAATTGCATTTGTTTAAGGGGAAATACCAATTTTTCTTCTACAAATTCTGACGAATCTTTAGCGTGAATAATTGTCAGGTCTATTATCTCCCTTTTATCACATTTCTGTCGATCAAAAGGATGTAATTCAAAAGTAACGTAAATGAGAACTTTTATCTCTACTCTAAAGTAGAATCCAAGAAACAGTGCAATAAAAGTCAACAATATTCCTACGACAACTGGAATCACATAAGATTGATGTACAGTTCTATCGTGGCATACAAACTTATTATCGTGGAGTAGAACAATTGGTAGCGCGTTGTTTTCACTATGACAAGTAATATCATGGATGTTTTCAATTAAATCAATATTCACTGTCAGCCATTTTTTGAACCACAAAGAATTACAGTCACAAGCAAAGGGGTTGTTTTGCAAGCTGATCGCATCGATATCTAAATCTTTGATATTTTCTGGGATGTGCATTAGTAAATTATTATCTAGTGTCAACCGTTTTATATTAATCATCTTTTTTAAAGCATCAGGTTCTATTTCACCTAAATTATTGTTGGATATAAGAAGTTGTCGTATATTCCCTAAATATTTACGTACGGTGAGTTTTGAAATATTATTATTTTCTAACCAGATATCCAGCATTCCACTCGGCATATTTTCCGGAAGTGTGTTTAATTCTTTATCTCTACAGTTAACTATGGTTACATTAAACATTTCACGAATGTAGCATTCACATAAAGGTGGACAGTCAGTTATATTGACTACTGAATATGTCTCTTCTGCTTTGAGTCTAAGAACAGCTCTTCCTTGGAATTCAAATGGTAATTTGCATGTCCATTCAGTGTAGAAATACTCCTCCCCTGTCCAATATCCACTCTCAGTCAAGTTTAGCATCAATTTATTGAAAGGTAGTATATCAGAATAACATTTGAAAGATTGCGCTAAAAATACAAATTTGAAATGCTTCAATATTATCAACAACATACGTTTTGCATGTGCGCTTGCATTAGTTTTTATAAAGAAACCAGTGACATTAGAATGGCTTAAATCAATTTTTTTCCAAGTGGTTGTTGTTTGTAGATAGTCACTGTCAATCGAGCTACTGGAAGACTCTACACTTCTTATAAGTGAGGTCGGGTCAACCTGTTCAAGCAAAGCTGTCATATTTTGAAAATTAATATTGGTAAACCGAACATCAATTGTTTTTAGACCTCGTATATAAAGCAATGTAACCGGAAAATCTCTTAGTGGATTGTTTTTTAAAATGACACTGTTTAACGCTACACTGTTAACTGGAAGTATTTCTTGACCTACTGTTAGTATCTTATTATATCCCAGATCTAAAGAAATCAGTTTGTTAAGGTAAAAGAACACTTGTTTCGGGAACACGGTTAAACTATTGTTTGCTAAACTAAGAAATGTTAGGCTTGATAACTGATCAAAAACTCCAGACGGTAAACCACCTAGTTCGTTTTTACTCAGATCAAGATGGAGTAATTCAGTCAGCCCTGAGAAAGTCAGTCCTCTTATTTCCCGTAATCCAAGCTCAGTTAATATAATAACTTGAAGACCTTCTACATTTTTGAAAATATCTTCATCAAAAAAGGAAATGTTGTTTTTGGAAATTCTGAAAAAGTGCAACCTACGACTTAATTGTATGCTACTTCTTGTCGTAAGTCCATTGTTTATTAACGATATCTGCCTCCGAAACATGTTGTATGGAATATTAAGATGGAAAGACTTTATAAGATGGTTTTGTAGATACTCTGACCGTGACAAATTATCTGTGAGGAATGCATCGTTGATTGACCACGGAAATTCCACTTTTCCTTTTAAATCACAGTTATCAACCTCTAATGTTTGCAGATCTGGAAATATTTTACGAAGCATTTGTTGATTAATAGCTCCTATGCATTGACTTACTAAAATTTCCTTCACATTGGAAGTTTCATTGTTACAATTGAACATATACTGTATAAAGCTCATCATGTCATTGTGTATACAGTTTAGACCCAGTGCTTGGATATTTTTGGAGCCGTGACACGATGACCTGTTATCTATCGCTTGAAAAGAAGTAAAATTAGCTGTCAATATTGTAAATACACGTGTATTAGTTATTACAAAGAACGGATCAATACCTTCTAAATCAAAACTACATTTGTCTAGCTGAACATAGCTTATTAGATTTGAAATAATTGTTGCGTTTTCTAACTGGCTGAAAGATATCTTGATATATTCATCGCAAATAAATACAAAAAATCCAACAGTCATACTTTCATTTGGAAAGTTATAATCATTTATAATATCTGTTGTGTTCAAATCACAATTATCAGCTGAATGAATCTTTATTAATCGTCCAACGGTATAAACTGTTTTTGAATCTTGATTGTAAAGAGAAGGGTAGATAAACGGTTTAAGTTCCATTTGACACAGAAAGCCACTTGATGCTGCCACCGACAATGCAAGTAAAAAGGTTGCATTTCTTACTATATTACCCATAATCCATTGATATTCGAGTTATGACATATTTTTGTTCTTTGCAAGATATCTGTAAAGAGATTGCTAAAGCTAGTAAATAATCATGGAATAACCTTATATGGCAACACAAGCATTAAAAATATAATATAAGCAGCCGTTTGTTTTAATTAAGTATAAATACATTTATGAATTTTTATGAACTGAATCAAAGGTCACATTTGTGTACACCGTACCTTGACCTATAATGGTTTACTTTTATAATTTGTGACTTGGATGGGGAGTTGACTCATTGGCACCCATACCAATCTTCTTATATCTATTATAAAGATAAGGCATACACCGACAAACAGTGAGTTGTTGAATTGCAGGCAGCTAGCATTTATTGACCACGTCATTTGAACTTGCAGGAATGGAAATAAAAATTCTACAATTCTAAAGTTACCCTAATACTTATTATCTTTTATTTGGTTACGAATTGACTTTTTGTACTAAATAAGGGTGTCAATTTATCATAGCATATTACTGATATAAGCACCAGCATACTTCTTGCTACGTTCCTAACATGACTTGACACAGCGTTGATACTTAGTTCAGCAACACGACGGGTGCCACATGTGGAGCAGGATTTGCACACCCTCCATGAGAATCTTTGATTACTTCCTCTTTCTTTTTTTTCTGTTATAATTTTTTATATAAATCAATAAACAAATTTACTTTTAAAAGATGTTGAGTATATTACCGATTGTTGTGCAAAGATGCATGTTTTCATAATGTTATAATCTTAGCTGTATTTTGTGGCAGCATTTGATTAAAATTATAACTATAACTTGTACATAATTACATTATGAGAGTAAAAGAATCATGGCACAATCAAAATGTCCCCAAATTGTTCGGAGAGATTAAAGAAGAGTCTCAATAGTTATCAAAGGTACCAGGATTTTATTTGAGTACGCCAGACGCGCGTTTCGTCTACATAAGACTCATCAGTGCCGCTCATATCTTAATATTTATAAAGCCAAATAAGTACAAAGTTGAAGAGCACTGAGGATCCAAAATTCCAAAAAGTTGTGCCAAAAACGGCTAAGGTTATCTATGCCTGGGATAAGAAAATCCTTAGTTTTTCAAAAAAAAAATCAAAGTTTTGTAAACAGGGCATTTATAAAAATAAACACATTATTGATATCAACATATCGTTTCCGAAGTACTTCCTTTGTTTCTTGTTTTCTATTTACATGAGATAAGATTTGAATTTCTAATTGAGGAAATGATTCAAATGAAGAAAAAAAAGTTTCATATTTGTATGTAAAAGGATACAAATTCAATTATAAAAAAATCACTAGGTTTAAAGAGTTTAGAATATGTGAGAAAAATATTTTTGTAAATGTAATGTTTTAGTAATTTCACTATACTGTATATTACAATTTACAAAACACGACAACTGAATACAAGCAAAGTTCCATGGGAATATATTTTTAAATTTATAATGTAACTTATTTCTTTTTAATTAAGCCTTATTGTTATCCAGGATGACACAAGGATTACAATTTTAAAGGCCAGACGCGCTTGATATACAAAAACATCATCAGTGAAGCTCGAATTAAAACAGTTGAAAAGACCGAATAAAGTACGAAGTTCAACAGGATTGAATTTAAGACCTAAAGTTTCGAAAGATTTTGCCAAATACATCTTAATATTTATTTTGTTACATGAGCAATACGACGGGTGCCACATGTGGAGCAGGATCTGCTTACCCTTCCGGATCACATGAGAATACCCCCAGTTTCTGGTGGGGTTCGTGTTGCTTATTCTTTAGTTTTCTATGTTGTGTCATGTGTACTACTGTTTGTCTGTTTGTCTTTTTTATTTTTAGCCATGGCGTTGTTAGTTTATTTTCTATTATATGAGTTTGACTCTGGTATCTTTCGCCCCTCTTTTAAGTTATTTACTACAGGGTAGAACATCCTAAAAAGATCATTTGCAAAGCGTTACTGTTTAAACAGTATGTATTAACAAGTTTTGAAAATACACAGGACAGTGAGTCAATTTGGACAAAAAAGAACTTTTGAAAATCGTTATTGCGAATATTTCTGGTTTACTGAATAATTCAATGCATATGGCGGGAATTTTCTCTATGAAAACTTACTTTTTGAACTATTCACGTGCCATCAGATAATTGATATATAGCAAACGCTTTGCTAGTAAGTCATTTGACTTTTTGAGAGACTCTTCATGAACACGAAAAGTCAGACTGATTGCGCTATGACACAATTTTTAGTGTGTTTTAACAAACAACGCATAAGATGTTACCACATGTATAGATGAAATTCTTGCATATTGTAAACATGATTTTGATGATCTAATTGTTACACGTCGTTCATGTGTATCAACACATTTATATGTTACTAGATATGCTTCACTAATCTGTTCTGGTGGAGACATGATATTTTTACCTTGTACAATAAAATGTTAATAGTACGTAATACACTTAACAAACTATCAATAAAAATCAATTCGAAATTCAATGACATCCAATTACCCGTTTGTTTTAAGGTGAGATTTTGTAAATATGGAATGCATAAGACATATAACATGTATAAGAAATTATCATGGCAAACAAATTTGAAAATATATAGTAAGATATTACTAGATTGTTATTGTTATCATTACACTATTAAGCCTATATTTAGCTTTTAAATAAAAAAAAAATCATGAGTTGATAGTTGAGTGTACTAAATGTCAGAACTCAACCACAAACAAAACACATCGTCTTTGTCTTTAATTTTGCATTTCCTTTTCAACATATTTCACTATTTGATTTACGTTTGGCTACTAAACAAACATTTTCAACTTAAAAGACTATGTAGTAAATTTATTTAACCCAAAAAACAACTCCTTAATATACATTTCTACTATTAAAAAGTACTATAAATAATATATAAACTAAAACAAACCTGATTTTTTTCAATGTGTATATATACCACCGTAAATATGAATCGGTAAAATCCTTTCCGTTTTAGAATACATAATAGGAAGTATGTGTAGATTTATCCTCAAGGTGAATTTTTATATCTCTAGATCAGTATTACACAGTTGAAGTACCTTTTCATGATAATATGTTTTTGAAAAAATGTTGTTGTTGCTATAAAATAAGATTATTATGATTGTCGAAATGACAACAATCGAACACATTACGTACGTGTCATGTGTTGTACTTGATCTCTTCATTCAATCATCCCATCGGACACTCCTTCATCACACAAGGAGCGTATATTATATCAAAAGATTAGAATAAAATCTTTAAAAAAGTAAAACAAGACTTCAACAATAAGATTTAAGACAAAATAAAATAATAAAACGAAAATTGGCAAAGAAATGAAAAGAATGAAATGCATAAGAAATCTTGGAAGAATATAGAAATGGTATACGTATAAAATCACAACAGTGGTATACCGCTGTTTGATATTCATGTATTGATCGGGCAGCTGCCCAAAATCACAGGAAACAAATCAAATATAAGAGGAAAACAACGGAACAACAGAAACACTGAATGGATACAAAAACTAACGCCAATATACATAGAAACGGACTGTTTGATAATAACCGCCATACTCCTGACTTGGTTCAATAATCTAAATTATAGAAACTAATAGTCCGCATAGACACATGTCAATTAAAAGAAAGTTAGAATGCATACAAATTGCGTCTTTGTCCAACTGCAACAATACAAAAACATTTGACTTGTCTACCCCTTACACAAGTATTCTTATTCCAAACTAGAAAACCTCTTTGTTCATAAAAGAAGAATGACCGACGTAGATTTCAATTTCTAAACTACGGGAGTGAGTTATCGTTCTTTATAAATAATCACCCGTCAAACTTAAAAAACGTTAACTGAGATTGAAAAGATGCTTGATTTCCTGCTTGACAACATATGTATCATATCTGGATGACGTATTTTTCAACAACAAAAATAGGAGATACAATGAAACTGTGATTATCTTCATGTTGACTTTTCCTTTATTCATATGAACAAGACTTCATATGTTTCAATACCCCTAATGCACCTCAAAATGAGGAATTCTCAAAAATTCTGTGTAAACAAAAAATATCTGTGTAGTGATATTTGACAATGTTGGACATGTTTCTGTTTTTAACAAGTGACTGAGCTTAACCATTTGTGTTGATTTGGAAAGTAGAGAAACATATAGAATAACTGTGTTAAAACTATGGAGCTATTAAATGTGTTCAAAGTATTAATTTTTCAAAGATAAAATTTAAAAGAGCATTTTTTACCACGACGAGCAGCATTACAAAGGGATGTTCGGGTGTGCTAATCAACGGAGAAAATAATCCCACTTCGTACCCCGAAAAATTAACCACAAACGTCAAAATTATTTCATCGCGTAGTGGAATGAACTATTTGTGGGTTCTTAGAACTTTTGGACTATTTTAAATCTCGGTCTATTTCTGTAATAAATTCTTACATACTTTTGATATTTTTACCCTGTATGCTAACATTGCCCAATGTGCAATCTTTAAATTGTTTGTATAAACATTGTACCACACAAATATGTGACGTATACAATTTTGTGACGTCAGACACGGGAATCAATGAATATGTTTGTAGATAGATGTTTTTGTGTTCTGTTAATTTGTTCCTTTTAGAATTGTTACACGATGATGACTGCTGTACCCATATTTTGACTATTTTATCTGTTTAGTTCGCGCGTCGTTGTAAGTATAACATAATTTGATGAGACTGTCAACAAGTTAGAGGCTTAGCGCTATAAAACCAGGTTTAATCTACCATTGTTTGCATTTGAAAATGCCTGTACCAAGTCAGGAATATGACAGTTCTTGCCCATTCGTTTTTTATGTGTTTTATCATTTGATTTTGCCATGTGATTATGGACTTTCCGATTAGATTTTCCTCTGAGTTCAGTATTTTTGTGATTTTACTTTTTACCATTACCGCCTATGCATATTTAGAAATGATGTGTTGTAAATCAGTTCTGTATCGAATAAATTTTCCACATATTCTATTTGTGTGTACATTGAGTTTGACCTTGACCTATTGACCTTGACATAAATAAGCTTATTTTCCTAAAATATATCTCCCATCTATGTAAATTTTATTCTAATGAAGCAAGTGATATAACAGTAACCATACGATAACATTTTGTTTTTACAATTATATGGAAGGATGGAATGACAAGCTATTACTATAAACTCTTTGGTGTTTGTCTATGAGCAATCCTAGTTAACAAGTTCTCGTTAGACAGACAATTAATTTAAAATTTCTGATGTTACATATTTATTGCGCATAATTATGTAGATATTGCGACAAGACAATTGTACTACATAACGTATTATGCAGTATTTATATTTTGTTCATTTAGCATAGAATAATAAAATAAATATAAATAAGAGGCTGATATAGTATTAGCACTTGGATACAAAAATTGACCTGAATGATTTGGAACTAGTTCTAACTATTCGATGGAAAATGTTGCAAATGAAACACACAAATGTTTAAAAGTAGCTGAAACACAAATATGCACACTAAGAAAACTCTTGCAAGCATTTTATAACATATATTTTGTGAACCCAACTAAGGCGAGACAACCGGATTTTTCTTTACCTGGATTTGGTGGTTTAAAAAAGTGACACAATATAATCAACCAAACACCATTCTTCGGTAAATAACCGTTTACGTAATCTTTAAAAAAGGTAATTTTAACAACAAATTCTTTTTTTATCTATTTCAAGCGTTAATGATACAAAAGAATCAAAGTCATGGCTAGTATCATGATGTCATCAATCACTAAATGTGATAAAGCAATTGTAAACAAGACACGTTTTAAACAAAATTGTCATTCCCTAAAAGAAGGATATTGCCTGCATATCAATTTTAAGTTAATATCATAAACAGAAGGATAAAACACAAGGTACAAATAAAATAAATCATCAGCTTCATCGAGAAAAAGAAATCGGAGTGTGTATTTGTAGTTTTAAACTTAAAGATGGTTGTTTTGTTAAAAATCCCCATTTTTCTAAAAACTACTTAACATAATGATAAATTAAGATAATAAAAACTATCATGGATAAGTACACCAGTATGAAAGTTGGGAAACTTTATGCTTGCTTTGTTGATTTCAAAAAAGCATTTGACAAAGTCATTCATTCTGGTTTAAAATATAAGCTATTAAAACATGATATAGGTGGTAACTGTTATGAAATCCTGAGCGATATGTACAATAAAAGTGAATTATGTGTTAAAATAGGTGATGTGCTTACTCCTAATTTTTATTCTCAAATTGGAGTAAAGCAAGGGGATGTTTGAAGTCCAAACCATTTCAAGATTTTTATAAATGATTTACCGGATGCATTTAAAGAAAGACAAGATGCTGTTGATAACCAACTTGTGCATCTGTTTTTTGCTTGTATGCTTTATTTTCATTTATGCTTTTGTTTGAAGTTGCAATCATAAAGTACAATGTATATATACATAGACTGCATGTTAGTTCATAGTCTTATTATTTAAGCTTAATTTTTTCTCTTCTTTAGTTTAAACCATAAATACATGTGTTACTTATCATCTTTCTTTGGTACATACAGGAAGACCCGAATACTGAAGAAAATGCCTTATGAGTCCATTATAAAAACAGATGTTTTAAAAAAGGAAAAAGGAAAAAAAATGATGTAAAAATTATCTATAGATGAGTAAAGAAATAAACTTAGATCAATATTTTAGCATTCTAATATTTAGTGCTTTCATAATGACCAATCCTGTGAGATTTGAACTACAGGGACAACAACCCAACAACACGCCTTAAATCAAACAAACACAAAGTGTTAAATCTGTAGTGTTTTGGAATTTGAAAGGGATATATTCTTTGGACTAAATTGTTGATATTTCAAACTTTAAATTTTCTTTACCTAGTATGTTTTACATCAGCATCTGCACCCTTTTATCAAAATTAAGACTACATAGTACTGTATGTACCAACCATGTTCCTCCTTGATACATGTATGTTCAAATGTACAAAAATATACTGTTAGAATTATTAGTTTTAACAGGATTTTTGAAATTCTATTCATTGCTCTAACATAATTTAATGCTTCCTTATGCTGTATGTTTAGCTTTCACTTTAACTATTTAGTGCTATTTTGCTGTACTTAGGTTTAACATGTGCATTTGACAAGAGCCACTACTTTGCAAGTTTCTTGACTACATATATACTTGCACTATTTATAGTCTGGTCAAAATCAAACTATATATTGTTTTAAGATAAGAAATATTCAGTACCGGGTAAACAAACTATGAACCTGAATGCATAAAGTACCAGCTTTCTTTCTCTCTAAAACATATACAGCTGGGCAAAAGAGTAAAATCTCTGTACACACAAATCATACATAGATGTCTGATTTTTGATATAAAAAAGAAATAAATTGTTTTTCTTCATTATCTTTAACTTTTAACTTTACTACAATGTATTTGGATATATATTTGGATGAATTAATATAAGAAATATATATATATATATATATATTTAAATGACTAAGTTAACTATCATACCAATCAATGACTCTCACAAATCATTATATTGATTTATGATGTAAGGGAGATAATCATCTCTAGCTAGATTTAATGATAAAGATATTACACATAGAGAACATCATTTCTGTTATTTAAAAGAAAATAGAACAATAGTGGATATGTTGCTTTTTGAACAACATAATTTGTTTTTAACCATTTGATTTTCTTGCTTTGTCTCTTTTTGATTATATATGATCTCATTTTTTTCTTCTTTCTATTTTTACATTTTACAAATTGTATGTCTTTTTTCTCTATTTCATGTTATTGGCACAGTAATGTATAATATATTATGCAGCATTGTTGGTGTATTCTGGTTACAATTTGAATTCTTCTCAGACATGGCAGGTGAGATCAGACATCTCAAAGATATTTTCACATTCACACACTTTAAGTACACAGCTGTATGGGTTTTTTCTTGGTTTTCTTTTATGCATTTAACAAAATACATTTTTTTGTTTTTTAAAATAGAAATATCATTTGAAAATGAGTAATAATAGTATAAAATTTCTCTCATACAACTGTCAAGGTCTTAATTCAATAGAGAAGCGAAGAGATGTTTTTGATTATCTTAAATCAAAAAACTGTAATATATATTGCTTACAGGATACACATTTTTCAGAAAATGATGAAATATCAATAAAAAATCTATGGGGAGGAGAGTGCATATTTAATTCATTTGCTACAAATCAAAGAGGGGTAGCAATTTTATTGACAACAAACTTTGAGTATAAAATACATAAAGTAAAAAAAGATGATCAAGGAAATTTGTTAGGAATTGATATGGAAATCGAAGGAAAGAGAATGACCCTAATAACCTTATATGGTCCAAACAAAGATACACCAGATTTTTATATAAAACTGAGTGGAATGATAGAAACTTTAAACAATCCATCAGTTGTTATAACTGGAGACTATAATTTAGTACAAAACCAAAGTCTTGATACATATAATTATCAAAATATTAATAACCCAAAAGCTAAGGAGAAAGTTCTAGACTTAAAAGATCTTTATAATTTAACAGACCCCTTTAGGGAAATTAATCCAGATTTAAAACAGTTCACATGGAGAAAAGCTAATCCCATAAAACAAGCAAGATTAGACTTCTTTTTAATATCCCAAGACCTTAATCAAAATGTAGTTGATGTACAAAATCACAACAGCTATAGATCAGATCACTCCCCAATAATATTAAATCTGAAGATGAATGATTTCATACTTGGAAAAGGATTATGGAAATTTAACAACTCACTTTTACATGATATTGAATACTCCAAAACTATAAAAGACACTATACTTAAAGTAAAAGACCAAT
This sequence comes from Mytilus edulis, assembly GCF_963676685.1. NCBI lineage: Eukaryota > Metazoa > Mollusca > Bivalvia > Mytilida > Mytilidae > Mytilus > Mytilus edulis. Next base: position 64,579,242 of record NC_092356.1, read on the forward strand.
ATGCATCATTAGTATATAATAGAGAAACGTTAGAAGAAATTAATGATTTAGACATCCACTTTACAATAAATGACCAACTTTTTTTAGAAATATTACTTACAGAAATCAGGGGAAAAACTATTTCCTATGCATCTTATAAAAAGAAGGAAAGAGATAAAGAGGAAAAAATACTATCAGAAAAAATTCAGAAATTAGAGGAAAGCATCTTAACAGAGGAAATATTAAATGAAATTGAACACCATAAATCTGATCTTAGAATAATAAGGAAAGAAAAAATGAGGGGATACTATATCAGGTCAAAAATGCAATGGATTGAAGAAGGGGAAAAGCCATCTAGTTTTTTTTTGAATATGGAAACTAAACATTTTATAAATAAAACCATCCCCAAACTAGTTAATGAAAAAGGGGAGACAATTTGTAAACAAGATAAAATATTAGAAGAGGCCAAAAATTACTATAAAAAACTGTATACTAAAACAGAAAGCTTGAGTGAAGTAAATCTTAATAGTGAAATACCTGATTCTGATATTAAAAAATTAAATGATACTTTAAAAGAATCTTTAGAGGGGGAGATAACTTATAATGAATTGACAACAGCTATGCGTAGAATGAAAAATGAGAAAAGTCCAGGGTCAGATGGCTTTACAAATGAGTTCTTTAAATTCTTTTGGATAAATGTAGGAAAATTTGTTTTCAGATCTATAATTTATGGTTACAAAAGGGGGGAATTATCAATAACTCAAAAACAGGGTATTATTACTTGTTTACCAAAAGGTGATAAACCTAGACAGTTTATGAAAAATTGGCGACCAATAAGTCTTTTGAATACAACATATAAACTAGCATCAAGTTGTATAGCAGAGCGTATGAAATCTGTTCTACCCATTATTATTAGCAATGATCAGACAGGTTTTATTCCTGGAAGATATATTGGAGAAAACACTCGTCTCATATATGATATCTTATTCTATACAGAGGTAAATGATTTGCCAGGTCTTCTCCTTCTCATAGATTTTGAAAAAGCTTTTGATTCGGTATCATGGAAATTCATAAATGAAGTATTAGACTTTTTCAATTTTGGACCCTCTATAAAAATTTGGATAAAGACTTTTACACAAATATAAGCTCATCAGTATCCCAAAACTGTTTTTTATCAGATTTCTTTCAGATTCAAAGAGGCTGTAGACAAGGGGATCCTTTATCACCTTATATTTTTCTTTTATGTGCTGAAATTCTAGGAATTTTAATCAGAAAAAACAAAGAAATTAAAGGAATTAAAATTGATGACACAGAATATCTTATCTCCCAATACGCAGATGACACATCAATAATACTTGACGGTACACCTGAATCTCTAGATGCATCTCTTCGCTTACTCCAAAAATATGCTGAAATGTCTGGTCTCCATATGAACTTGGACAAAACAAAGGTGGTGTGGATAGGCAAAAAAAAATATAGTCAAGACACAATGTGTGTAAAATGGGGATTGGAATGGGGTTCCAGTAGGTTTACATTACTAGGAATAAACTTTTTTGTCAATTTGCATGAAATGGAACTGTTGAATTATGGTCCAAGAATTAAAGAAATTGAAAATATAATAAAAATTTGGTCTAAACAAACATTAACACCAGTTGGAAAAATAACTATCATTAAGACACTAATTATTTCAAAATTGAACCATCTGTTTTTAACATTACAAGCACCATGCAAAAATACTTTAAAACAACTAACTGACAAAATTTATTCATTTATTTGGGAAAATAAACCTGACAAGATAAAAAGAGAAATATTATGTTCTGAACACAAACTAGGAGGGCTGAAAATGATAGATATTGACAAATATATAAAAGGATTGAAACTAACTTGGATAAGACGGTTGTTGAAAAACAACCCAAAACTAAATAAGCTATTAGAAAGTACTGAAAAAATTAGTATTGAAAACCTTATTTATTTAGGCCCAACAAAAAGATGTAAAAACCCTTTTTGGGAAGAAGTTTTTAAAGCTTGGACAGATTTACAAAATAAATTCATACCAAAAAATGAAGAGGAGTTTTTATCAGATTCGCTCTGGAATAATGAAAACATAAAAATAGGAACAACATCCATTTTCTATAAAGACTGGATAGATAAAGGGATCTTTTTGATAAATGATTTATTAAACGATGAGGGAAAACTAATGACTTTTCAACAATTCCAAAACATTTATAAAATTAAGTCAAACTTTCTTACTTATAATGGGGTCATTTCATCAATAAAATCATATAAAAAGGCTTTAAAAAACTATATATCCATAAACAATTGTTATAAAACACTAGGACCAATTATGCCAAATAATATAAGAATATTTTTTTTATCAAGAAAAGGCTCGAAAGATATGTATAATGTTTTATTTGAAAAAAGCAGTACTAAACTTAGATGTGAAGAAAAATGGTCCTTAACACTCAACAAAAATTTTGATTGGAAAACTGTGCATAATATGTCTTTTTACTCCACAAAAAGCTCAAAACTCCACTGGTTCCAATATAGAATAATACACAGAATATTGGGCACAAATAAATTTTTATTTAAGATAAAAATAAAACAAAGCGATAAATGTACTTTCTGCAGTGAAGTTACTGAAGATATTGAACACATATTTTGGACATGCCATAAAATAGCAGATCTGTGGATAAGACTCATGGACTGGATTTATAACCAAACACAAATAATTATTCCATTTAACATGGATATAATTTTATTTGGAAATTTAGGAAAAACAGAAAATAATAAAATAAAAAACTTAATAATACTTTTATCAAAATTCTTTATCTATAGAACAAAACTGTGTGAAAATCAAGTAAATTTTGCAGGGCTGAAAAACTATCTAAAAGAAAATCTAATACTAGAAAAGAATATATTTTTTAAAACAAAGCCTCTTCAAATTGCCAACCTCTACTGGGACCCCTGGCTTCCATTATTAGAATAATTTACACTTAAGCAACTTAATTAGCATTACCCTATGTAATGTTATTGTGCATTTTATTTTAGCCTTTTTACACCATCATATATGTTTTTATTTAATATACTGTTATATGTTGTTTATTGTTTATTGTCTTTTGTTCTTGTTTTTGTGCCTAAAATGCATATGCATTCTCTAATATCTATTTTGTGTTTGTATGAATTATTTACAATGGAAAACCAACTTTGCCAAATCTATTTAATGTTGCCAAAAAAAATACTGCTGCCAAATTCCAAATTTCAAGGACTTTCTATTTTTTATTTTTATTTTTTTTTCTCTAGTTTTTGTTTTTGTTTTTTGTTTTGTATTTGTGTTTTAATTATTTATTATTTTCTATTCTCTTCTCACATTCTCTCTTAAATAAAATTCTAACTTTATTGATCAATATTGAAATAATTGATACACAATAATATACTGTATATATATTTTGTAATTTTGAGTACTAACAATTACTAACAATTTTTCTAAATATACAATCTAATGTTTAACGAGGCCGGGATAAGGTACCGGTACTTTCTGTATCAAACTAACAAATGTGAAAGTTTTCAATAAAGTATGTATAATTTAAATAAAAAAAAAAAAAAAAAAAAAAAAAAAAAAAAAAAAAAAAAAAAAGATGCTGTTGATATAAATGGTCGCAGGATTGACTGCCTCATGAATGCAGATGATATTGTTATTTTTTCTAGTTCCAAGGCAGGTCTTCAAAAACGACTTGATGATTTATCAAAATTTTGTACTAAATGGTGTTTAGAGGTCAATCTATCTAAAACCAAAGTTATTAAATTTAACAAACCTGGTAAACTTTTAAAAGAATATCTTTATTTCGAAAAAGATACAATATAATGTGTTAACAATTATAAGTATTTAGGTTTAAAATTTATATCTAGTGGACTTTTTAAGCAAGGAAAGGAAGAATTATACAAAAAATCACTAAAAGCTGTATTCAAATTGCAAAGATCTTTATCGTCTTCCAATCCAAGTATTTCTACTCTATTACATATATTTGACCAGTGAATATTTATTACAGCACATTTATGTGAATGATTTTTTTTTAGATAAATCCAATTTAAGATATATGAAGTATATATTAGGTGTAAACAAAAAGTCTTCTAACCTAGCTGTGCTAGGAGAGCTTGGTATACGTAGATTCCCTTTATATTTTTCAGTTGTATTATCAATGCTAAAATATTGGTTTAAAATAAAGAATATGAAAGATGGTTCACTGTATGATACCTATATGTGTAACAAAAACATGTCTAATAATAATATTGAATGCTAGTATTCATCCATACATTTCATTTTTAAAAAGCTGAATATTCATAATTTGGAGGTGAAGCTCAACTTTTTTTATCAAGTCAGTTAAGCAAAACATTGTAATAGTTTTGTAAAATTTTGGAACACAAAAAGAACAGATGCACAGAGTAGTGAATTAGATACTTATTTCAAACTCATAACTTTTTTTTCTAAAGCAATGTATCTATCTTTAAACAATTTTCAATTGAGAAGTGCCATATGTAAAATTAGAATCAGTGCACATGATCTCAAAATAGAAAGATACAGGTATAAAACATTATATACAGAAAGAAATCAAAGGCTTTGTAAGAAATGTACTCTAAATCTGGTTGAAGATGAACAACATTTTATAACTAGTTGTCCAGCATACAAAAATGATAGGGAGATATTTTTAAGGAGATAAACTGTATTTGTCCAAATTTTATACATCTTTCAAATGAGGCAAAATTTGTTTGGTTATTTACTAATGAAAATTTGTCTGTACTTAAATATTTAGGGAGCTATATTATTACATGTCTAGATGTTAGACGAAATGTTAATTAATGTATGTAATAACAATGATAATTGTAATGATTTTATGGTTCTGATCCTGCCTGGAATTTAATGTATATGATTTTTATAGAATGAAGATTATAATATCTGTCTGAACGTTTTTTAATGTTTCATTTTATTATATAAAAATGTTTTTCTGTTACAAATCATGATGTATTATTTCATGTGTACATGTTATGCTGCCCATCAAGGGCCCTTGATTGGAATAATAAATATTCTTATTCTTATCAATAAATTGAAAAACGAGATGAAAACAAAATAGTCTACTCAACCTTCTGTAATGACAATACTACAGATCAGATAAGGTTTTTATATTGTATAAAAAGTGAAACGAGGTTAGCGACATTAACTTTTTCTAACAATAGACTACATGTTATCCTGCAATCGACATTTCTACTATACTAATACAGGTGTACATATACCACGATGCGAATTTGTATACAAGACGTTTATAATATACTAGTATCCTACTACTGTTGCGAGCGAACGGTTAAGTAAAATTTCTGTTAACGTCACAGTTCAAGTGGTATCAACATTGCGGTCTGTTTAATTCGTTTCGATTTCTTTTGAAGATAAATTCAATGATTCTGATATGGAAAAAAATGTTCAAAATTAATTTCAGTATAAAGACAAAAACTGTTTAATGTATATAGATATCAGCTGTATTTTTATTCGGCTCGAAACATTTTGGCTTGTTTTCGCAGTCTTGGATTTTTCCTACAAGAACAGTCGTCTAATCTGTACCTCTATAGATTGTTACATTCCAAGTAGTCCCATTTGTTTGAGTGGACGAACAAACGGGAAGTGTTAGTGCTTGTGAATCACTCGGTTTATTCAAGGCTTCCTGTTGTAACAATGTTAAAACACGACAATTATGGTACTCTCTTAATTCTACTAATATACACTTTGAAATCACCACAGACGAAGCTGATACTGCTTCTCTAAATGTATATTTAGTAATATCAAAGAAGGTGCCTCAGTTAATTTCTTTTAAAAAATAAATGATTAGCAGATATATATTGTTTCAAATCTGGTGCTGTTCTGTTTTATCTGGTCTGATCAGTTGGTAATTTTGGTAAAATTTGCTGCAGGGCCATTAATTCCAGCTTCTGACATTGAACGTTTGGGATAAAAAAAAATATTCAATGTTTTTGAATAAATAAAGGCAACAGTAGTAAACCGCTGTTCAAAACTCATAAATCCATGGACAAAAAACAAAATCGGGGTAATAAACTAAAACTGAGGGAAACGCATTAAATATAAGAGGAGAACAACGACACAACATTAAAATGTAACACACACAGAAACGGACTTAGCATTAGACAAAATCCAATGAGAATAACAAACATACCACATTTTCCACATTTTGTTTTGACATGACATTTTATACGTGATTAAACGGTAAGCATTTTGCTCATTAAGAAATGCCATTAGATGACCAATCATTTGTAGCTGTTTTCATTCTTGACTGTTTGTTGTTGTCTCATTGATAACTTTATCAAACTTAATTATCTATTATATAACAAATACTATGTTGAATACGTTAAGTATTGCAAGAATCATTGCAAGCGTAAGCCTAAACATATTTGGTCAAGGACTGCTTCAAATATCAACACACTTGGATTGAGTCCTATAGAATTGACCATCTGAATTTTGTGACATTTACACTAGCAGACGGTCGATTAATATGCATCTTACTTAGGTAATTGCTCTAAGACTTTTATGTGTGAAAGTGTTAGCATACGCATTCATTAAAATAAAGAGTATTGTGTTAAAACTGCAAATAGAATCCAAAGTGAAAGTATATTTGAACATGAATTAAAGCAGATATTAAGTTTGGTTAAGCACAAATGTAGCGCAACTTTGAAATACACTTTCATAATCCTTCCCCCATAATTGTAATGCTGTATATAAGTAGCCTTTGATCAAATAAAAGAATAAATCCTTACCAGGAAAATCTAAAGAGACAAATATTCAACATCGATCCTTCATGTAACACGTTTTTATTTTACATGATAAACTATTCAGATTTTTCATATAGAAGTATTTTCTATTCCATTTCGAATGTTCACATTGGAAACGTCTATTTCATTTGGTTGGAGTATCGACGTTTTTAATCTCGAAAAGAAATGTTTGTCTGTGGTATCTAAGTATACAAAAGAATGAAGATATTCGTTTATATCTTTTTCTCCTGGTGGACAAGTTTTTCCCTGAATTAATATAACTATCAAATGATTATATTTTTTTAAACGTGTTTTCTCTATTGCCTTTTGAAACACAAATAGTTGTAATTCATCAAATGAATCATGGTTTGAGGTTACGAAAATTGTATGAGACGAGGATTCGACAGCGAGACCAATATTTGTCAATAAATAGTCCCCTGGATGAAAATGACTATCCGGAGTACAAATTCTGTACGATTCCCGCTCTAATTGAGGTATTAGGTTGTTTTGGCAATAATCACGTTCATCGCTTGAATAACAAAAGAATAAATCGTATTCATGATCTTTGGTATATTGCAGAGTATCCTTTATAGGAAGTAACCGTCTGTGATTTGAATCAGCCATCATGGCTTTATTTTCACTAGTTTGATATGAAGTCAAAATATATCGTATTTTACTAAGAAATAATGATCCCTTACAGTTTAAATGTTGATGCAGCTGTATATATTTTTGTAAGTCTTCGTTTAATTTGGCAACCCTGGAAGTTGGAGCGATATTCGTAACTAGAAGAAAATTTGCTCTATTCACTTTCATTTTCTCCTGGCATTCTGCCAAAGTCAAATCTAATAAAACTGAATCGGATATCATGTTTTCCGACAGTATGAGAAGCACGTGCTTGCTATAAAATACTGCCGAGGAGATGTTTTCATGCACTGAATATCCAGCAATGAAATCATTTGCCTGGCTACAAATAACAAAACCTAATTGTTGCAACGGTAGAACCAACTGCTCGTCGACAAATTCTGTCGTGTCTACAGCGTGTATTATTGTCAGATCTACTATTTCGTTTTGATCAAGTTTCCCGCGATCAAAAGGATGCCATTCGAAATTGACATATAAAAGAACTTTGATTTCCAGTCTATAATATACTAACAAAAATGTAATCACCCCAATAATTAAGATAACTGATGTAGCTGCAGCGACTGGTTTTGTATAATGATGAAACACAGTAGGTTTCTTGCATATAAATTTATAATCTGGGACATAAATTATTTGATGTCCTTTCTCGCTTTCACTAATACAATTGACCTCTCGTAGGTTGTCAATTAAAAAAACATTTCGTAACAACCACTTTTTGAACCATAATGTTCGGCAGTCACAAACAAAGGGGTTGTTCTTAAGGCAGAGCGTATTCAGCTGTAAAACATCAATACTTTTTGGTACGTGAGTAAGCAGATTGTTATCAAGCTTTAAAATCTTTAACTTTTCTAAATTTCGGAAAATATTATGATCAATATGATCTATTATATTGTGCGATAGGATTAGTTGACGCACATTGCACAAGTAACTTCGGAAAACTAATTTCGATATATTGTTATTTTCTAACCAGAGATCCAAGTCGCTAGAGGGCATAGTGTTTGGTAGTTCATTTAGTCCTACGCCTCTGCAGTTAACAATGGTCACATTATATACTTCTCGGAAGTAGCACTCACATAAAGTTGGACAATCAAAAATATCAATTTGTGAATATGTTTCTTCTGCTTGAATTGAGAGAACGGACTTCCCTTCAAGTTCCTTTGGATATTCACATAACCAATCAGAAAAAAAGTATTCGTTTCCTGTCCAATATCTACTCTCTGTAAAATTTTGCATTAATTTGTTAAATGGTATAATATCCGAAAAACAGGTTAAGTGGTTTTCTTTTATTTCAAATTGAAAATGCTTCAGGATTACCAACATAACACGTCTTGCATGGCAGCACATATCATCATCAAAAAAGAAACCACTAACTCTACTTCCGGTTAGGTCGACTATTCTCCATTCATCGGTTGTCTGTAAAACATCACTCTCAATCGAGCTGCTTGATGGATTAACACTTCTAAGAAGCGAACTAGAATCAACTTTTTCAAGGAGAGCTGTCAGATTGCTGAAAGTTATGTTTGTTGACTTAAGTTCAACTTTTCTTAGATTTCGTATGTACAAAATAGAGACCGGGAACTCCACCAACGGATTATTATTCAATTTAAGAGTTTTTAGCGTTACACTGTTTACTGGAAGCACGCCATCTGTAATTTCAGCTATCTTATTGTTTTCTAAGTTTATTTGGAGTAATTGTTCAAGGTCACTAAAAAGTTTTTCACGTAAGTTTTGTAAGTTATTGTGCGATAAAGTAATATATTTAAGGCTTGGTACCTGATTGAATACTGTCGATGGTAAATCAGTGATTTCATTATTCCTGAGGTCAAGATAGGTCAATTTGTTTTGTCCTGAAAACGTCGATTTTCCAATGAGTCGTAGCCCAACCTTGGTTATCACAATAACCTGAAGTCCTTGAACATTATTGAACAGGTGGTCATCAATTTCGGATATATTATTATTTGAAACTTTGAAAAACTGCAATAAACCATTCAATTTAACTTGATGTTGACCTGTTATCTCATTATTTGATTGCGTTAGCTGCCTTCGAAAGATGTTCGGAGGAATATTTAGATGTAAAGACTTACTATAATGATCCTGCATGTAATCCGATCTAGATAAATTATCGGGAAGAGGAGACACGTCTGTTGCCCATGGGAATTCCACTGTTCCACTTACATTACAATCTACAAGGCTTAGCGTCTGCAAATCTGGAAACTTTTGACGTATTATAGTTTGATTGATTTGTCCCGTGCACTGACCAATTAATATCTCTTTCACGTTGAAAGTATCATCATTACAATTAAACAAGTTTTCTATAGAACTCATTATATCATTGTTTATGGACTCTAGACTGACGGAAACAATTCGCTTGAATCCGTTACACGAAGCAGATTTGTTTTGGTGATCCGGAGAATAAAAGTTCCCAATTTTTATAATAAATACACGGGAGTTTGTTATGCTTAGAAATAAATCCATTTCTTCTACGTCAAACTGGCATTGCATCAGCTGGACATATCCTATCACATTTGACTGAACCACTGATATGTGTAAACCATCAAAAGAAACTTTAATATGATGATGGCAGTAGAAGACAAACATTCCAACACGTTTGTTATCGGTAGGAAAATCAAAATTGGAAATGATATTCGTTACATTTACACTGCAGTTAGTAGGTGAAAGAATATGTATTTGTCGTCCAACACTTTCAATAGTTTGTGAATGTAAACTGAAAAGCGGAGGATGCGTAAAAGGTTTAAGATCTGTCTTGCATTGCACATCACTTTCAACTTTCGGAACTGTAGAAATTAGTAAACAGATGATTATCATCATGTTGGCCATGATCTTCGTACGTGTACACTAGAATAAACAATGACATTTGACGGAGGTAACCTGAAAACGGAAAAGAAATATATTTATACGTATGAGACACTTACATGTATTAGAATATCAAAACTCATCACAGATTTTAGGATTATAATTAAAAAATTAAAAAATAAATGGAACAGTACTGAATGTTTTTTTGAAATTCATAGCATAAGTCAAGATAAACACAAATTTAAAGATTGGAGAATTTTTCCATTGATTAAAAGTTCAAAATTTAGATCATTCAGGCACAGCGTATGCTTAACTTCAGTAGTAACTCTTCGTAGAATTCCAAATATGGTCGGGTGGTTGTCGCTTTGACATATTCGCCATTTCCTTTCTCAATTTTATTTGAAGTCATAAAACTTTTGAGTCAGTACTAATACTCTAAAATCAACCAATCAAATTGCTAAGTTTAATGTTTCGAGTATGATTTTTGTTCTCCGAGCACTGAAGAGATTTTTATGACTTCAAGACCAGGACCGACAAACTGTTGAAGATGCGGAGGGTCCCTAGTAGAGTCAAATTCATTTTACAATTAATCAATGCTAAATTATGTGAAGATCAGGACCGACAACATATCGATAGCCTGTTAAGTTTATGGTCGTGGAAATCAGATTTATTCTTTATCTAAAATTCTTTTATAACATTTTCTGTCGTAGCCTGATATGTACCTTTTTTTCTGAAATTAAACCTTGAAAGGCTCAATTTACATAAATTTGTAACTTTAATAGCTTAGATTTTGTGGTTATTTAATATGTTGTTTTAGAGTACAGTAGTAAAATGCAACTTTTAATAGTGAGTTCAAGTGAATTCTTTAAAACACATTTACGTTCTCATTACGCAATTCTATGTTTTATCAAAGAGGGTCTCGAACAAATTGCATTCGATGCTCTTCAACTTCGTTAGTCCGGCGGCTACAAGCATATTTCAGACGAATTGTGCACATCCTGCTACAAGCATGAAATTTGGCAAAGACCTTCCTCAACTATTACTCTTTTATTTCAGATAGGGAGGCATTTGAAAAAAATGTCTCACTTCCGGTAAAATCCAAAATGGCAGACGTCATACTTGAATCAGCCTAATATAGAAGGCTAGTATTTGTAAAGATGTTATTATCATGCTACTAGCATAATATGTGGTACAAACCTTTGTTATGTACTACTTTTGGTATATTTTATAGATTAGATGTCTTCAAAAACCCTACTTCCGGTTAAAATCCAACATGGCGGACATTGTACTTAAATAAGCTTATTTTTTAAGGGAGCGTAATTGAAATGTGTTTTAACGTATTTCTACTATCATTACATTGTGCAGGAACCTTTCTTTGGTGCTTCTGATGGTTATAATGTATAAGACATATGTCTTAAAAAACCCTACTTCCGGTAATATCCAAAATGGCGGACATAGAAATATCAATTAATTATTCAAATATTCAACTTTTTTTAAATGTAAAGAAAATGATTTTTTTTTGTGCTGGTCATTGAACTTTAGGCTTTAAGTTATCCCCAAAACCACTAATTCTATCATGTTGTAAATGTTTAAATATAAAGTTGACACTTCCGGTAAAAATTTGACGTAAATTTCAAAGATGAGTCCTCAATCCATTTCTTCGATGAGTCCTCAATCCATTTCTTCGATGAGTCCTCAATCCATTTCTTCGATGTAGAGTTTTGGATAGATTGGTTAAAACAAAATAAAATCACTATAGTACTAAAACCTATTTAAAATTACTACAATTTTCGGCCAAAAATAACGATCACCACGACATGCACACATCGCAGTGCACGGGAGACCCGATTTTCCACATTAAAAATGACCACGGCATCCTTTCTTACATTCACAATGTACAAGCTTCTGACAAAATGATGAGGCCTCAAAAAGAGTTTTTTAAAAGTTATCCTCTTTGTCCCCGCCTGGAGCGGGTAGCATAAGAGCCAATCCCAAGCTCGTCTCCCTAAACACCTACCTAAGTATATATATATATATATATATATATGCATGATTTACATGCTGGAAAAAACTAGACCAAGTTGAGGGAATAGCCTCAAAAAGCCTTCCCTTTTGCGCAAATAGTTATTTTCTTGCTTCGTTAACCATGTTATACCCATCTGTTGAGTTTGTGCGATCTTACAGTAAAACCCCGGTGATTTAGTCTGATCAATCATCATTCTTTATGTCACATCTTCAAATGTAATCAATGTCTCCCACATAGTTTTTTTTTCCTTTCATGCAAAGAGAGAACCATATCACAACAGGTAAAGGCATGGATAACAATAAGTGTGTCAGATCACTCATTGCCTAGTGCATTTGAAAGGCCATTGAAATATATTAATCCAAAGTCTTTTGCCCTCCCAAACACAATCCATAGTTCGTCTACTCCTATGTCACGGAATAGCGAAACAGTAGTGACAGCATCATCATTAACGACTGTTCGAATCGTGACTCGTTTAAGTTCGCGTTTCACTGCATCAGACACATGCACCATGATTCTAGTGTCTGCCTCTAAATGTGAACTTGGTGCTAAACTTGAAATGCATCACGTGGTGGATAAGATAGAATGTCCTGACCATTTGTTGCTATAACTACCACACGCATCCAAGACTTCATCCGCTCGTATTACAGTTTCAAGGTATTTTATTAAGGTAAGGACATAATACCCAATCAGAATACTCGTAAGGCCACAATTCACAATCGGAGAGCTGATTTCCCACATTTACAAAGACTGTGGTATTTGTCCACACATCCATAAATTTCAAAAACACATATTTTCTTGCTTTGTTATACCAATCTGATCAGTTTTTTTCGATCTTACAACAAAACCAGGTATCGTTTTTAATGACATTAAATTAATTATCAAATCCATATGGTTGTGTTGGCTGGTCAATCATCACTCTAAATGCTAAAAGTCACATCTTCAAACGCCATTAATGTCACCAACGCAGTTCCTTTTCCAGCAAACGTGTTATCTTTTAATGCCTAGTGCATTTGAAAGGTCATGGATATATATATATCTTAAGCTTTTTCCCCTTCCAAATGCAAACCAAAGCTTGTCTGCCCCTATGTCACGGAATAGCGAAACAGCAATGACATCAGTATCGACTGTTCGAGTCATGACTTAGTTAAGTCTGTGTTTCACTGCATCAGACACATCGATCTTGATTCTAGTGTCAGACTCTTCGTGTAAATATGGTGCTAAACTTGAAACATCATCAAGTGGTGGATAATATTGAACATCCTGAACATTTGTTGCTACAACTACCTTGTACTCAAAATTGTATTGAGCAAGCTAATGTGAATGAAAACTTAAAAGTTCTTTCTTATTGTCGTCATCTCTCAGAAAACTTTTTTGAGGATGTTTTTAACCCTGGATTCGTCTGTGTATTCCCTTTCCCCTAAATGTTGCTCTTGCTTCTTTTAGCAGCTTTCAAACTACCAGTATTGTCTATGTTCGCATCCGACACTATATCCACTGTTGTTACAGTTTCAAAGTGTTTTCTAACGAGTATGATGATTGGGTATTATGTCCTTAACTTAATAAAATACCTTGAAACTATAACAAGAGTGGATGAAGTCTTTGATGAGTATGGTATTTGTAGCAACAAATGCTAAGGATGTTTTATCTTATCCACCACTTGATGTATTTCAAGTGTAGCACCATGTTCACATAAAGAAACAGACACTAAAATCATGATGCATGTGTCTGATGCAGCGAAACACGAACTTAAACGAGTCATGATTAACAGTCACATATGATGATGTCAATACTATTTCGCTATTCCGTGAGATAGGGGCAGAAGAACTATGGATTGTGTTTGGGAAGGCAAAAATCTTTCGATTAATATCTATCAATGGCCTTTCAAATGCACTAGGCAATGAGTGATCAAACACACTTATTTTTGACCCATACCTTTACCGGTTGTGATACGGTTCTCTCTTTGCTTGAAAAGAAAAAAAAAGACTACGTGGGAGACATTGATGGTATTTGAAGATGTGACTTTAACATAAAGAATGATGATTGATCAGCCTAAATCACCGGGGTTTTACTGTAAGATCGCACAAACTTATCAGATGGAGCTAACATGATTAACGAGGCAAGAAAATCATTTTTTGCACAAAAGGGAAGGCTAATTATAAGTGAGGCTATTCCCACAACTTGGTCTAGTCTTTTCAAGCATGTAAAACGTGCAATATACTAATGCAGGTGTTTAGTGAGATGAGCTTGGCATTGGCTCTTATGCTGCCCAGTCCAGGCACTAATGGATTGCGAAGGGACAAAGAGGGTCCCTTAAAAAAAACTCTTTCTGAGGCCTCATCATTTTGTCAGAAGCTTGTACATTGTGGATGTAAGAAAGGATGCTGCGGCCATTTTTAATGTGGAAAATCGGGTCTCCCGTGCACTGCGATGTGTGCATGTCGTGATGATCGTTATTTTTGGCCGAAAATTGTAGTAATTTTAAATATATTTTAGTACTATAGTGATTTTATTTTGTTTTAACCAATCTATCCAAAACTCTACATCGAAGAAATGGATTGAGGACTCATCTTTGAAATTTACGTCAAATTTTTACCGGAAGTGTCAACTTTATATTTAAACATTTACAACGTGATAGAAAATGTAGTTTTGGGGATAACTTACAGCCAAAAGTTTAATGACTAGCATAAAAAAATCATTTTCTTTACATTTTAAAAAAAAGTTGAAAATTTGAATAATAAATTGATAATTCTATGTCCGCCATTTTGGATATTACCGGAAGTAAGGGTTTTTAAGACATATGTCTTATACATTGTATCCATTAGAAGCACCAAAGAAAGGTTCCTGCACAATGTAATGATAGTAGCAATACGTTAAAACACATTTCAATTACCCTCCCTAAGTAATAAGCGTATTTAAGTACAATGTCCGCCATGTTGGATTTTAACCGGAAGTAGAGTTTCTAAAGACATCTAATCTATTTCATTTATCCAAAAGTAGTAAAAAACAAAGGTTTGTACCAAATATTATGATAGTAGCATGATAATAACACATTTTTACACACTAGCCTTCGATATTGGGCTGATTTAAGTATGACGTCCGCCATTTTGGATTTTACCGGAAGTGAGACATTTTTTTCAAATGCCTCCCTATCTGAAATAAAAGAGTAATAGTTGAGGAACTGAGGTCTATGCCAAATTTCATGCTTGTAGCAGGATGTGCACAATTTTTCACAAAGCCGCCGTACTACGTACTTTGTGTAGTATCTAAGTAAACACTTGTCTTTTAAAATCATACAGAAAATGTAAATTGGTCGAAAACAATTAGAAACAGAAAAAATGAGCAAAATAAAATAAGTTAAAAAATATAGAATAATCAAAAATATAAAAATAACTGTTAAAAATAAAAGAATTAGGCTCTACAATACTAATCATAGAAATTAAAGATGTACAACAATTACAGAAATCATACAACTACAAAAGAACAATATTAGAAAAAATCATTTCCATGAGAGTTTAACATAAAAAAAGGCATTATAGTTATTAATCTCTGTGTCATTTTGGTCACTTGTGAAAATGTGTCTCATTGGCAATCATACCACATCTTCTTTTTTATAATTATTTCTTTAAGAGAAAGAAAAAATGTCCTTGATATATATATAAAAAATGTACCAAAAAATTAAGGATACCCCATCCAGATCCTCATAAATGAACTTGATTCGAAATACTTTGGTCCATAATATACTAGATACATTGTGTGTAGACACAGGTACACATGTAAAAGTGACATGTCATAGATTTGTATAAAGATAAACATCACATGGGTGTGACAAATACACTATTATAACAATACAATGCTAAATATAACATCGTTAAATTGGTTTCAGCAAAGTTTAAAGTTTAAGGACAAACTTTGTTAAATATTTTATTCACAAATTTGAAGATAGGGATTTTATTATGAAGAAAAAAATTCTTCATTTACACATTGCATGTATATTGAACCTATAATTGTTTTATTTTTTATAGACTGTGACTTGGATAGAGAGTTTTCTCATTGGCACTCACACCGCACATCTTCTAACTTATATTTTTAATTTATTTTATCGGTAACATGTATCTTATGTCAATAAAACATAAATGGTAGTACTGTACCAATTTTTCTGCACCAGTTGCGAATTTCGACAATCCATGTCTCTTCAGTGATGCTAAAATATTTGAAAATCCAAAGCTTATTAAGAAGGATGAAGAGCTAAAAACCAAAAAGAAAAAGTATAGCCAATGTCGGGCAAGGAATCAGAGTTTTGCACGAGGGAGATACATTCCTTAATTTAAATCATTTTAAAAACTGTGTAACAGCAAATTTATATAATACAAATTCCATACATGCAAAGCATGAAAATACGGAGATATTCAAAATATACATTGAACATGTTGAAGACACACCGAAGATCCATTGGTGGCCTTCGGCTGTTATCTGCTCTTTGGTTGGGTTGTTGTCTCTTTGACACATCCCCATTTCCATTCTCAATTTTATGATAAAAATATGATTAGTCCTAACATTCTTAAAACTCCATATTTCTATTTGTGTTGTGATGATGCAGAAAAGTGTCCTCATAATCTTCGGTTATTTATGTAGGTATGAAGAATTACATTTTTTACTAAATAACTTACCTGATAACGTACGACTTCAAGTTTTTTTTCAAGGTTTACAAGTATACTATCCGGAAGTATTTTATGGGAAAATCCCTTCCTCTTCATGTACATATATAGTATTACAAAGTGTATAATGTATTCTTATAATATTCACGAAGCGAAATAAAGTCTTCGAGTTTAAACATCACGATCAAACAATGGTTAAAAAATTTAAAGTTCTTTACATTGTAAGTGAATTTGAATGAAAATACACCATAGTATGACAGTTATGTTATTAAACATACTACTACATTGTATTAGGGTTATAGCTTTTTACCACATGTCAAATATTTGGTTACAATTTAAATCTACTTACTCAGGTGTGTAATTTCAACAATAAAGAAATAACAAGATGTGGTATGACTACAAATAAGATAATCATCAGATGACGTAGAAGTTAGCAAAAACAGAAGATATGAAATGTTTGTTCTAACGATGTACCCGCCCCATTTAAAATTGTATGATATGTAGTATTTGCACGGAGTGTTTCAACGAAAAAAAAAATGAAATGAACGGATTGTAAAGTGTATCGTTTTAATGAATAATTCAAACTCGTATATTGATTTGTGAACAATATAACTAATTTTGTCAGTGATTGAAAACCAATAAAATGTTCTCATTGTAAATTTTCTATCTTTTTGTGTCAATAGATTATACCTTGAGTTTATGGAGTGTTCCCCTTTCATAACGCATACATTCTCTATTAAACAAGCCTGATGTCATCACATTCATTTGTACAGATATCATATTATTAAGCTAAAGTAAAAAATTGAATTACATCGCATCCAATTAGTATACTATTAAGTGGGTTATGTGTGATCGGTTTTTCGTCCCGTTATGTTCTTTGTCTATATAAATGTATCGTTTTCATATTCCATTTACCAAAAATTCAATTTATATAAGAGCTAATGACAGCAGTCCTTTTGTGCCAATTACTGTTTTTCAGGGGTATCATTTGCGCCAAATTTTATTTTCCAAACGTATCAATTGCGCCAATATTTGGAACTTATTTGCGCCAATTTACGGTACCTGTACACATGTCTATCATAATATATTAATGATTACTATTTATTCTTATTTTTGGCTTAAAAGGTAGCATATGTTCGGAAATATTTCACCATGAAGATGAGCATCGGGAGAGAAATTAAAATGCATTAAGAAAGTCAATGTACAGAGAGACAAGAAAACTTATTGCTTAAGTGAATATTTAATCACAGATATGCCAAAAAGAGAAGGAAATAGAAGCGTTTGCTGATTATGTTTTAGCCACATACGTTAATTACACAGTGCTTTGTTGTTCCCATCATCCGTATGGGATGACAATCTATCTACCACAAGACATACCAGTCATGGAGCATAAGCCTTCCACAGGATTTATTATGAACTGTTTTATGCATTTCATTCTTCAGTGCTTTGTCTTTTTGGACAATAAAGTGACGATACAAGCTACTACATATACATTAAATTGGGAAGTACCCATGCAACAGCAGTAAGAAGAAAGTATGTTTCAGAAAAAGAAACATTTGCAATGTAAACTGCCGGTTCCAAGTCCCAATAAAGGAGGAGGGAAGTAATTTTTCTTCTAATTGGCGCAATCGTATGTTTTATTTTTGGCGCAAATGATACCATGTAATTTTAAAACAGGTGGCGCAAACGTAGCAATGGAGAAAAAAAGTTGTGGCGCAAAAGGACGCATTTTTGGCGCAAACGGATCTCTCCCGAGCTAATTAACTACGTGATATTCTAATGTTCTTACTTTCATGGGGGACAATTTAATTGGCAGACAAATGAGAGACAACAAACTAAATTAAAAAAATTGTTCAAAATTGTTTGGAAAAAATTTGCATGTTTAATAACTTGTTCAAAATGTCATATTTTATAAAAAAAATTGAACTAATATTTTCAAACTTTATTTGGATCACAATCACATTTTGTCGTGATATGCGTCTCATTCTATTCAGTTACACGTGCACTCTTCGCTAAAAATGCTTTATTTGATATAGAAAGTCATATTGCCAGGAGAGTACCACACACAATCAACAGGAGAACTGACTGTCATAAACACTATTACAGAGAGAGGCAATTGCAATTTTTTTTACTAACCGATCTTATATTGAACACTAGTTGTTATATTTTCTACTAACTGCTTTGTTTTAATTTATATTTGTAATGAACATGTACTAAGCGATATTTGTCAACAATCTAAGATAACGAAAAAGGAGAGACAACTCCATCTGACCACAATAACGACAAATTGTTCTTGAATTATTTCCCATTCATTGTAGTGATTGTATACTAAACAATTTCAAAAAATAAAAATGTGGTACATAATGACCGTCGTTGGAAACAAAACCGATTTAAAATCACATTGCTAATTTCGATCAAGTATTGATGTATTTCTTTTAAAAAAGAGTATCTATACTATGTAAATAATCTATTAGAGTTTTCATTCCTAAATATTCTTAAGTCGTCAGTATTATAGTCAGGGCCAAATCATTCAGATAACATAGCGCAGATCCGACTGGTCTATTAATCTATGACTTTGCTGCAGTCTTTGAAACGGCGTTCTCTATAAAGCACGAATCTGTAATTTTAATACTCTACGTATATCATTGAATGTTTAGTATGCACTGAATGTCAGTTTGTGGTTTTTTTTGTGTAACTCAGTATTTGTTAAACTTATCAACAGTAAAAGTGTACATGTAAATTATGTGGTTTGAAAACTATCAAAGCTAATTTATATCAGCCAGATATACATGTACATGTATATGTTCTAAGGCATGAACCTTGTCAAAGTCTGTCTTAAGGATGTACTTAGGTGAGGTTTTGGAATTTGTGTCAAATTTTGTGACTCCTTGGTGTTTTTCAATACAAAACAAGGTAAACTATTTTGCCCCATAACACCCATTTATTTTTTCATATAGGATTAAATAGCTCTTGAAAGGTCATTTACCAAAATTTTAGAAGATTCTCAATTTTTTTTGTTTTGTTTTGGGACCCAAATAATACCAATGCAAACATAAGGTAAAAGTCCGAGTCAGCCGTTTCCCGCCATGTTTTAAATCTCAAATATCTCGAAAAGGAGGTCCATGACCTATCAATATTTTTAGCTTATTTTTTTTCTTAAAGAATGCTCTACCAGCTAATAATATCAATTAAGATTATTCCCATTAGCAAATATGTCTCTACCTGCATTTTGGCCTTTCTTTTTTTGGTTTCAGAGCTAGTAAGTCTTTAATGGAAGAGTTTAATAAATGACTATACACAACAACACATACATGTACGACCTTCAACAACAAAACATATGACCTTCAACAACAAACATATAACAGTATTATATATCGAGATCTAGATGCTTAATTTGATATGAAAGATATAAATGTAGTAGACGCGTATTTCTAAGAAGACGTTCTTCCTGTACCGATAGTAAAACTGTATGGATTTCCGCAGAAAATTTGGATTTTATTCATATAGCATCAATATTTGACAAAGATATTTGTTTATAAACTGCTTTTTATGAATGGGACAATTGCAATGAGGTGTGGAACCTTGAAAGACAGACTTTCGAATGATCATCTTATGAAGTCGACAAAATCTTTTGAACAAATTTTAGGATGCATTAAATCATACTTGTCCATCGTTAAATCCGTTCGATACTTTTTTATTACAAAATGTTTATTTCAAATACTATGCAATTGTATGGTATCATCGTGCCATCAATTTGATGTTTTGTAGCCTTTCAATAAAAAAACGACATGTCTATGTATTACGTTTTGAAAATTAAGCATTTTAAATGCTGACTGTTGCTCTTTTTACAATAACTATTATCAAGGCAGTGACTTTTTAGTACACGTCTTCTTGCAGCAATCATCATAAGAATGTCACAGCTTCCACTATAAACAATGGTAATAATTACGTGTTCGTGGAGCAAATACATCTGAAGTCTGTCAGTGTGAATTTAATGGTACAACACAATCTTTTCTGTCACGTACATTGTATAATATAATTGTTACAAGGACGTGTGTACTAATCTTGACTTTTCTTACATCGCCAGAAAAAATGCCGAATAAGAACATTACATTGGTATTCATTGATTAAAAAAAACCTTATTTTGTAAGACAAGAATCAAAACATAGAAATAAGGAGAAGAGGCATGATTGCTGAATGAGACAACTATCCACCAGAGTCTTAAGGAATATGATTTGAAAAAAAAATATAATAAAAATGATTACCATTTTATACGGTCTAGATCTTCAACAATGGTCAAAAACCAATACTATATTTTAAAGTGTAAAAAGAACCAGCATAACGAAATTAAGATCAGTAAAAAAGACAATGCTTATAACAAGATTCTTTGATTAAATCAATGTACACAAATATGACAGACAGCAACCAACCACAACCACTGTATTACAAATTGGTATATGCACATTAAGGATAAGGCAGCTTAAACACGTTTGTTGTTAACAAACCCCTGCTTCAACATCGGATAGTGGTGTAAAAGCACTTAATTCATGAAAACAAACTATGAAATCATTCACAAAGATTTTGACTTATCAGATTGATTCGATTCGCAAAAGAAAATCTAGCCAAAGAAAACAATCTCAAATTATTTTGGCGCATTCGAGCTAGTTTAAACCAGGTTTAATACACCATTTTCTAAAATAAGAAAAATCATGCACCATGTCAAGAATATGAAAGTTCTTTTGCATTCATTTGATGTGTTTGGACTTTTGATCTTGCCATTTGATACGGGAATTTCTGTTTTGAATTTTCTTTCGAGATCGGCATTTTTGTTATTTTACTTTTTAGCTTTTAAATCGCGTTATTTTTATTCTGGCTTGTTAGTTGTTTCTTTTCGATACACATTTAAAATTATAAATAAACTATGTTTCATAACCTGATGTATCAAAGACGCCATAAACAGGATGGGAAAAGCATGCATACAATTTAGACTGATAGATTAGTAAATAAATACATCTTTAAATGTCCTATCTCTTTTATCAAAGATTAAAAGCAGACATACAACGACCTAAAACGGAGGTGTAAACTTCCGCAGGACAAAATAAGAATCTATGTAAACAGAAATTTAAACCAAATGGTTTGATTAAAGCTCATAAAAATAAACAAACAAAAAACAAATGTGGCACACGCCACCAACCAGGGGCGGATACAGGATTTAACGTTAGGTGGGGCGCAGAAAAAAAATCGCCGAGCGAGGCGAAAATTTTTTGAGGTTAAAATGATCAAAGTTATTGAAATATTCTTCTAGAGTGGGTGCAATGTAGATAGATATCTTGCGAGACGAAGCAAATGAGGATAGCTCATCTGACCAATATAAGATACTGAAAACGAAAATTATTACTGGTACAATTTAATTGTCAATTCATAATACGTGTTTTTATTTTTGTTCTATTTTCGGAGGTCGTGCTGGACTTTTTACATACTGTAAAACAAAAACAAATGGCGGCTAACCACTAAAATCAAAATGAGATCCTTAAAATATTCATTGTGCATATTTTCTCGGGATCCCATGTAATACGGTAGCACCTACGGGTTTGGGCCTTGACCGTTAATGCATGCTTCGGCAAAATTTACATGTTGCAAGTGAGAATCATATATTGTCACAGAGATATTAAATAATGAGTCAAATTAACAAACTAACCTCTCGCTTGAACCATAATCTTTATCTTTCCTTAAGAAAGAGTCTAACGGAGACTGCTTTCTTGGTCGTGCCATGATGAAATAATCAACCGGTTACCCAAATATCGCGGGGTAGGGCACTTTCACCTTCGTGGGAAAGTGATGTCGGGATGTTTTGTGACTTCGATTATCAAAGAAATTGTTTATTAAAACTGCAACTACAATGTAACAATTGTTTTATTCTAACTGCTAAAAGTCTATGATATTTGTCATCAAACGCAGTACTGCGTTTGACACCTTCCTTTGAAGTGTAACATGTTTATAGAACTTAAATAAACAAAAGGTCAGTTGATTAGTAATCACGTTAAATGATTCTGTTAAATTACTGTTTTATATTGTAATACTTGTTTGAATGTTAAAACAGATTGAATGCGACGACATTTGCTTTCGTCGGATACTTTATTGCGTTCGGACAACCCATGCTTTGCAAATTTTAGGCGGGGCGCACGCCCGCCACGCCCCCGCCTAAATCCGCCCCTGCCAACGAGTGTACTCAATTACTACAGGCTCCTAACTAGGTAGGACAAATAAGAAAGAGACAGGTTAAACATGTATGTGACAAGTAAACCCTTCACTAAACATGTAAAAGTAGTGGCTAGACTGATCAGATTGGTACAAATTGTAAAAGACAACTCTAACAAAGGTAAGAAAAAAACCCACACATTATTGATCTAAGTGTGACGAATGACTTTGGGACGACTATGCATTAACAAGGGCGAAGTCAGTAGTTACTGTCCCCTTTCCTATTTGAACCCTAAACAACGAAACATTGGAATTAAAAGGTACAGTTACAATTTCTTTATCTGTCTTAATACTTACCTTAAACTTCATCGTATTAATAAGTTACATTTAATTAAAGTTACAGTGAGGTTAATCATTTGATAACTTGCATTATTTCGGACTACATTCTACTTTCCAATTTAAGTAGTTCTGCATATCTCTGACTATTTCATAAACTAGCAAATGAGTGAACTTATGTGGAGAATCTTCAGCGTGAGATGTTATAGCAATATAATTGGTATTTGTATGGTCATCGGGTACCGTAATTTCTTCCTTGAGATAAGATATTATCGTTTCATTACTTGACATCCCTTGTTACTATGATATGCTCAATATGGCACAATCCAATAAAGGTGGACTCATCCAGGGTTGATACACCCTCGTTACTAGGCAATATAGGATAATGGTATTGTCCAAAAGTGGTATATCCCAATCATCCAGGGGTATATAAACAGCCGTCAGCAGTCAGTCAGGGCACAGGCACTAGTCTCAGAATTTTTTTCCCTATATACCTTAATATAACACAAGGTACTTAACTCAATTTTTTGAAAAATGACACCCGGTCCCGAATTCCCGTTATTTTTCGATTTCTCGGTTGTCAAACCTACTTAAACTTAATATGCCGTAAATCTAAATTGATTTATCTACACAATGGTATATGACACGACTATCATTGTTGTCGGGATCATTAGTAGCAGGTCTCAGAAGTCGGTCAATGGGATTTTTTTGCATTCGTCTCAAACTTTGGCAACACCCAGCCCGCAGTGATTGAATTGTTATAAAAATTATTAAAATAAAAACTGTCAGCTTCCCTCTGACTATAAATTATTATCTTTATTGTAAATTCTTTACAGATTATGTGAAACAAACCCAAATAAGTGTTTTTTGAGGTCTGTCGAATGTGTCAGGAGTTTCTAATTTTAGAACTCAGATTTTCCCATTTTATTGACATCATTCAGACTCTCTCTGGACTTTACATAAGATATTGAGATAACTTCAAATGGTTTGAAAAGCGAGAAATTTTGAAGTATCATGAAAAGATGTATTTAGCTAATAATGCTATTTGTTCATGTTATGTATATTTCTAATAACATTTTGATATCATTTTGAGTAGGGAAAACAAAACAAAAACATATGTCAATCCTTATTTGAATGGTAAATTGACATTTTTAAAATCCTAAACTTGCAGAACCCCTTGTATTTTCGAAAATATTCATCAGTAGTCAATTTTTGTAATAGTTCGTCATTTGAAAAATGACCATCTGCTATACCGGAACAGGAATGGACAGTAATCCCACCTATATTCAAGGAAGCCACTCCCGTTGTTCCTGTGACTGCCGACCGTTTTCCCCCTTTTTTAGTTCTCGTTCTATAGTACAGACCAAATGGCTCTTCCCCGTTCCACTTTGCCCCAGAAGCAAAAGGTTATGACCATTTTTTACCTCATTCAATGCTATATATAAGCTGTTTGACATTCATTTTGTTATGAAACACACGTGTATACAACGACATTAATGTAGAGTTATAAATTGACCAAAATTTCCCACATTTATTTTTAGCCAGACGATTGACCAATGAGAAACCAGTATAAAATTACATGCGGACTGGGTGTTGCCAAAGTTTGAGACGAATGCAAAACAAATCCCGTTGACCG
The DNA here is from genome assembly GCF_963676685.1 of Mytilus edulis. Lineage (NCBI taxonomy): Eukaryota > Metazoa > Mollusca > Bivalvia > Mytilida > Mytilidae > Mytilus > Mytilus edulis. The sequence continues at coordinate 64,604,332 of NC_092356.1, forward strand.
ACTTCTGAGACCTGCTATTAATGATTCCGACAACAATGGTAGTCGTGTCATATACCATTGTGTAGATAAATCAATTTAGATTTACGGCATATTAAGTTTAAGTAGGTTTGACAACCGAGAAATCGAAAAACAACGGGAATTCGGGACTGGGTGTCATTTTTCAAAAAATTTAGTTAAGTACCTTGTGTTATATTAAGGTATATAGGAAATTTTTTTCTGAGACAAGTGCCTGTGAGTCAGGGTCGGTATTACGATCAGATCACACGTATAAGTGATAAGATAAATACCTGCTTATTGTTCCAAACATTGGATTCACTGCTCTTGAAAGTCTTTCCAATAACTGAAACTTAGTAGAAGAATTATCTTAAGCTGTAAGTGAGCTGTATCGAGAGCTAGAGCACTAAGAGAGCTTTGTTGATTGAAGCGACATTATTGTGAGCCAGTGGAGCTACAGCGCTAGTGAGTCTGTTGAGCTAAGAGCTACAGCGCTAGTGAGTCTGTTGAGCTAAGAGCTACAGAGCTAGTGAGCAAGTAGATCTTGCTATTTAATTGACCTATAGAGTGAGTAAGCCAGTAAGGCTGAATAATCATTGAGCTGGAGGAGCTTTAATGAGCAGAGAGAGAGTTAGAGAGAAAATATAAATAAAAAGAATATATACAAGTCTCAGATCTCGAGAATCAACTCGGGTACGGACCCCAGACACGTTACATAAGGTTACTCAAGTTACTACAGGCTAGTTGTATACCAATTTCAACTATAAAATCACGTTTCCCGGATTTTGATATGACCAATGAACTAAGAAAAGTATGCATGACCCTTTGCAGTGCCTTCATATATAAGTATATGACTATCACTAGGTGGTAAGACCAAAATTGCCAATAACTGTACACGTATAACAAAACATATCTAGTTATGTCAAACTATCTTAAACACTCCTCATTAGACAGCTGGAGTAGAACACAGTTACTGCCTTTATCCTTAAAATAAAATTAAGTATCCAAGCAATATTTAAGTAAGATATTAAGTTTTACGAGCTGCTTAACATGAGCATGTGGCATTTTTAAATAACATACAAAATACATATAATTATTTGTCTCAATTATCAAAAGTAGACCAACAACAACTAAAATGCCAGAATAAAAATAACGCAATTTAAAAGCTAAAAAGAGGTAAAATAATTGTATTTTACCACTTTTTGAGTTTAATTTCAGAACAATACATCTACGTGGCAAATATACAGGTACACAAACCGCTTGTTAGAACTATGTTAATAACATATTACAAGAAAAGGCGAAACAGTTATACGGTATTATAATATAATCATGTTTTCCTATAGTTGTTTTTTTTTTTTTTATATCTTCAATCGTTGGCGATGTTACTGACCATAATATACCCCTCTATGTAAAGTCGTCCTTCTGTCAGCCCACCAGTCCATCATTCCGTTTTCCTCGTCAAATAGTATATCTATGGATACCTTTGGATCTTCAAAACGCTGACACTGTTGTACCAATATGTTATGCACTACGTCATCGTCATTATAATTTATTTATCGATTCTCAATACCAGATAACATTTCATATTCAATGTCAAACTCATTTTAAACGGTTGATTGGCCCGGAATTTATTTAACATCTTATTTTTCAAATATGTTTAAAGTTTGAGCTGAAATAACATCTTGAGGGAGGATGTACCATGTGTCAACAACTCTATTGGAGAAAATACTGACTGAGACCATGGAGACTTTTTTCTTCAGTTTCTAGCTCATTTACCTATGTTGATAATAGAACACTATAGCTAATAAGTTAGTCGAAGGGTATCGGTGACCGAGTAGTCTAATAAGTAGTCGAACTACTGTATCACTGGTCATTCAACACTTAAAGTGTAAGTTCGAATCTCGCACAGACACGTGCACTCGACTTCAATCTTCCCACTGGACGTTAAGCAACCAACAATCAATCAATCAATCGACTTCAATCTTAATTTTCTAGGATTATTAGTTACATAGTGCGCTAATGACCTAATACGATACATATAGGCTTAGTAAATTCCTTATGGGATGAGAGCGAAGCTCGAATTCCAATATATAATTTACTGACCCCATATATATCGTATTAGGTCACTTAGTCTAGCACATTATGTGACAAATTTATTTTACCGATTATCTTAACTTGTGGTATTTTGATTAGAGGCCTATAAAAGTGATTAAGTCTTCAATACTGTTAGTATTATCAACCAACTTCCATAGGTCTATGTAAAACCTAATATGGAATAAACACGGTCTCCAGGCGGTTGCTCTTATCCAATCATATTCTTAGAAATATATAGGAGGTAAGATAATGCCAGTTCTCCGACCGAAGTTCGCTGGTTCTCTTAGGGCAACCTGGCTTCCACCATCAATAATTTAAAAACTGACGGCCACGAAATAGCACAATATTGTTGGAAGTGGCGTTGAACACAAATCAGTCAAAAAAAAGTTAGTTGTTACTCCCTTATGATGTAATGAGGCCAATAGCTTGTATACTTCTATTGTATCAACTTGCAATCAAAGATAACGCAGGTAGAAAGTTTGAGAAGACAGCCTGATGGCATATGTGTAAATGTTGGCAACATTTTGATCGCTCTCTTCTGCACAGTTTCGATCCTTATAATGACACCATTTCTGAAAGTCGCTTTAAGAACGGACACATCCACCTACCTTGATGTATTTTAAGGATTTATACACTGTATATTGAGTTTCTTGAACTTATTAGAACACATCATAATTCATCGTTAATAATAATGGGTAGTGTGCAATTGGCTCTAACATTTGAATATCTTTTATTTAAAAATGGATGTATGTGAATGCACTAACATTATAAAAGAAAAAAAGAGGAATCATGTTCTATTTGTACTAATCCTTTGGAAAAGAGGACACAATTGATAATACCCATGTGCTATGACGAAATAGGTGTCTATAGTTGATATGAATGAATGATATTTTCATGACGAACATGTTTATCTCTGAACGATTGAAAAATCATTTAAGTATTATAATTCAAAGGAATACTGGAAATAGCATTAAAAATTAACGATCTTAATATTATTAGATTCTCATTTAAAATAAATACCTATTTTGCAGTCCGTTTTATAGTGCTGACATTAGACGATAACTCCGCAGTAAATAAGACATAAAGCTACCACTCCTACAATATCAAATAATTGCTGTTTACTGAAATTGGTAAATAGTCTTTCACGAAAATTGAATCTTTAATTTTATCGTCTAAATACATATTAAGCACATACTTGAGAAATTATTGCTGTTATAAAACTTTTATTTCTATCATCTTTGTCTAAGTATTGTCGATTAAGTAGATTATATAGTTACCTCGAAAAGGTTATGTATACCAATTTACTAAATATCTAAGGATTTTGTTTAGCAGAAACATGATATCCCTATTTCTTGTTGAATTGATTTTCCAATGCATTTTGTTTGTCTTTTTATATAATTGCCAATAGTTACCGTTTCTGCCTATTTTACTATATTTTAGATTTCACAACAATATGATTATACGAATAAGTAAATGTGGTATGATTGCCCTATAATTCAAATGAAATAAGTAATTATAAGCAACCGTTAGGCCTTCAAAAATGTGAAAAAAACCATACATGAAAATATGAATCAATTCAATTGAGAAAGTGTTTGTTGCTCTGTTACATATTTGTTACTCATTCATTTCATGTGAGCTCAAAGCGGGTTTCGTTAGATATACCACGCGACATATCAGAAAACGGGAGCGATGAGAGATCGGGTTTTAATTAGATTGATTTCTATGAAGACTCTTGACAGCCATTCTCCTTTTTATTCTGAAATGGCAGTGTAAACATTTTGTATCAAGGCCGCAAATATTAAACTCCCTGTAGAGATAAGAGTAAATTAAACATTTTTTTAACGTGACAATTCTTAATTTTGATTCATGCCATCACATTATTGTAGACAAACTTCTTTTTTTTTAACAACTTTTTTTCTTATCTTCTAATACAACTTGTATAATGACATTCTCAAATACATTAGTTCTGACGTACATACCACCCTTATAAAAAGTAGAAGGAGTTTCGGTACACTTTAGGATTTTTTTTCTGTGGAACTACGACAATATAATCACAAGTCAATAGAATAGTCTAGGATATTTTTCATAAACTAAATCCCAATGTACGAAATTTTGTTTTGACATATCTTCTCATAGCTTGACGTCAATTTTGATACAACAAAAAGTCAGGAATATGACATTTCTTGTCCATTCGTTTTTGATGCGTTTTATTATTTGATTTTGCCATGTGATTATGGACTTTCCAAATGGATTTTCCTCTAAGTTCAGTATTTTTGTGATTTTACTTTTTATGAACTAATACTAATAAAAAAGTATGTGTTGTTCTCTTTTTTTTTTTACAAAACCACGGAGAGGGGGTATGATTTCCAATGCGACAACTATCCACCATAGACCAAATATATTTTATTTTCTAAAATGGATTCTGAAACAACACAGACATGGAAAATGTCTCAATTTATTAACATGAAGTAGAAACAATTTAGGCAGATATCAAATTATTATTGCATCGATAGCATATTTTTTGTTCCTAAATGTCTACCTTACCAGTGGTGAATTGTTTCAGACCCCTTCTCTTGTAATACGAGCTTTGTTGACTTTTATAGAACAAAATATGATTTGGTTGTATAATATTTAAGAAATGGTTCAACAAGAATCAAGATCACGAAATTCATTTCCCACATTATTGCACTTATCTTGATATCGCTGTGGGTATATATTTTTAATTATCATCCATACGGAATCAAACCTGTGAAACAAATGAGTCGTCGTATAAGTTACTTATAACATATCGAATTTTAAGTAAACACAAATAATAAAGTATAACAAACATACCGAATTCATAAAAATTTACATTCCCATTTGAAAAAAAAATATGCCTTTTCAAAAAGTATTGCGTTAGAAAAATCTAACCATAATTTGAGTTTTTAATTTTACATCAAAATACACCTTTTTAAGCATTTCATCGCTGAAACAAGGAGTACTTGGTAAAAGGAACCACCAAGATGAATTATGTAAACCCAATATTAATAGTTCTATTAATGTGTAAACGTGACGTCAGAATAACAATAACACTACTTAAAAGTTCAAACTAAGTACGAAGTTGAAGAGCATTGAGGATCCGAAATTCCAAACAGTTTACCAAATGCATCGGAGGTAATCTATACCTTGGGTAGAACATCCTCAATATTTCGAAAAATTTAAAAGTTTGATAATGAGTTTATAAACTATAATGAACCTATCAAAAAGTAAAATCACAAAAATACTGAACTCAGAGAAAAATCCAATCGGAAAGTCCATAATCACATTTATTGCTATCTACAATAAAACTGGCAAATTGACTCAACTGGTCCCTATAGTACAATTTGTTTACTGTTTCCATTGAACTCACGAATCAATTCCTTTCAATCTAAAACCATTAGTATAAAGATGTACTTTACACATGTTACAGTGTGTTTTAACTATAGTATGAACGTCATCTACATTTTTATATGTTCCGAGACCACTTACGCTCTTAACTTAACATGAAGATTACAACATTGTTACATAGTTATTAGTCAATGACAGCTGATATATGGGTCTCATGAGACTTTACGTATTACGAAAGATTTATACTTGTACTGTCTCATCCCTTTTTGCAAGGTTTATATTACTGTTTTCTTACGAAAATGCGTAGTTTGATGATGTATTGTTCCCAGTGATCGGGCAGTACACGTGTACACTCAATGCACTACTGTTTTGTTCTATTAGGTAACACACAACACGAAAGAAATATATTTAAATTGATATGTTGTCATTTGAATTTTTGTTACAAGGTGCTGTATTTAATCATTAAGTTTATTTTATAAGACAGTCTACCGAATCAAGGCAGGAATATGACAGTTATTATCTATTCGTTTGATCCCCTAGTTTTTGTTGGGGTTCGTGTTGTTTATTTTTTTATTTTTCTATGTTGTTTCATGTGTACTATTGTTTGTCTGTTTGTCTTTTTCATTTTTAGCCATGACGTTGTCAGTTTATTTTCGATTTATGAGCTTGACTGTCCCTTTGGTATCTTTCGTCCCTCTTTTATCTATTCGTTTGTTGTGGTTATTTTGCCATTTGGATAGGGACTTTCCTATTTGAATTTTCCTATTAGTTCATTATTTTTGTGATTTTATTCTGTATAAGTATGAAATGTAAAAATATTTTTTTTACAAGAATCTTGTCTGGAATATACAGATATTCAAAACTAAAAAAAATCCTAATCTGAACACCCAGTGATAGAACGATACAAGAGTCTCATAACTGCGTCCACATGACATATCAACCAAGTGTAATGAAAATTTGTACATAATTATATGTTTTTATATGCAAGAGTGAAAAACCTCTAGTTTAACAATTTGATTTAATGCTTTTTTAGATTTTGAAGAGTCATCTACTGAAAAGGATAGAATTCTCAAATGTCACAATCTTATCACTCTTAATATGCTATATATGGCTATGTTAAGCTGGTATTTTAGTTGGTTTTTAATAAAGAAAAATAAAAAATATTCGTTTTTCAAAACTTGACAAAATGTTATAGCTCGTGTATAGCTATATTTTTATGTTTCACTAGGGTAAAAGGACATTTCAGGCATTTTTTTAATATTTGCTAAAAAGATCAACAAAAAGACATAAAATCTTTATAATTTCTATAATTTTTTGTAATGTTTTAAATATTTATATAAAGGTTCACATGTGTGTTAGAAGTTTTATGATTTAGGGTTCAATTACAGATCTTTACACCGGTACTTTGACAACGAAAAAAATGTCTTATTTCTCGTATTTTTTCACAATAATCCGTGTACCTAATCATGAAAAATAAATGTTGAAACTGGCTTATGATATTTGGTATAAGGTCTACGACAAAAACACAGCTTAACTCATGAAAATTAAGACAGGAAAATGAAACTGACCTTTGATCTAAAAGTAAAAGTTCTTGATTTTTTAACGTTTTCTCCCTTGACAAAGTCTTTTGATCTTGACTCTCAAATGTATCACCCAACGTTACATGTCGCGTAAAATGAATGATGACCTTGATATTTTGCTTGCAATGTGAAATAAAAAGTTAGGTCAAAAATGTAATGTTATATGAAACCCTTAAGCCAATCATATTTTGTTTTGCCATGTCAATATTAAAGTGGTAGTTTATAGGCAATATATAGGTCACAAAACGAGCACGACCTTTGCGGAACTTCTAATGGTGTGTCCCTGCTCATGCTTCGCATCCTAATATAATAATGCTGTTATTCAGATTTATCTTAAAAGGGATTCAGATGCCAATCCTTAGCGCATATTTGATCTGTATTGCCTTAATGTTCTATTTCTTGTTTACAAAACTTTAATTTTTTCGAAAATAACGGATTTTCTTATCCCAGCAATGGAATAACCTAGCCGTATTTGGCACACTGTTTTTGGAATTTTATGTTCTCAATGCTCTTTAACTTTACACTTGTTTTGTTTTATAACTATTTTGATCTGAGCGTCACTAATGAGTGTAGAAGAAACTCGCGTCTGGCGTATTAAATTATAATTCTGGTACCTTTGATAACTATAACATTGATATATGTATATATAGCTTTGAGTTAAAACGGTTTCATGCTTAAGGTTGAGACTATATGCAATAAATAAGAAAGGTAAACACACAATGTAACTACATCTATTCTGTTTACACTAAGGGTGAAATTTGTATCTTTGTAAAAACATTGGTAAACCACATGTTATCAAGGCAAGATCAGTTTACCGATTTTCAAATATCATAAACTTATTACAAAAACAAATGAAGACGCACTGATGGATTTGTAGTGCCTCTTTAATTATCGTGACCATGTGTACGGACTGTACTATGCATCATCAGCCGCAATACAATCCGTACTCAGTCAAAATGTCACAACGAGGAATATGAAATAATCGGTAAAACTAGCAGATCAGACAACTATTGTGGTATATGAAGACGTGAGACTACGAAAACATGTCACAAGGGAGTTGAAAAACAGACACAGACATGTCGTTTGGGTCAAGAAATCCCCGAAATGGACCATACAAGTTGATTTCATTACGTTCTTGATGAAGGTTAATCCACAAAAGCGCTAGAAATAAATAACGTGTTGTTTTAATTTTTTACTACATTTAATACTTATTACATACGTAAATGCAGTATTTCACTTTATTTATAAGACTACCAATCTTATCTTTGTAAAAAAAATATCTAAACAATTTAAAAAAGAAAATAACAAAAATACAATGGTTTAAACATTCATATTATGATCTTCAGTTGAAATGAGGATGACAGATTTTGCGAATAAGTTTGAACAATCTACAAATATACAATCGGGATTTACTCGTTCTTTATAGAAGAGAGCATACTTTAAAGGTATCGTGTATTTTATTGACCCTTTTCTAGGCAAGGAGAACAAGAATAGATATAAAATGGCTTTGGTTTTATTTCTTGTTATTATATTACTTGATCATTTAGGCAGTATATTACAAAGTCCTTGCATTCTAATTGGGAAATCAGAAAAACTACCAGTAAATTGATACCGGATTAAAATATAACACTGAACCTACTAAACATTCCTTGATAATTTCCATGTAAGATACCCAACAACCATTTCGGAAAGATTTATCTTATACGTAGGACAGACTACTACCATTCTAGAATTTAAATAACATTGAACTGAAAAATGTATTGCTTGTACACATTGTGTATTGGATTAAACAAAGTCACGCTCATTTTGAAATGCAATACTTATTCTGTTTTCCATAGTTTCACTTTCATGAAAATTAAAGAGTATATGTAAATTGGCGATATTTTAGATTTTAATGAATTTTGTACGCATTCAAAATTCGTTGGACTGAATTTGAAAATCTAAAAAGTACATATGCATCATTTATACTTGGTGTTTTGTAAATTTTATTAAGTGTACGTAAAATCGGCGGAAATATATCTCATCATAGATACCAGAACTAAAAATATGTAAGCCAGACGAATGGTCTTCAAAAGACTCGCCAGTTACACTCGTATAAAAACAAATTGAAATGGCAAAATAAAGTTCGAAATTAAGAGTATTGAGGACGTGACATTCAGAAATATGCTAGTATTAGATAAAGCATGATCACATAGTGTAAAATAATAAGAATTGACAAAGAATGAAAGGCAACTATCAAATGATATTTGCAATGCTATGTCTATTTCCATGAAAGATTCTTGACAGCGACCCTCATCCTTATGCAGGTACGGCAGTGTTAACATTATGCATAAAGATCAAGACTGCTTCTGCAAATATTGAAAACCCTGTAAAGATAAAAGTAAATTAAACATATGTTTCATATTTTCACAATTCTTGACACTGATGCATGCTATAACATATTTTGTATCGGTACAATTCTTAATAATGATTCATGCCATCACATTATTGGAGACTAACTATTTTTTGTTTTAACACTATTTTTTCTTATCTTCGGATGACATTCCCGAAAACATTAGTTCTGACATGATTGGTTGAATTTGATTATGTACATACCACCTTGATAAAAAGCAAAAGGAGTTGCGGTACACATTGGGATTTTTTTTCTGTGAAACTACGACAATATAATCATCAAAACCTATCATAAAATTCAATTGAATAGTCTAAGACATTTTCCTAAAATAAGTTTTATTGCACCAAATTCTCTTTTGACACGCATAGCTGACCACACTGGTTATACAACAAAATATGAATTATAACTAGTCAAAAAGTATAGGTTGTTCTCTTTTTTTTATTTACCGAAATGTGGCATGATTTCCAACGCGACAGCTATCCACCAGAGACCAAATGTATTGGATGTACAACTTAAGTAACAATAGATCACCATAATGCTTTCAACAATGATTACATGTAGGTGTTACTGTAATCCATCTCGAAGATGTATTTTACTTTTACTAAAAAGGATTCTGAAGTATCGCATACAATTAAATCGTTTGAATTATTAACATGCTGTAGAAACAATTAAAGCAGATATCAAATTGTTAATGCACCGATAGCGTATCGTTGGTTCATAAATGTCAGTGGTTAATTGGTACAGATCCATTTATTTGTAATTTAACCTTCTTTGCCTTCTATCGAAAAAAATAATTTCGTTTTATAATAATAATTGGTAACTCTTCTTTAGAATCAAGATCCCTTCACTTGTTATAAGAGCCTGGTTGACTTCTATAAAAAAATGTTTTATAATTAATAAATGGTTTTAACATTTATGCTAAAATCAAGATCACGGAATTAATTTTCGACAGTACTGAAATGTTCTTGATTTCGTGATAGATATATATTTTGTAACAACATCCATAGTGTATCAAACCTTTTAGGATGGAAAGTAGTCGTCTAAGATACTACTAACATACTTAATTATCAGTAAACATATATTAAAAATGTACAACACATATACCAAACTCCAAGGCAAATTCAAAAAGTCATATTCCATTTGAAAACATAGTCTTTTCAAAATAGAAATTGGATCGAACTAAACGATTGTTAAGTTTACAACACAAAATATTGACGAGCATCACATCCAGGAACAAATAATTGAAACTGTCGAAATCGATCGATTTGATTAATTTGAGTTTTTAATTTTACATCAATTTATTTATCTTTACAATCACGTCATCGTTGATTTAAATGATACTTGGTGGAAGGTACTACCAAGATGAAATTTGTAAACCCAATACTCTATTCAGGTGAAAACGTTATAAGTGACGTCAGAATAAAAAATATTCAAAGGTCAAATCAAGTATGAAGTTGAAGAGCATTGAGGATCCAAAATTCCTAATGGTTTTGTAAATACACCGATGATTATCTATTTCTTGGGGAGATCATCCTTAGTATTTCGACCAAATCAAAAGATTTGTTATTAGTAATTAAACTATAATGACCCTACCAGTTTATTGATATCTACAATATAATTGACAAATTGACTCAATTGACTCCTACAGTACAATTTGCATTTTAATTAAACTCTTGCTCACAAATCAATTCCGTTCTATCTTTTACCATAAGTACACAGACGTACTTTACAGCCATTGACAGCGTGCTTTTAACTCTAGTTTAAATATCATCTTCATTTGTTGTGTTGTCGAGACCACTTACGATCTAACATGAACATTGTTACTTAGTTAATAGTCAATTGCAGTGTCTGGATCGTGAGAGTTTACTTATTAGAAAAGAAATACACTAGTACTGAGTCACAACTATTTACGAAAATGCGTAGTTTGATGATTTATTATTCCCAGTGATCCCACAGTACACGTTTTTCCTCAACGCACTTTGATATATTTGGTAATACAAAACAAGATATCTAAATAGATCTTTAGGTATTCGTATTTATGTTTCTTGTACAATTGTAAAAAAAAGGTAAGTAAAATAATAACAAAAGATTGTAAGCCAAAAGAAGAATTAGATAAAGATGTATGTATTTATATCGTTTTATATATATACATATATATATAAGATAAACTACTTCACCTTATAAGTTTAATATTAAATTAAAAAAAAAAACCATTAGAAGGTGACATTGTCTGGAATATTCAGTGTACAAGTGGAATAAGTCATCATATCACCAACTCTTTGATAGAACCATGCAATGGGCATACAAGTTCCACATGACATGTCAACCTAATGTAATGAAATGTGCACATATGCTATGATAGTCAAAAGAGAAAAGTTATAACTTTACAATTTGATTTAAGCCTATGTTAGGATTTTTTGCAGACCTGGAATAGGCTTAATTTGTCATAAAGATGTCACAATGATATGACGCAGAGTATGCTATATATGTTTTTTTTTGCTGTTTTTTTTAATTAATTTTTATAATCGACATTATTCGTCTTTCAAAATTTGACAAAATATTATAGCTTAAATATAGCTACGTTTATGGGTATAGGTTTAAAAAGGATAATTTGGTAATGTTTTGTTGGATACTTGCTAGAAAAGATCAGCAGAAATTTAAGAAACCTTCTAAAGTACTAAAGATGTTAAGAAAGTTGTATATATGTGCTAAACATTTATAATTTTTAAGCTAGGATCTCTTACATCTTATATTAACGTATGTTTCACAATAGTCCGTGTATATAATCCTAGGAATATTATTAATCTTTTGGTACTGGCTTAGTTTGAAAGTTTATATTAATAATTTGACAGTGTGTATCATAGCACTATGTACCGTAAAATAGCTTTGACCTAAACCTCAAAGTATGAATATTTGATAGTATTACATTCTCCTGTCCAGAGCATAACTTTTTATTTCCATTGGCAAAGTCTTTTAAGTATTGACATACAAGCGCCAACTATGTTTTTAAATACTATTTTCGTTTCTATGAAGCTCTTGACAGCCACCCTCATCCTTATACTGAAATGGCAGTGTAAACATTCTGGTTAAAAATCAAGAGTGTTTCTGCAAATATTTTACACCCAGTAAAGATAAAAGTAGATTAAACATATGTTTTATTCTAAACATTGACTGATGCCATCAAATCATTGGAGGCAAACTGTTTATTTAACTTTTAACAAAAAAATTTCTTATCTTCTGATACAACTTGTCTAGTGATATTCCCAAATACATTAGTCCTAATTTAATGGTTTAAATTTGATTATGGACAAAAAGTAGACGGAGTCTCTGTACACATTGAGATTGTTTCCTGTGAGACTGCGACAATATAACAATTAAAACCCTATTATCAAATGAATAGTATAGGAAATGTTCTTTAAATAATTCTATTGGACTTCTTCTCTTTTGACACGCATATCTGACATGACTGGTAAAACAACAAATTATGAATTATTACTAATAAAAAAAGAATGTGTTACTCTCTTTTTTTCACACAACCACGGAGATGTGGTATGATTTCAAACGCGACATCTATCCATCAGAGACCAAATAAATTGGATGTACTACGATGAGAGAGCTGTCTACTTATTCCATTGTTCTATTTCTTATACTGTTTTTGGTCTCTTGTTACTTAGTTATTAGTCAATTGCAGTGTCACAATTCAGACACTGCAATTGAAAATGTGGTCATTTTTATAAATTTCCTGTATACAAACTTTGAACTTTTAATTTTAAAAAACTAGGAAATTTCTTATCCCAGGCATAGATTACCTTAGCCGTATTTGGCACAACTTTTTGGAATTTTGGATCCTCAATGCTCTTCAACTTTGTACTTGTTTGGTTTATAAATATTTTGATTTGAGCGTCACTGATGAGTCTTTATGTAGACAGAACGCGCGTCTGGCGTACTAAATTATAATCCTGGTACCTTTTATAACTATATACTAACTCTATTACTTATACTGTTTTTGGTCTCTTGTGGAGAGTTGTCTCATTGGCAATCATACCTCATCTTCTTTTTTATGCGTAACACATGTAACAATAGATCACCCTACGACTTTGAACAATGAATACAAATTTGTGTTATGTAATCCATCTCGAATATGTATTTTATCTTACTAAAAAGGATTCAGAAGCAACACAGACATGTAAATCATCTTCATTTATCAACATACTGTAGAAACAATTTAGATAGATGTAAAATTATTAATGCATCGATAGCATATCATTGGTTCTTTACTGTCTACATAGCCAGTAGTATATTGTTACAGATCCCTTCACTTGTAATAAGAGCTTCGTGCACATCTATTGAAAAAAATGTTGTATGATATTTAATAATTGGTGAAACTCTTCTCTTAGGATCAAGATTCCTTCACTTGCTATAAGAGCTTCGGGGACTCCTATTTAACAAAAATTGTTTGGATGCATAATTAATTAATAAATATTAAGCTTTTCTGTTAGAATCAAGATCAAAAAATTAATTTATCTACAGTATTGAGCTTTTTTGGATATCACCAATAGTGCATCAAACCTTTTAAACAACTTACGATTCGTCTAAGGTACTGCTAACGTACTTAGTTCTAACAAAAAATATACAAAAAATATAAAGAACTCAAAGACAAATTTAAAAAGTCCATAACATTCATCAAGTTAAGGTATTCCCATTTTAAATCAAATAAATTCTGGATGGACATAAAAGTTTATGTATAACCATTATAAGTGTCTTATAATAGATTAAAAGGTAAAATCAAGAACAAAGTTGACGAGCATTGAAGATATGAAATTCTCAACGATTTTGAAAATACTACGAAAGTAATATATTCCTTGGGTACAACATCCTTAGTATTTCGACGATTTCAAAAGTTTAGTAGTCAGTTTATATTCTATAATGACTATCGCTTTATTGCTATCTACGACATAATTGGCAAATTGACTCAATTGACCCCTATAGTACAATTTGCGTTACTGCGTCCATTGACCTCTAGCCCCACTAATCAATTACCTTTTTATATAAAACCATAAGTATAGAAACATACTTAACAGCGGCTTTTATTACAGAATAAACCTCATCTTCATGTTTTATGTTGCCGAAACCACTTACGATCTGACATGAAAATGATAACATTGTTATATAGTTATAAGTCAATGGTAGCTGAAAGAAGAGTCTCATGAGACTTAAATCATTACAGAAGATTAACACTAGTACTGACTTATCACATTTTGCTACTGATTTCTTATGAAGATGCGTAGTTTGATGATATATTGTTCCCAGTGTTCACGTAGTGCACGTATACACTAAGTACACTAGTACTACTACTTCCTTCTATAAGGTAATACAAAACAAGAAATTGATCTCTAGTTTTTTTGCAATTGTGTTACACATACAATATTGTAAAACCTATATATATAAAATAAACCCTAAAAACAGTTGAAATAGTAAAAGTGTTTGAACATGAGGTACAGCAGTCCAAGTTGTGTTTCTTTAAGATAAAAAATGCAGATCAAATCTTGGAACAAGTAGTTAAACATGCGTGGTTTGTGAAACAGCTGTATTTACAAAGTGCAACATACATGTATTATTACGTAATTACTGGTAATCAAGACTATAATTGTATTGTAAATTGTTTATAAAGTAAGGATCTCAAAAATACTTGTATAGAGAATTGTTTCAATTACAGCATAATTGCATTGCCAAAGAGAAGCTATGTTATTACAAAGCACTATATAGAATTTATGTAAAAGAAAAGCGAAATATACCAAAGTACTTTCAAACTCATTATAGTCGAAAATCATCGCCATAGCTCAAAAATAAAAAGACCAACAGAAAACTAAAGACTAAACAATACTAACCCCACCAAAAAAAGTTCGGTGATATCAGGCGCTTTGAACGGGTAAGCCGATTTTGGCACCCGTCGTATTGCTCATGTTAGTACAAACAAAGTAATAAGTCTAATTCGGTAGGTCACATTCGGGAAATTGGGCAGGTTTGTAGTTACGACATGAACATATCTGTTATCAACTCTAAAACGGATAACCATTAACGGGCAAACAATTGTGATGGCGTCCGTAACATTTACAAAAGGACGATTTCAACTTCACCATTTGGAACTCTTGTTTTATTGGCTTCCATGTGAGCAACAAACCCTCTATCAATAAAATCATGTTACTGATTAAAATATTTTAAATGACTTATTTCAACTGTTTAAAGAAATATTCGATAATAGAAGTAATTATATCGTAATATAGTAGCAATACATATTAAAAATAAATTTATTTTTCAATAAGTGAATCCAATTGAGGTTGAAAAGCATAAATAATTATGACGTAATTAATCAAGCAATATCTAATAATGGCGAAAGCTACCATAGGGACAGTCAGACTCATAGATCGAAAATAAACTGACAACGCCATGGCTAACAAAGAAAAGTCAATCAGACAAATACTAGTACACAAGACAAAACATAAAAAGCTGAAGATTAAGCAACACGAACCTCACCAAAAAGTGGAGAAGATTGCAGGTGCTCCGGAAGGGTAGGCAGATCCTGCTCAACATTTGGCATCCATCGTGTTGCTCATGTTATTACAAACTAGTAATATTCAATTTTAGTCAGTTTGTCTATCTGAGTATGAACAAGTACTTATATACCTTGCAGCTCTCGAAATATTGTTATTCCCTAGTAACCAAATGTTTTACAGCATATAGGTACATGTACAATTAGCATTATACTAATTATAGATTACAAAAATATACGATCATAAAGATCAAACAGTTAGAAGTATTAAACACACAAGAAAAAAATACATATGAATATAATTCCAAATAGCCAATATATGTAAATAAAGGCAACAGTAGTATACCGCTGTTCAAACTCATAAATCCATGGACAAAAAAATAAATCGGGGTAACAAACTAAAACTGAGGGAACAAATGAATTACAAATCAACTTAACGAACACGGTCATTTCTGAGTTCCAGTGCTCTAAATATATATTTACCTAGGTTGCAGAAGTCATTTACGTTAGTAGTGCTTAATGATATAAGTATCTTTATTTATAAATATGCTGGTTCTATGTTAATCATGCAATTTTATATATTTGATAGGAATTTGCATGATTGAAGGGGTTACATTTCTGGAATATGACAGTTGTTGTCTATTCGTTTGATGTGTTTTATCATTTGATGATAACCATTTGATTAGGGACTTCCCGTTTTGAATTTACCTCCTCGGAGTTCAGTATTTTTGGAATCTAACTTTTTTTTCTAAAACCTTATCTCATTGAGGGACTTTCCGCTTCGAAATTTTCTCGGAGGTTGGTTGAGTTGCGTCTCTACGAAATGAAATTATGGAATCTAGAAACCATTAGGTAAACAAATTTCAGTTTCAATAAATAATAAATATTGCTCAAAAGTGCCATCGTTTGTGAAACAGTTGTTTTTACAACGAACAAACTACATGTATTATTACGTAATTACTAGCAATCAAGACTACAGTGTATTCTTAATTGTTTATAACGTAATGATCTCTAAAATTGTTGTATAGAGAATTGCTCCAATTACACCATGATTGCATTGCAATGTTATTACAAAGCAGTATATTAAAAGTATGCAATTGATTAACGTATGTATGTTGTAATTCATTCAAACTATAGTTTTACAGTTTTTATGGAAGTAAATACATAGTTATATATATATAGCAATGTACTTTTGAATTCATTTGTATTTTAAGTAGTCGATCCCTTCGTTGCTAAAAATCATGAATAATTGGAGAGTAATTACACAAGCAATTGTTGATTATATTGCAAAATAGTTGCTTTAAATCCGTTGGCATATCTGAGTATAGAAAGTACATGTATTCCTTGTTACTTTGACATATGATTATCATTATTGTAGGTTTCTTTAATTCACAAACATACATGCGTGTATGTTAATATAAAATCAATGAGTGTATGTTTAAATGGGTAAAATTTGAAAGCTTTCTCCAATATTATTCTGTAATAAAACAACCAATATGTCAGCAACTTCCAAAAATGCAAACTCGCTAGATATTTTCAATTTCAATTTGATATCTGGATCACACTTCGAGATTGACACCAATCTAATTGATTAACAATCAAATGTTAATTTATCTGAGTTGCATATTTAAAAAGAAACAAGTGATTATAAAGATAAACATATTTTACAAAACAAAATTTACAGTTTTTTTATTGAGCTTATACATTAGCCAAACTACAAAAGTTCTGAGGGCGTCAAACAACAAAACACATGATTTTCTAATATTACACTCATGCTACATATGTTTAAACGTTGTTCTTGTCAATTATAGCTTTTAAAAATAAATTATTCTATTGTGTTTTATGCAGTATTAATAAAATCAAAAAGAACCACCGTCATAAATGTAAAAATAAAATGCAATATTTTCAAGACTACAAAACTATTATTACTACTTCATCAAAATGATCTGATTTTAGTAAGAATGCATTTTTCTGTTTTTGCTGGTTGCACTTTCAATGTTCAAAATGTATAACAGAACATATAATATGTTTGTTGTGGGTATAGTTTGTTATGTCTGATAATCCGGGAAAACCACGAAGCGTCCCGAATCAGATTTATGATTATTGGTTAGCGTAGTTTACCATGAACTCAAGATTTACAGATAATAACATAGTTATGTGATAAAGTGACAAGGGTAGAGTGTCCTGTATTTAAAACTTTGTATGTAGTACTTAGTTCTTTGAAATTAAGAAAATGTGGTATGAGTGCCACTGAGACAACTTTCAACAAGAGACTAAATGACACAGATATAAAGAACTATGGATCACCAAACGGCATTTGAAAATACGCTCATACCTCATTGTCAGCTACAAAGCAGCCCAATATGACAAATGTAAAACAATTCAAACGAGACATCTATCGACCTTATTCATGTACAAAAAAGGGAACGAAAAACAAATATATTACACAGCAACGAACGATTACAACTGAATAACAGACTCCTGACTTGGGACTGAAACATAAAAAATGAGAAAGGGGTTAAACAAGTTTGAAGGCGCCAATCCTTCTCCCGAACTTGGACAGGGATGTTACAGTACAATTTGAGAACACACTATTGCAAAAATCAGTTGAAAATGGCATAGCTCGGCAGATGGATACAAATAGATATACATTTAACAAAATTTAGAGTGGACCTAACAGGGTACCTATACATCCCAACACCTAACAACTTTCTATATTCTTTTATTTCTATTTCAAACTGGAAATTAATACAACATTTGATAGGGTGTGTCTATGGAAGAAGTACATAGCACTCTTTGCATCATCTAATGTTGCAGAATAAAAACACGAAATTGAGAGTATCTAGTATCATTGTATAAAACAGAGAATAAGCATAATAAGTGCAAAACGTAATTACGTCAATCATTTTTCATGAGAACAATAAGTTTAATGGATGGATGATATCAAATAAGCGCAAAAGCACCAAAAAAATAGTTTTTATTAACATATCGCTGAAATTGTATCAGGATTTGACGATTTCATAGATTTATAACATACATCCTTATGTTTGTTTATAAAATATATGCTGGTAGATATAAAGTAAACATTATCATATTCTACAGAAAGAGCACCAAGCAATTATGACGCAGTCGAAATTCAAAGTAAAGGCGATCTGGAAAAAATAAAATAAAGTATAGTTCCACAAATGAACCTAATTGAAAGAACATATAAGTCTAACAAAAACTTGAGGTTCTTGACTTTGGGAAGGCGAACAATGCTATGATTACTCATGTTTTGTGAGATCCCAACCCCCGTTATACATCTGGCCAATCATGTTTAAACACCAAACACACAGGAATAAACACAGCTAAACTCAGTACGACAGAAGTTTGGGTTCGATGTAAAATAGGCAACAGAAGAAATTAATAAAATGACAATCATAAACATGATTAATTTAAGAAATACAAGCTGTTAATAATATGCCAGCTCCAGAATTCAATTAAAGACATTGAGCAATAATGTCTTCGTATTAGAGAGCATAACGTGATATCATAGCCACCACGAAAAGGTTTCCATAGATTCAAACAAAAGTGCAGTTTACCTACATTCTATACAAGGCGCGCAAATACAGAAAGGAAAAGATAAAAGTAAAAACGCAAAGAACCTGTAGTGACTCATAGTCTATTGATAGCGATACTGGTTGCGATATCAAAGAACAATTGAGAATGAAAACGGAGAATGTGTCAAAGAGACAAACTGACCAAAGAGTTGAAAGCCACCAATGGGTCCTCAACACAGCGAGAATTTTGCACCCGTTAGCGGGCTTCAGCTTGGTCGCTTAAAAAATGTGTACAGGTTCAGTAACTCCAAAACATACAAATGAACAAAATTAAAAAAAAAACAACCCTAGATTTACATAGACCAGAGGCTCCTGACTTGAGAAAGACAAATATATGCGGCAGAGTGAAACGTGTTTTGTCAGTAATCAACCCTTTCAAATACTTCTATCCAACGTAGAATAAACAAAAACACAGCAATATGCATAGAAATATCAGTTCAAAAGAAGTGTGACGGACATTTCCCTACGCATACACATTCTGTCAAGATTTGAACAGTCACATAAGCAGTTTGTTTTCCAAAAGCATGGTTGTATTACTGCATGCTTAAAGTAGAAAAAGTTCATATCCATCTTTCAAAATTTGCACAATGTACGACTTATTGTTCAGATAATAATTTCAAATATTTTAAACGTTAGTTGCAATCCAAGCTATAATCAAGTTAAAATATTGCTAACTTGAAGTCCTTTTTTATTATCATCATTAGGGTTTACTACTTTAGCTTGTGCTGGCATTTTTCAAATTTGATATATTCAGAAAATGTTTCATTTCACAACTGATTATCTATTTTTTTTTTAAACTGTAAACAATATCCTTTCTTATTTTAAGTAAGACAAGTTTTTAATGGTTTGCCAACTTTACCGTAATTTGAATTGATAAGTGTTAAAGAGTATTGCGTTAAACGTTTATCACTGCCTCGATTAACTATATGAATATCTGTATGATTTTAAGAAGTTAAATGTAATATAATGTGAATCTATATGACATTATTTTATGTACAAAACAAATAACGAGGTCAAAACATTTATAAAACGTTGAATCAAGGTCAACAGTTTAAGATGAACATGCAACTTCTAGGGTTGATGTGCTCCTGATGGAAATGAATTAAGACAATGCTTCAAAGGGATGTAATTCATAAAGTTTCAGTTATTTTTAAGCTTTGTATGTAATATTTGCTGCTGTTAGTGATTCATCAAGCGATAATTCATTACTATGATCGAAAATATATAAATGTAGAGCCTTTAACTACTAATTAGTATCATGATTTCTTTGATGTAGGATTGCTGCTCAAAAGAACGCTGTTAAACCAAGAGTTCAACATGGTGGTGTTGAAATCAACTTCCCTTTTTAAGTTTTACGAACGCCATTACGCGTTGGTTGACCGTTATAGAATATCCGTTTCACAGATATTTATAATTTCGTTACTACAATCCCGTCCCCTTTTCCAGAATTTGACTTACCGAATCAGTAAAGAATTCGGGTTTGCATAAACATGAGCAACACATGTACATGAGATGCCACATGTAGAGCAAGATCTGGTTATGCTGCAGAGGCATATACTATCACATCCAGTCATTAGTTGTCTTTGTGAGTTTTGTGTGCTATCGCGTCTTTGTGTATCTTTTTCTTTTTTATCTATAGCGTTGTCAGTTTGTTATAGACTTATGACATTAATTGATCCTCAGGTATTTTTCATCCCTCTTTTAGATAGTAACTTATTGTATGCTTATACATTGAATAAATGCTAAACAATTTTAAGTCCATTGAAGGTCATAGTTGAATATATGATCATAATTGTCAATGGCACCAGGTTAATAAGTTAATACGCTAGAAATGCCGATGTCACATCTGGTGCAGTTTTGTTCCTCGAGGGTATCACCAGCCCAGTATTCAGCACTCTGCGTTCACATTGATTATCATTGAAATAGTCATAATTATAAACAACGATAAAATCACAGTTTAAAAAACTTTGAATTTTTGAAATACTAAGGCTTATTCAGGAATTTGTGGACCTAACTGCCAAAAACTTTTTGTTAAGCCTGTTCATTTTTTTTTATTCAAGCGTCACTGATGAGTCTTTTGTAAACGAAACGCGCGTTTTGCGCAAATACAAAATTTCAATCCTGGTATATATGATGAGTTAATTGTAAAGATTTTTAGTAACATGACATAGATTGAGGTCTATGAAAGTATTTTCAAAATCAATGTATTACTGCAAATAAAATGTAGGAAGTTGACTTATATAATGCCGACTTTTGTCGATAATTGTGACATATTTTTAAACCTTATTTTAAGCAACTCCCTATTATAAATAATTGATTTCACAGTTCAAATTTAATTATGTCAATTGATATAAAATTAGTTATGTAAAATAACTCAACTGTATTACTTAATCAATACTAATGATGCAAAGAAGAGAATCAGGCTAAATTAAGACCATAAAATTAATGCATGTTGTAAAATAATGTTTTGGATTAATTGATATACACGAAAGGGTCCAAGGCGCGTGATTCACTAATATAGTAAACTATGCTTATTTGATATGAATAAAATAATCAGAACTAAATAAGTTTGCCAAAAAATGGCTTCATGCTATCTGTGAATGTTTTAGACTAAAAGGCAACACTTGTCACTAGTCACTTAACTTCAATATTGATAGAGTTTTCGAAACATGTTTCATTCATTATTAGACTGTATGTGTTGAAGAGAGGCGAAAGATACCAGAGGGATATTCAAAAACAGACGCAAAAAAAAAACTGACAACGCCATGGGGGAAAACGAACAAAGACTAACAGACACAAAAAAAACTACACAAATCACAACATAGAAAACTAAAGACTAAGCAGCTCGAATCCAAGTATAAAACTGGGAATTATGTTAGTTGCTCCGAAAGAGTAAAAAGATCCTGCGTCAAATGTGGCATACTTGATGTCAGTACATACCAAGTAAAATGTCCAAATCGGTGGGTCACAGTCGTGAAATAGGAACGGGATTATGCTTACGACTTTACAAACATGTCCGCTGTCATCTGTTAAAGGATATGGCATTACGCTCCCTAACTCTTGTTTTATGTATTTATGGTGATCATGTCTTGATACATACATTTCTTTGTGTAGAAAATGGTGGACTTAATCTTATTTTATAGCTAGCGAAATACTCTTTATTTGAAAGTCGCGTAGAATTATTTGGCAACAATGTGTAAACAAAACAAAAAGAAAGAATAGGTAAAACTGTTAACCATTGATTGGGGTGTAGCAGTCCAAATTTGTGTTTCTTAGACTTACTTTTACCTAAGTGCTCTTTAACTTCGTACTTTATTTTGCTTTTTTACTTTTGATTTTAACTTAATGAAATTATGCACACAAAGAGAAACATTGGTGTAATTTGGTGAGTCCGTTTCAGCTACAGATTTAGGAAGAGTTGATTCTAGAAAACAAATCAACGGTAAATGAATAGGTTGACGTGACGATGATGGTTTAAACATGCATGGTCTTCAGTTGAAATGAGGATGGCGGATTCTTCGAATAAGTTTTAAAAATCTAAAAATATACAATCGGAATTTACTTGTACTAAATAAAAGAGGGTCTTCTTTAAAGGTACCGTGTATTTTATTAACCTTTTTGCAGGCTAGGATAACAAGAATATATACTAGATGGATTTAGTTTTATTTCTTGTTATTGGATTACTTTCTCATTAAAGTATATTACAAAAATGTCCTTCAATTTTAATTGGGAGATAAGAATAACCACTGATAAATTGAAATAGAAAAAAATATAACCTTGAACATTCTCAACACTCATTACTAATTTCGATGTATGATACACAACAACCAAATTATCTTACACGAAATTTTCCTTAAATAATTCCATTGGACTTCTTCTCTTTTGACACACATATCTGACATCACTGGCAATACAACACATTATGTATTATTGCTAATCAAAAAAGTATTCGTTGTTCTCTTTTTTACACAACCACGGAGATGTGGTGATATTTCAAACATGACATCTATCCACCAGAGACCAAATGAATTGGATGTACTACGATGAGATAGCTGTCTTCTTATTCCATTATCGTTCTATTTCTTATACTGCTTTTGGTCTCTTGTGGAGAGTTGTCTCATTGGCAATCATACCACACCTTCTTTTTTATACGTAAGTAACAATAGATCACCCTACGGCTTTTAGTAATCATAACATGTTGGTGTTATTGTAATCCATCATAATATATATTTTATTTTAATAAAAAGGATTCAGAAGCAACACAGACATGTAAAACATCTTCATTGGTTAACACGCTGTAGAAACAATTTAGATAGGTATGAAATTATTAATGTATAATTTAAATTTGGATGTAACGCGTCTTCTGCTTGGCTGACGTTATTTTTTTATTAGCCCATAGACATAATTTAGTCATGTGACCGTGACGTCATCAACGTTTTTTTATGGTTTTCTACGGTTTAAAATGGAATTTAGAATTAAATTATAAGAAATGACTGTAATATTTGTTCTGTCTATTCGAAATAACATAAAAAATGTGGTGCACACTGTTAAATAACCCGCTACGCGCGTTATTCAGTGTGCACCAAATTTTTTATGTTATTTCTTCATAGACAGAAAAAATATTACAGTCATTCCTTAAATCGAAAGCATATCATTGGTTCCTATCTGTTTACCTAGCCAGTGATATATTGTTACTGATCCCTTTACTTGTAATAAGAGTTTCGTGAACTTCTATTTAACAAAAATTGTTTGAATGTATAATTAATTAATAAATAGTTAAACTTAAAAAATACAAAATATATACAGAACTCCAAGACAAATTCGAAAAGTCCATAACATTCATCAAGTTTACATATTCCCTTTGAAAAAAGAAAATGTATTTTAAAAATAAATTCTTGATAGACCTAAAAGTTTATGTATTACCATTTAAAAAAATTGAAAACAACACGTTTAATAATTTATTGCGTCCGAAACGCTTTTCTGGATTTACCTTTATCAGGAACGCTCAAAGCCAAACATTTAAAATCCAAAAATGTATAAGTACCGAAACCGTTGAAGAGCTATATGTCAAAAATACCTAAAATAAATAGCCAAATCCATCTAAAGCCATCTCTGCCTGAGGGAGTTGAAACCTTAGTTTCTTAATAATTTCCAATTTATAAACGGACAATTTAAGAAAGGTTTGTGAAATCATGTCAGTACCGAGGTACTGACTACTGAGCTGATGATACCCTCGGGACTGATAGTCCACCAGCAGAGGTATCGATCCAGTAATGTAAAAAACTGAAAACTACCCGTTTAATAATTTCTTGCGTCCGAAGCGCTTTTCTGGATTTACCAGAACGCTCAAAGTCAAATATGTATAACGGACTTCAGAATAACAAAGATTAAACAGTAAAATCAAGAACAAAGCTGACGAGCATTGAGAATATGAAATTCTAAACAGTTTTGCAAATAGTACGAAGGTAATCTATTTATTTGGTAGAATATCCTTAGTATTTCGACGATTTCAAAAGTTTAGTAATCAGTTTATAACCTATAATGACTCTGTCAATGATGTATTGCTATCTACGACATCATTGGCAAATTTACCCAATTGGCCCCTATAGTACAATTTGCCTAACTGCGTCGATTGAACTCTAGCCCCACAAATCAATATCGTTTTTATCTAAACCAATAAATATATAGACGTACTTTATAGCGTGATTTTACTATCGTAAAAACGTCATCTTATGTTTTATGTTGCCGCGACCACTTACGATCTGACATGAAAATGACAACCTTGCTACATAGTTATAATTCAATGGTAGCTGAAATCAGAGTTTCTTGAGACTTAACTTTTTTACGAAAGATTGAGACTAGTACTGACTGATCATTTAATGCTTCTGTTGTCTTACGAAAATGCGTAGTTTTAAGGATATATTGTTACCAATGTTCGCGTAGTGCTCGTATGCACTGAGTACACTAGTACTACTACTTCGTTCTATAAGGTAGTACAAAACAAGAAATTGATCTGTAGTTATTTGCACTTTGCTACGTATACAATATTGTAAAACCTATAAAAACAAACACAAATTAACCCACAAAAACAGATTCTTAGTTGCATAAGGGTGCATTATTCATATAGTTTCTATGATAAAATAGTCTAATGTACCTTATACGTTTCAAATGAACAAAGATCAGAAGGCGACATTTTTCTTTGTTGTGATGTTATGCTATTGTTTCAGAAAAAGGGAGAAGGTTTGGATCCATTAAAACGTTTAATCCCGCTGCAAATGTTTGCACCTGTCCTTAGTCAGGAATCTAATGTACAGTAGTTGTCGTTTGTTTATGTAATATATACGTGTTTCTCGTTTCTCGTTTTGTTTATATAGATTAGACCGTTGGTTTTCCCGTTTGAATGGTTTTACACTAGTAATTTTGGGGCCCTTTATAGCTTGTTGTTCGGTGTGAGCTAAGGCTCCGTGTTGAAGGCCGTACTTTAACCTATAATGGTTTACTTTTTAAATTGTTATTTGTATGGAGAGTTGTCTCATTGGCACTCACATCACATCTTCCTATATCTATTATCTCGAACATACAGTGAACAAAAGAATACAGCATTTTGACAGGCTATCTTTAATAGAACCATGCTAAAGGCTAATAAGTGGGTCCATATGACGTGATAATGAAATATTTAACATATACAATGATAGTTGAAAGAAAAAAAATGGTTTTAGGCTATAACTTAATTTTGCAGAGCCATCCACTGAAAAAAGCTTAATTTTCAAAAACTTACACGAAAGAGGCCTAATTTTACTCTAGAGGTAGCTCAAAGTACGTTGATTTTGTTGAATGAGGAATACTGTTTTCTCAAAATTTGCTAAGACAGGGCTATGCATCAATCAAAATAAGTTCATCACTCAAAATATGTTACGGTCACCATCATGAGCTGATTGACCATTATGACAAAAGTGGGCCAGAAATCATATCTGATATTCTTCCTCCGTCATAATAACCTCCCATCAATACCGAATTGAACGAAGAAATAACACGACGGGTGCCGTATACGGTGCAAGAAATGCTAAACTTCTCGGCGCACCCGATTTTACTCTTCGTTTTAAGTGCAGTTCGTGTTGTTTCCTATTTATTATTTATAAATGTCCTTTGGTTTTCTGAGTCTTTGTTTACTCCTTGATTTTGATTTTTATTGTCTTTATAACTCTGGATATGCTTTATATGCAATAATATTGTTATGTTAATTAGCTTGTATTTGAGTTAATTTTTATAACAGGGACCATTCGTCCTTCTGAACAAAATGTGATAACCTGAGTATAGCTACAATTTGGGTTGTACATTTCTGAAAAGGCGTTTTGGTCTTTTTTATATACTTGCTAAAAGGTCTGCAAAACATTTAGCCCTATTTGTTCCGTAAATAAAAATTTTATCATACATATTATTTAAATTGTCCAAATTTGACTAAGGTACAAGGTATTAAGAAAATTAAAATAAAAAAAAGCAAATTTTATATTGATCGAGTTAACATGGCATCAAATCATAAATAAATCCAAGGTTTTGTAAAATCTCTTTATTTTCCTTGTTTTTCCTCAAGTTTGAATTTAGTTTAGATTGGAAAAGTATGTGAGCACCTAATATATATAGCTAAAAAACATCTTTATATTTGATGAGATCACGTCAATAGATAAAATAAATCTTCTATTGAATAATTTTGTTATTTCTTGTCTGCGCACGATGTTTCCCCAATGGACATACAAATGAAAATCTGCATACATTTTGAAATTTTCATCGCTTTTGTAAAAACTGCACATATTATGACGTAATTGTGACGTCATAAGAAACAAATCTTTATGTTTTTCTTTTATGTCGTTACCTTGGGCAAGTGTACAGATCCCCGTCCTTATCACTTGTCTAATCTTTATTGCATACGTGTTGTAAAACATAGATATATATAAATATAAACGAGTCTAAATTGAAAACTACGTTCAAACCTATGATTGCGTTGGATAAAAACTGCAATTTTTATACGTGTGTATGTAAATCAAATTTCGTTGTAGAAGGGTCTAAATACAGCACATACAACATTTTCCAAAAGACCAGAAAAGAGAAAAAGTATATTTAAACAAAACGCATTTGACTAACAGGTCGAACAACTGATGTTCTTTAACCTTGCTGACTGTCATTGGCGATTGCCTAATAAAATTGATCACAAGATGTAACAAAATGGATCTTAATATATATTTAATACTAAACAGAAAACAATTAACTTGTGGCCACGATGTTATGCCACAAACATAAGATGTCAATATTTTTTTTGTACACCAGATCCGGATTTCGACAATAAATGTCTCTTCAGTGATATTAGGGATCGAAACGGTATTTGGAAGGCCATATTTTTAGCTCACCTGGCCTAAAAGGCCAAGTGAGCTTTTCTCATCACTTGGCGTCCGTCGTCGTTGTCGTCGTTAACAATTTTTCAAACGTCTTCTCCTCTGAAACTACTGAGTGGATTTGAATGAAACTTAGCATGATTGTTCCTTAGGTTATCCTGCACAAAGTGTGTTTCGATTTTTGATCCGTAAAAAAACATGGCCGCCGTTACTTAAAATAGAACATAGGGGTCAAATGCCGTTTTTGGCTTATATCTCAAAAACGAAAGCATTTAGAGCAAATCTGACAGGGGTAAAAATGTTCATCAGGTCAAGATCTATCAGCCCTGAAATTTTTAGTTGAATCAAACAAACCATTGTTGGGTTGCTGCCACTTAATTGGTATTTTTTAGGAAATTGTGCAGTTTTTGGTCATTATCTTGAATATTATTATAGATAAAGATAAACTGTAAACAGCAAAAATGATCAGCAAAGTAAGATCTACAAATAAGTTAATATGACCAAAATTGTTAATTGACCCCTTAAGGGGTTATTGTCCTTTAATGACAATTTTTCACAATTTGTTCATCACATTTGCTAACTTTAAAAAATCATCTCCTCTGAAACTACTGAATGGATTTGGATGAAACATAGCATGATTGTTCCTTAGGTTATCCAGCACAAAGTGTGTGCTTCGATTTTTGATCCGTCAAAAAACATGGCCGCTGTTACTTAAAATAAAACATAGGGGTAAAATGCAGTTTTTGGCTTATATCTCAAAAACGAAAGCATTTAGAGCAAATCTGACATGGGGTAAAAATGTTCATCAGGTCAAGATCTATCAGCCCTGAAATTTTCAGATGAATCAAACAAACCATTGTTGGGTTGCTGCCACTTAAGGTAGATCACAAGTATATATTTTTTGAGACAGATTTTTTTTATAATTTGCCAAAATGAAGATTTTACTATGCTCTTTTCAAAAAATTAATAAAAAGTATGGGTCACCGTGCTATTTTTCAAGCTATGAGGCGTTGAAAATTGCCAAAATTTGGTTAGTTTGTTCATGAAAATACACATTAGTGTGCATAAAAAAATTTTTATGAGATAGAATTTTGAAATAAATTGTGAGAAGAAAGGTTTCATAAAATGTTTTAAGAAAATAAAAAGAAAACATGGTGTCACCGAACTTGTTTTCTTGCTGCAAAAAAATTAAAAAATTTCCCTATTAGCCCAGTATAAATTTTGTACGAAAAGAGTTATCTCCCCTTAAATGGCTCATTTGAAAAAAATGATTTTAAAACAAAAAAAAAATATATTTGTTAAAATATTTTGTATAATACGATTAATTAACAAGTTTTATTTAAATAGAACAAACAGTCTAACAATTGAGTTGCAAATCTGTATCCAAATTTGCAGATTTAGGCAAATAATTAGACCGATTTTGTACTGTGATTGTACAATCCAAGATGGCGGTATACCATGGATCTACCTTAATCGGTAATTTAAGGAAATTTTGCAGTTTTTGGTCATTATCTTGAATATTATTATAGATAAAGATAAACTGTAAACAGCAAAAATGATCAGCAAAGTAAGATCTACAAATAGGTTAAATGACCAAAATTGTCAATTGACCCCTTAAGGGGTTATTGTCCTTTAATGACAATTTTTCACAATTTGTTCATCATATTTGCTTTAAAAAAAAATCTTCTCCTCTAAAACTACATAACCAAATTCAACCAAACTTCAACTGAATGATCAATAGGGTGTATAAAATAAAGTTTGTGCTTTATTTTTTATTTCGTCAAAAAACATGGCCGTCATGGCTAAAAATAGAACATAGGGTAAAATGCAGTTTTTGGCTTATATTTCAAAAACTCCAGCATTTAGAGTAAATAAGACAAGAAGTTAAAGTATTTATTAGGTCAAGGTCTACCTGTCCCGAAATTTTCAGCCGAATTGGATAACTGGTTTTTCAGGTATAATGCCCCTGAATTGATGATTTTAAAGAAATTTTGCAGTTTTTGGTTATTATCTTGAATATTATTATAGATACAGATAAACTGCTAGTAGCAAAAATTTTAAGCAAAGTAAGATCTACAAATAAGTCAATTTGACCAAAATTGTCAATTGACCCCTTAAGGAGTTATTGCCCTTTAAAGACTTTTTTCACAATTTGTTCACTATGTTGACTTACTTTAAAAAATCTTCTCCTTTGAAACTGCTGTATCAATTTCAGCCAAACTTAGGCTAAATGAGTTTGATGGTATCTAGTATAAATTTTATATTTCATTTCCTTGTATGTCAGAAACATTGCTCCTATGGCTAAAATAAAACATAGGAGAAAATGATTTTTTTTTGCTTTTGAAGAAAATAGGACGATTCAAAGAACATTTAAATAAATTGAAAAGCCAAAATAATCATTGATGAGAGATTTAACCAAAAAAAATAAGGTGAGCGATTCAGGCTCTTGAGAGCCTCTTGTTAGATAGACTCTTGTATTTTAAGAGTCAATATAGGATAAACGGATCATATAAACCGGAGGGAAAATATGATACAAGCCCAAACGAAAAAATATAAACGAGTCTAAATTAAAAACTACGTTCAAACCTATGATTGCGTTGGATAAAAACCACAATTTTTATACGTGTGCATGTAAAACAAATTTCGTTGTAGAAGGGTATAAATACAGCACAAAAACATTATCATATATATAGATATATACATATATCTATAAATATAAACATTGATGAATTTCAAGACTCTATGTGATAATACGAGAAATGTAAATACATAATACAACGATATCGATTGTGTTCACAGATGTTCATATATCAGCTAAATACGAAGACAAATGAAGGCAAGACACACACACTATGGAAATTGCATTGGCTCTAAAAAGATCGAGACCAGGTGTGACGACTGTGTAATCGTTTACTATTATGCATCATTAGCTTCAGTACGAGTCCGAACTTAGTTGAAATGTCACATCCGGGAATATGACATAATAGGTAAAACTAAGAG
This sequence comes from Mytilus edulis, assembly GCF_963676685.1. Taxonomy (NCBI): domain Eukaryota; kingdom Metazoa; phylum Mollusca; class Bivalvia; order Mytilida; family Mytilidae; genus Mytilus; species Mytilus edulis. The sequence continues at coordinate 64,635,294 of NC_092356.1, forward strand.
ATCAGAAAACTATTCTGGTATAAAAAGACCTAAGGATGCAAAAACACGTCACTAGTGAGTTCAGACACAGACA